>NC_140444.1:34773899-35334261 GCF_963576455.1 Neolamprologus multifasciatus | reverse complement strand
AAAAAAAAGGATGGCCGTCTACAACACTGATGACTCAAAATATGTAAAATACTACTTATCACAGGCTGGTGGAGAGCTCGGAGGGTATGTTGGGACCAGTACGCAATATGGGTCAGGGCTGGGTGGGTTGTTCCCGCAGCTTGTTTTAGATTTGCTGTACCACTGTTTAAAAAAGGAGTTAGCATAGTCAAACCACACCTAAAAACAGCCGCATCGGGCATAGTGTCTGATGTCATAACCAACATAACAGACCCTCAACCACTAAAGCAGGACGGTAGCGGATTGTATGTGTATACGCCCAGACCATCTAAGACCCCACCCCCAGGGCAGCCGTTGTCTAAAAAGCGTAAAACCACAAAACCTAGCAGGAGAGCTAGCAAACGGACACCGCCACGCAGAGTGAAAAGGACCCAGAACCAGTCGTTCTAAAACTGCAGCGTTTGACATATTCTAAATGGCACTGTTACACAGTCATTCTGGAGAATGTGTAAAAACAGAGCTGGACCTGTTTACTGTTCCCTACACACAGACTAGCATTGAGAAAAGTACATTTATCGAAATCCCACCTGTATCTGCAATCACTGATGGAGGGCCGATCGAGTTTTACATCTCATCGTCCGGTGAAGATTACCTGGATCTAAATGACTCATATATCTACACACGTGTGAGAATCACAAACGCTGATGGCTCAAACCTGGCTAGGGACGCTAATGTAGGATTTATTAATTATCCTGGATGCAGCTATTTAGTCAAGTTGATGTTAATTTGGGAGACCGGCTCATTAGTCAATCATCCAACACATATCCATACAGAGGTGTGATAGAATGTCTTATCAATTATAATAAGGACACTTTAGACACACAGTTCAGCACCGGGTTATTCTGTAAGGATACATCATCACACATGAATGACACATCTATAGAAGGAGAGAACCAGGGCCTGGTGACCAGAGGTGGCTACACAGCAAATAGCAGTATTGTTGAATTGATTGCACCAGTACATGCAGACCTGTTTTTTTCAAGAAAAACTGTTACTTAATGGAATCGACCTGTCACTGAAATTTGTGCGCTCTAAAGACGAATTTGCTCTCATGACAGCGGATGCCAATGCATACAGAGTTAAAATTGTCTCAGCCAGTCTCTTTGTCAAGAAAGTTAGTGTATCACCGACCGTCAGACTTGCACACAGCAAGGCATTGCACCATGCAAACGCAAAATACACGGTAGACAGAGTGTCTTTAAAGACCTTCTCCATACCTGCAGGGGCTAGAATATCAACAAATGACAATTTATTTATGGGTAGGATACCTAAATTTGTGATCATTGCATTTATAGACAATGAAGCATACACTGGCTCCTACCAGCGTAATCCATTTCATTTTGAAAACTGTGATATAGAATTTATGTCTTTATATGCTGATAGTCAGGCTTATCCTGCTAAACCATTCCAGCCAAATTTCCAGAGAAAACACTATACCAGAGAATTTTACCAGCTGATACAAACCACAGGAAGACATTTAAAGGACAGATCCTTAGCTATTACACGTGCTGACTTTGGTAACGGCTACACTTTATTCTGTTTCAATCTGGAAGCTGACGAAGGACATTCAGGGAATGTGTCGTTAATTAAAACTGGGAACGTGAGATTGGAAACCCGTTTCAGAAATCCACTACCCCGTACAGTGAACCTCTTGTGTTATTCGGTATTTGATTCAGTCATTGAAATATCTAACATGAGACAGGTGCTCTTGGACTACTATTGAGACAAAAACGGTCATGAACACTAGAACTATCAGCCGTGATCGGCAGCATTATCAATAAAAACACACATTTCCTAGGCGTGTTAGCCTATGATCAGCTAACCACTGAACGGCTTCAAAGACTCCCTGCTATGGGTATTGTAAACACCCACCCTTCTACGATGCCCGGGGAACATTGGCTTGCTGTTTATATTTCGAGAGACAGACGCGGTTATTTTTTTGATAGTTTTGGTCACTCGTTAGACAGTTTTCCCCCAGCAATAAAGATGTTTCTTCTAAAAAACTGTTCCACTGTTTTATATTCAGGAAAACAAGTGCAGAACGACTTCTCCATCACATGCGGTCAACATTGTGTATTTTTTTTATATCATGTGCAAAATGGTGTATCTTATGAGCGTCTGCTTAACATGTATGGGTCTGATTTAATTTGTAATGATGCTATGGTGTGTCGATTTGTCAACAGCATACAACCTGTTGCTGTATGCAGTGATTACGTGTGTGTGCAATGCGGATACTGACATGTACTAATGAGAATAATAAAAACAACATGAGAGCATGATAATCGAGTCAATGGTATTTATTATCAAATCTCGTATATAAATATATAGATTCACAACATACATTGTTTAAACATAAATAAAAGAAATCAAACATTAACCAGTAATAAAAAAGAAAAACATATTTAACAGTAATAAAGACATAATATATTTAACAGTAATAAAATAAAACAAAACAATTTAGCAGCAATAAGTGAAAAAAACATTACAGGAGAAAAACACCAAACAGCAAATATTTTTAGCAGAAAAACAATTTCAGGTGCAATAAGAAAAACCTGAATTCAAAAATCCAACCACTCTACAGGACCCCCCTTTAATTTGTTTTTTTTTATTCTTTATTTTTTTTAGTGTACTATGTCGCAGCGGTCCGCCAGGGGTGATCTTTTTTGGTGTGTGTTTTAAAAAACCAGGGTCTTCAGACAGTGTGTGATCGGTTTTATACATGGCGACGGTCTTACGTATGCCTGTGTTAGATATGGCTGATAACGGTACGTTTAAATCTGAGACAGCTTTTAAAAACTCTGTCCAGCCGATAGGTCTCAAACCCTCAGAGGGTGTGTGTGTGGTTGTGACGCCTTTAATTAGATCATAAATGTGTGAACCAGGAATGGTGTGTTTATCAACAACAATTTCGCCTTTGTCGTTGTAAGAGATCAAGTGTGGCGAACGGCTCACCGCTGATAGAATAAGTTCTGCATTCCTCCTACTCCTTTTAGGTATGTGTGTTAAAACATTCTCCGCAACAAGATCCCTCACCCCTGCATCACCATGAACAGGCGATGTGTCCGTCGACTGGGGTTGCACATCCCTGTTAAATTGTTCAGGTAATGATAAAGACAATACATTCTTTTCACGGGCACCTTGTCTCACAAGGGTAAGGTATCTTTGGAGAATATCGCTGTATTTTTTAGCCTTCTCATACACATCTATGTCAGAATCTTGTAACACTTGTAACATCTCCTTGTCCAACTCGTTCTGAGACTGTTGTCTGATGCTGCCTGTTTGCTGCTGCTGCTGTTGCTTTATTAAGTCCAACTGGTGTTGGGGTACCAAAAACATCTTTTGCACATGTTCCATTTTCACCTGTTTGCTATCAGACTGGTTATGAAAGGGATTGCAGCCCCTAATAGCGGCAGTAAAAACCCTCCAGATTGGTTGATTGTCTTTCTCTTTTTCAAAGTTTTTATTTTTTTGTCTGCAATCAGTCTGATTATTGATTTTTTCTTTTTCAGCTGTTTGTACTGCTGATTGGTCAGTGGAATGTTACCATGCAATACATTAAAGGCTATCTCACACAGCGCATTGATAAAATCTAAGTTTGAATTACTAATAATAACTCTGCGTAGAGTAGGAGGAGCCCTGTATATCATCTCCAACAGAGACAGATTCCTCCGCATGCGTGATGACATCCTTTCACCTCTTTGCTGATTTTTGTTTTGGAATGTAAACAACCGGACGCTCTGATAGTAAATTTGTTCTGAGTCTTAAATAGTCCGGGGTCTTAGCTTTATAGTCTATTAAAAGATACCCGTATGTTGTGGATGTGGCATCATTAAACGCTTCTATAAAATATTTAGTATTACCCGGAAACATTTGCCTACCTAAAAGCATAACCTGATATTTATCTCTCGGATTTTTTAACAATATTAGGTAGTTAGTGTTCAAGGAAATGGTTCTACTGGATTTTCCTTGAATAAACAAATTTTGAACCAGATATATACAACTCAAATTCCTATGATGCACATACTTTGTGAACACATTTTGTACTTCTAAATTGTTAGCTGCATCGTTCATTACATCGTCTATAATTAACAAATTGTTCTTTTCTGCAGGAAGAAGGGTGTCATCAGCAAGCGATTCGGGTATACCGTTAACAAAGTTTATGTCTCTTATCTTAAGAAGCTGGTCATATAATGGCTGCCAGCATGAGTATATATATACACAATATTGTCAATGCTGCATGATATAATCCTGGAAGAATTTTCAATTATGCTTTTAACAAAAAAAGTCTTGCCGCAGTTACTGGGACCGCTGACCACCATACTGAACGGGTGCTGCAACCGGGCGTCAAACCCCTGTTCTAATTTAAAATCCATAAGGTACGGTTGTATAGTCTGGGAGCACACGGCTCTTATTGTAAACAACTTTAACTTTTTTCACAATGGTTTTATTCTTCAAATGAAGCTTCTTTTTATCGCGTCTGATGCTATCAGACACGGCAACTAGGTGTGCGTCTGATGTCTGATTGGTTACAAACTTGTGGACTAAACCTTTCAAGGAGTCGTGGGTGACAACTTTCGAGTTTAATGCATTCAGTGTCACGCCTTTACATTTGACCTGGGTCTTGCCCAGCGATGTGTGATACGCGTAGCATTTTGGCCCACCGGAAACAAATTCCGCTATGTAATCCTCCACACCACCCTCTCCACAGTCTAATTCACTTGTGAGATCCCCCAGAAACGGACCTAGAGGAGGCATCCACTCGCCAGGGCGTGCCGTGAAAATGACACTGTCCGTGTCACAATACAGCACGCGCTGCTGCAAGTTGTCTAGCAAATCATACAGCATGAGTCTGGCGTGTGCAGTGGTCATGGCCCCGACAAAGACATTAACGTCCTTCACACGGGAAGCTCTACCATCAGCATGCCGCCACTGCACCATTGCGACGTCGTCAGAGATGAAACAAAACTGACACACGTCGTACTGGTCGCTAAACATTAGCTGGCTAAATCTGGAAGGGTCTGTAATGAGCTCAGATGACGCCATATTTGACCTCATGCTGAAACGACCCCATAACGAGTTTAGCAACAGCTTGTTACAGTTACGAACAGCTTTATTTACACAAATCTTGGATGGGTCTAGCATTATTCCCTCCTTCTCATAATACTCGTCTATGTACTTCTTCTGTTCGTCAGGTGTCTTCACGTGTTCAGGATACCTCGAGGCCTCCTGTTTGAGTTTTAGGAAGGCTTTCACATAGTCTTTAAACAATGTGTCGGTCTTATTGGGGAAATGCCACACCTCATCAATAGCAAGAACCTTGTATCCCTTCTCAACAGCTTTTTCAAGCTCAAATGAGACCCACGTGCCTTTCAACACCCGCTCACTGTCCCTGTGCCCACATGCAGTATGCTGGTTTTGGTCTTCAGCACACATGCTGCAGAGTGGAAACATCAGTTTTCCGTGGCACCTGTAGGGAAGGACGGGGTGAAAAAGACCCTTAGGGGGGAGCACTGTGCATTTAACAAAGCCGAAATAATTTTCTAGCTTGTCAAAGTTGGTGTAAATGACTTGAGGGTGTCCTACAGGATAGTCTTTTTTAGACTGCACTGTGGGATAGAGACTGGTGAAGTCGTAGTAAAATATTTTTTCATCACAACCAGTCTTGTGGTACAGCTTTATAGCATTTGTGCGACCTCCAAAAAGGGCGTCTCGGGGATTCATGCGTTCTGGCTTTCTGTATGTGTGCATGAAAGCCACAACTGTAGGGTCTGTCTGCTTCAAGGCAGCCCATTCACATTCCCACATCACTATTACGCTCACACTGTGTTGTGATCTCAGTGCATCAACTTTGTCACAAAACATGCGATGCAGCAGTCCATAGGATGCTTTGCTGACAGGATTAACTTCACTCTTGGGGTAACATTTAACACAGCCGTGGTGAAAACATCCTGCAAATTCATAAGCTGTATTACATGTGGGGTCAAAACCGTCCACAAAATACGGTCCAACCCTCTGTTCGCCTCCTCTGAGAGCATGTTTTACCACTTTGTTGGTGGTGTGGGACACGTATTGAAGCCATTCGATAGAGACGTTAGAAAACGTCTTATTCTGCTCAACATATGCCCCGTCATACGTGAGAGCGAGCGTGTCTCTAGGCAGAAACAGCGTTTTATACACACCCATACTAAATGCAGCCAAGGTGGTATACATGAATGGATCAACTTGTGTACAACCCAGTAACGTGTCACGATAAATGCTGCATGCTTTACGCAGGACATCAACATCGTTAACACAGTAACGCCTGAGTTCAGCCTGAAAATCAAAGGGATTCTGTGAGGCAACCTGGTACCATTCCATGAATCGCACCTTATCGCTTTCAGACATGTGCTCATAGCCGTAGAAGGAGGGGTCTGGGTACGGGCCCACATAATGCTCATTATCCCTCGTATTAAACCTGTGTGGGAAATGGCCCTTCTGCAGGTCTTGAAAACCTAAAGCAGAGGGTATTTTGGCAAGGCCCATGGGCAAAAAGCTGAACGAATCAATCCATCGCTGGTCATAGTCCCTGTCATACATCAAAATCACACGACTGCCGCTCATTATGACACTAGGTGTTATGCACTGTCTGACAAAGTACTCGAGGAGTATGTAGTTGTCAAAGCCAGATGCATTATGTGCTATGAACGTGTACCCACGAAACCTTGGGCGTCTGTAATGTTGCACAAACGCCTCCACACACTTTAATGTGTTAAATGTGAACTTATTGCCCTTCAGATCAGACGCACACACAAAGTTAGCCTCGTGTTTACCGTTGTGGTACCTAGTCTCGAAATCATATAAAATGTATTTATCGCTAGGCTTCTGTTTTTCAACAGGCTGTATGAAACACTGATGGTCGGAGTCTCCGGGTAATTTAGGCTCGCGGCAGTGCTCGCATCTAGGCTGGGCACATCTGTGTGGCGATTTCTTGGATTCTCTATATGTGGTGCCACAGTGCATGCAATGTTTCATATTATCACAGGGGATCATGTTGTGTTTTAATTCAGGTAATTTGTGTTGCTGGTAACAGTGTTTGCAGATGCGGTTACAGTCGCTGCATTTCACTGTGGGACCCCTGTGGTGTTGACAGAGTGTATAACATGTGTTACATCTATGTTTACAGCTATGGTGTAATGCTGTATTATATGTACTGTAACAGAAATTACACACATAGGATGCACCAAGAAAAGCGGTCGGGTTTAAAATCATGTGGTAATGTTGATTATGGAGATACATCATCAACGTGTTTGTGTTTGGCTCTTCATGTGTGAAAAAACATTCCAGGCGTTTACGCCCTTCTGTGTGGTAATAGATTACAATCTTAATGTTGAAGTGCTTCTCAAATTTACTGACATCAGTGAATGATACTTGCTGTGTGTCGCATAGACCTACTTCAGCATGCATCCGTTTAGCTGTAGCGAGCTTTTCTAGCTCAGAGGCTGATGAGTTTAATGAATGTGCTATACATAGGGAGAAGCACAAATTGTTGTGTGTGTTGTTTGGTGTGTATAAATGTCTGCCTTTCTTTGAGAGAATCTCATCATAAGGGATTTGTGCCAGTCTTAAGCGAGCCCCACCACTACTGTTCTGAGCTACCGTGACAATAAACTCTAATTCATCATCACCGATAGATTCATCATTACTCTGCATAACTTGTGCAATTCGATCGAGAAACAGCTCCGGATCATACCGATCATCAGCGTTTAAAACAGCCTGAACATCTGAAGCCAGCGAGGGGCCACGCAGGACCACGTTTAGAACACTGCCCTGTTGAGATCCAGCCACAGCTCGGTCTACCACATTGGCTAAGCACTCACGCAATTCGCGAGCATTAAAATTAGGTATCTCTCTAATGTGTGGCTGGGAGCGCCTGCCAGATCCAGATTGCACAACGGGCTCAATCACGATAGTATCACTTTGTGAGAAATTTACAATGACTGAGGGGGTGTGTGGTGTTGCAGCGGTGCCCGGACACGCATGTGTGTCTGTAGTACTAGTAGAAGCGGTAACAGACTCAATAACACCAGCAGCAGCAGCAATACGGTTAGCATCAGTAACAACAGTGGTCCGAGCAACACCTGATATACTATCACTATTATTAACAACAACAATAGCCCCATCAGCAATAGCAGGCGTAGGAACAGTCTGACGAGGATGTGTATCAGATGAGGCTGATGCAGGCACACTATTAAGTCTAGCTATAATATTGTCTAATTTGTTATTTGTTTCTTGAGCCCACTGCATAAAAGTCTCTAAGTCAAAACATCTAACAGGAGTGGAGGTTCCGTTATTATGCTTAAATAATTTATTTGGAGGGTCCATGGTCTGGATTTTAAAAGTCAGGGACTTGAAATTTTGCTGCAGATGATGTCTAATGTACTACACACTTTGTTTATGAATTTGGTAAACTGTTGCCTTTGTACCTGTGCTTCTTGGTGGTATTGATTGAGTCTAGCTTCAATCAAACATAATTTATCAGCTAATGAAGCTATATGACTCTGTTCAGCAGGCTGAGTGTCTGAAACCTTCATGTAAGCATCATACGCCGCTGATATTTGAGAGTCTGTTATACCGTCGTCTTCAAAATCTACGTGTGAATCAATGCTATTTCTGACACATTCTGGTGTGGTGGGTATATGAACAAGATCGAAATCTGATATACTGTACTCAAAAACATTGGAGAAATCACGAGGCAAGCACTCACTCGGGGGTGTTGCAGGTCCGCTGATGAAGATCGCTTCTGACTCTCCACTGTTGCACAAAGCTCCAGGTTTTTGTTGTTCTGGGAGGTCGATACTGCTTAAACATTCCAAAAACGTCTGGAGTACGGTGTCCTGATCATTAAGAGGAGGGGTACTGTGCTGCAGTCTGTGAAGATAGATATGTGTTAAAACATTTATACATGTACCCATTTCAAACAGAATAAGCGTGTCTCCCTCTCTCTCTTTTTATCTAATTTATATATACCTATGCTTACCTTGTAGTGTGCGTTATTCCCGACGGCCCTGGTTCTCCGCACATAAGGTTCTCTGGCGTGGCTCTGTATGTGTAAAACGGTCGGTTTTAGAACATTTGGAATTGTTTAAACCCATTTGCTGTTTTTTTTTAAATACACAATTATACACCCCGTTGTATACATACCTTTTGTAAGGATGGGCTCTGTGGTCACGGTGTCTGAATGTTTTCCTGCTCAGTTTGTTAACCCTGGAACAAATCAAAGAAAAACTCTGTTATTATATAATTTAAAACAATCGCAAGCTTAAAACATACATACGATTAAAAATCGCGTAATTCTGTACACACCTTGTGCCTGTTAGAGAAGTTGTTCCATCTGTAAAAGCTCCCGTTTCTAAAGAAAAGGGTCCTGGGCCGTTCTCCCGAACTCTTAAAAATTAAGCTTTTGTTTTAGGAAAAAGATAGTTTGAATATCCTATAATATGTTAACATAACACTTTTAAAAATACAATAATAGGTTTTGTTTTACTTACCGTTTAAGATGTCCATGTTATAAAGAACGATGTTAGTTTTGATGATCTCAAAGAAAATGGTGTTGTTGCGACAAATGCAGAGTTCACCCTGAGCCTAGCATGGCTCTCAGTTAAATACCTTCTCCAGGAACAAAGCCAGTACACAGCTGTTTCACACCTTAAGGTTCACACTCCCTTGCTACTTCCCAGAGTCCTCCAAGAGATGAATGTGTGGTCCTCTGGAGTTCCTGTTTCCCGCCAACACCCTTACTACACCCCCCCTACCGTTTGTCTAGGTGGCTTTGTCTCATTCTTAGTTCAACATTCCGAAATCCCGATTTTTAAATAAAATGATCGCATCAACCCTGGAAAGAAACCCCACTAGATGTGTGAAAAAAACTAGTTAAATTAAAACTGGGGGGATTGATTAAATAAAACGCTTGTGAACATGCTGACATTACCCATTCAGAAGAAATCCCCACTTGTGCCGTTTTTAAAATAAATTGCATGCATCGCAGCAAGCTGAGATATTGTCAGATTTAGAACATTAGTCTGACTAAAACACCATTACCAACACTTTTGACTAGATGTATATAAAAACCATCCCCTCTTTGTTAACACCGGAGCACTGCGAACTAAAACAGCTTCCACTCCACTCAGCTTCAAAACAAAGAATTGCTTTTAAGAACACATATGTCTGCATAACTGAATGTCGAGATACACCTAAGTGATAAAAATAGTTTAATTAAAAAACCCTATGGTTTGATTAAATTAAAACCCTGTTAAAAACACAAACTCATATAACCCCCCCCCCCCCCCGACGCCCTGTGTGTTCCCATACATGAAGTAGCATCAGTACACAGCTGTTTCACACCTTAAGGTTAACACTCCCTTGCTACTTCCCAGAGTCCTCGAAGAGACAAAAGACACCTGCTCTGGAGTTCCTGTTTCCCGCCAACACCTGCTGACGTCCTGTGTGTTTCCACACATGAACTAACATGCCCCCCGAGCACACCTGAACGCGCATGCGCACACGCACAAATCCGGTCAAACCGGTTGTCAAACCGGTTTGGTTGGCCGCCATATTGGACTAGTGCCCCCTTATTACTACTGTTGTCCTGCTAGAAGGTGAACCTCCGCCCCAGTCTCAAGTCTTTTGCAGACTCCAAGAGGTTTTCTTCCAGGATTGCCCTGTATTTGGCTCCATCCATTGTCCCATCAACTCTGACCAGCTTCCCTGTCCCTGCTGAAGAGAAGCACCCCCAGAGCATGATGCTGCCACCACCATATTTGACAGTGGGGATGGTGTGTTCAGAGTGATGTGCAGTGTTAGTTTTCTGCCACACATAATGTTTTGCATTTTGGCCAAAAAGTTCCATTTTGGTTTCATCTGACCAGAGCACCTTCTTCCACATGTTTGCTGTGTCCCCCACATGGCTTGTGGCAAACTGCAAACGGGACTTCTTATGGTTTTCTGTTAACAATGGCTTTCTTCTTGCCACTCTTCCATAAAGGCCAACTTTGTGCAGTGCACGACTAATAGTTGTCCTATGGACAGATTCCCCCACCTGAGCTGTAGATCTCTGCAGCTCGTCCAGAGTCACCATGGGCCTCTTGGCTGCATTTCTGATCAGCGCTCTCCTTGTTCGGCCTGTGAGTTTAGGTGGGCGGCCTTGTCTTGGTAGGTTTACAGTTGTGCCACACTCCTTCCATTTCTGAATGATCGCTTGAACAGTGCTCCGTGGGATGTTCAAGGCTTTGGAAATCTTTTTGTAGCCTAAGCCTCCTTTAAATTTCTCCATAACTTTATCCCTTCATGGTGTTGTTGCTCCCAATATTCTCTTAGACAACCTCTGAGGCCGTCACAGAGCAGCTGTATTTGTACTGACATTAGATTACACACAGGTGCTCTCTATTTAGTCATTAACACTCATCAGGAAATGTCTATGGGCAACTGACTGCACTCAGACCAAAGGGGGCTGAATAATTATGCACACCCCACTTTGCAGTTATTTATTTGTAAAAAATGTTTGGAATCATGTTTGATTTTCGTTCCACTTCTCACGTTTACACCACTTTGTGTTGGTCTTTCATGTGGAATTCCAATAAAATTGATTCATGTTTGTGGCTGTAATGTGACAAAATGTGGGAAAGTTCAAGGGGCCGAATACTTTTGCAAGCCACTGTATATGAACACATGTAAGAAACATTACAAATGTCTACATCAAAATCTCAGTAAATAGTGATATAAAGTTTGATCATTTCCACTTTCAAAAGTGTGTTCATACAAATATTTGTGACATTTCTTTAAATAACAGACGACTTTATCCAACTGAGAACATCAACTGCAGATTCTCATTATACACGAAGCAATTCTTCAAAGCAAAGCAGTTTCATTGAGTTTCCTCTAATATTGAAATCAAACAAGTTTTTAGCTGAAGAAAAACCTGCAGACAGTTTTAACTGTGCTGTGAAAGGATCAGAGCTTTTCCATTCTAACAGTGTGTGAGTTCACTTCTCTTACTCCTTTACTCCTCAATAAAGCTGATTTGTTTCATTTTGGGAAGTTTACAATGTTTTCCTTTTAGAATATAAGCTATTAATATTTGAAATTTGGTTCTAACCATATATTGTATATATTGTAATTATATGTTGTATGTTTCCTCCTCCAGATGCTCCAAAGCTTCCCTCTGTGTCAGTGAGTCCCTCTGCTGAGATAGTGGAGGGCAGTTCAGTCACTCTGACCTGTAGCAGTGATGCTAACCCAGCAGCTAGTTACACCTGGTACAAGGAGGATGAAGACTCACCTAAAACATCAGGACACAACTTCACCATCAGCAACATCAGACCTGAGCACAGTGGGAGTTATTACTGTGTGGCCCACAACAACAGAGGGACTCATAACTCCACCTTACAGCTGACTGTTGTCACAAGTAAATTTTACACTCTTTAAAATAACAAATGTAAAGTAAATACAGTACACACATTTATACAGTAATTAGTGTGGATGCTGATTAAGCATAGAAGAAAGAAAACAACAGTGTTTGATCTACAGCCATTGTTTTTACCTCAAAACAAAACCATCGTTGTTTTCTTTCAGACAGCGTGTCTTCCAAAGCTCAGAGATGCAGAATATGAACTTTTAATATTTATTCAGATGTTTTCTGACTCTAAATTTCCTTTTGTCATTACTCAGGTTTTTCTAATACACATTTTAAACATGTTCGGCTATTTTTCAACTTCTGTGTGAACTTCAGTTTTCAACCGTTCTGCACTTTTGTTTTCAAGTGAAAAATTCTTTATTTTTCATAACATTCAGCAATTATTTCATTTCAGCTCAAAATATCAGTTATCAGCATTCACACTGCTGTTTCTTCAGAAAATGCATCTTCTAGTATATTAATATAATTGTTATACTGTATACAATATTTTAAATAGTTATTTATTCATTCATTTTAAAGGAGAAACGTTTGTATGAGTGGATTATGACAATAAATAACTAATAGCATCACCTGGCAAACAATCTAATCTTACTGCTGAGAAATCTCTGTCATGTATTTGTCTCTGTTTTAGGGAAATCCAAAATAATAATCATGAATATCATCAGGCTGACTCTGGTGGTCCTGATCCTGATTCCTCTGCTTGTCTTGAGTCTGTTGATGAGGTAAAACAATACAAACACTTTACCCCTCTTTTATTTTCCCATTAGACCCTTAGTTTGAAAGTTGAACGTTCATAACATTTATACTAAAGTTGTTGTTTTATTATATCCAGGAGGAAGAAGCGCATCATCTTAAAAACTGAACCAAATGAACCTGTAGAGATGACTGAGGTTTGTTTATTTGCATTATTGGAGTTGGAGCAAGTGACACTCAGCAAATGACTTATTATGAAATACATGCACATGTTTTATGAGTGAAGCTGTTTCAGTCTGAGCGTTTCATCTCTCTTCATTAGGTATACTCTCATCCTGACTGAATCCTGATGAATCCTCAAAGGCTCTGACTGCAGCACAGACAGATGACAAGGAGGAGCAGGAACAGCTGGTGTAAAGTGCAGTCAGGTTACAGCAGGTGTTCAGTTCAAGAGTCACAAACAGCCCTTTTGTGTGTTAGATCATTAAAACTAAAACGTTTGCTTAATAAAACAAAGACTGCCACAATTTTAAATTTCTTCTTCTTCATGTATGAAACCTGTGCTGAGCAGCCTGTGGTGTTTTTCCACATTCAGCCAATCTAATGTCATTACAAAGAAATCTACTGAGCTTATACTCTAAATAAATATAAAAAATAAAATACAGAGACAGTACTGGGAGTTATTTTTCTGTGCTTTGCTCCATAATCAAAATGATCAACAATTTCTATTAATTTACAGAAATGTTTTTGTGCCCACTATGAAAGACACAGAGATGCTTTTGTTTAATGGTATCATTTATACAAAAAATAATGTCAATCTTCTGTTATTTATTTCAGCAGTTCATCATTTAATGCTTTATCGGTTTCTTACTTCGGTGCAGTGTGGCAGACAGTGGGTAGAGTGAGCGATATGTTTGACACACCTGAGACTCAGGCTAAAGATATTTAGCCTGAAAGTTCCCACATCATCATATTTAGTCAAAACAAGTTAGCATGTATTTGTTTTGTTATCAAAAGTGTTTTTATTCAAGATACATGTTAGAAAAAAAATGATGATGGAAGGATCTGTAATTCTTGTACATAACTACTGTGAAATCCCTTAAAGTCATTCTCACTCTCAGCCTGATGAACCAAAAAGACGTTTGTTTTTCTACCTTCTT
This sequence comes from Neolamprologus multifasciatus, assembly GCF_963576455.1. Taxonomy (NCBI): domain Eukaryota; kingdom Metazoa; phylum Chordata; class Actinopteri; order Cichliformes; family Cichlidae; genus Neolamprologus; species Neolamprologus multifasciatus. The sequence goes on along the minus strand of NC_140444.1, from coordinate 35,319,921 downwards.
TGTTATTTTGATCATTAAGTGGTGCTTAATGCTGGGAACCACTGTAAATTACGCCTTTGCATTTTTATGATGTCCTTGGTGAGGATTTAAAATTAAATGTAAAAATGTTGCTTTGTATGTAAGAATTTGCATGTAAGGTTGTAAACATAAATACAGATTTGGAAAGACTTCAGGTTTTATTCTCACACTGAAACATCTCTGACTTGTTTTGTTAAAAAGAAATGAGTTTGACAATGTTGTGGGTCTTCTCCTGTATGTGGTACGGGTCATATCACAGTCAGCTATTTTCACTGACTGAGTATTTTAAAACAATTTTTACTTTCCTCTTTTGGACACAACTTTCTGACATTGTGGTTCAGGTCAGACACTTTAAGACTCACATTAACTCACATCAATAACAGGGACTTTTAATAGTAAACATAGAATCTATATGGAAATGACAGAAAAAGCGAGGCAGTGCCTCAAAGGAATGAATGGCCACACCTGCCATTCACAGCGACTAGCTGCACAAGTTTATGTCGATCATGTTTGTTTGGAAAAAGCATGCAAATGTCAGGGAAAGATTCCCCTCTCTCTGCCATCTGTTACGATCATCTTCCACCCTCACTTATAATTGTGCAAAAATATCATTTTGCACAATGTGCACAGGCACAGTGTGATATGTGCCTGACATTATATCTGATATAATTGCTGAATATTTAAACTTAAACTCTCAAAGACGGAACCTTATACCATTTTAAAATGAAGATGAATATCCTCCCTCGTCTTTTATATATTTTTGAACACTGTCGGTAGAAGTAAGTGATAATGAGTTTAGAGAGTGGGACAAATAGATTTCCTAATTCATCTGGCAGGTTATGAAACCTAGAATCATTTCAGTGCTCTGCAGCAAGGATAAGAAAGAGGAGGGATGGCTCTACCATGCTTAAGAAACTACTACCGTGCAGGACAATAAAGATTACAAGGATAATGGAAAAAATCTGTAAAAGCTGCTGGTCATGATATTGGTTTGGTTATCTGGTGAGAGGGAAACATGAAGATGAAACCAGGAGATGTCCTTACTGAATCATCAGAGCTGAACAGGTGATGGAGAAACAGGTTTACCTTTTAGGTGACATGGATGAGTTGAAGGGAAGTTATGAACTGTTTCTGAGAAATAACACCAGGATCCTTTTCTAAGTGGCTGACAGCTGGTAACTGTGCAGGGGCGGGTCTAGCAAAGTTTTGCCTGGGGGGCAGGTAGGGCATTAACAGGGAAAGGGGGGCACAAAGAAATACTTTCTTATTCTCATTTAAAATTTCTCACTTTTAACAAATAATTATCTGAATCTTACAACAAACGTTTTCATCTGATGTAAAATGTATAAAAATCCATTATTGTACATAGTAATTTTTTTAGGCTCCCATCATAATTTCTTCAGTACTAGCTAAGTACTGTATATGATGCCAGTATTTTTCCCACATTTTCCAGATTCTGTACCAGTACTGTGTGTAAAATGCCATCAAAAAGTCCATTAAGTTTTATTCTTTCTCACCTGTCTTTCTGTCTCCTTTCACTTTTTAAAGGTTGCCATGTTAGAAAAAATATTTTGCCCTGCCATGCTGTTTATTGATGTGGCAAATGAATGGTTTATGAAAATATGTCTAAATCTGTCATCAGTAATCAGTAATGATCATGTCTCACCTCTAGTCTTCTCTGTCTTAATTTCAGGTTTTCACCATGTGTTGTAGATAGTTCAGGAGGTTAACTCGACCAAGCAGTCTACTTTCGGGTACTGTTCATAATACCAGAATAGGGAGGATGGTGTAGGTTTAAGTTTATTAGATTGATACATATGTACCAGCAAGACAGTGTCCATCACTGTGACAACAGCGTTTGTTTTCATTCAAAGGATTTATGGTTTTTCCTATAATACCATGGTGGGCCGGTCACCAGTCAAAATGCCCGGGCCGATTTTTTGTCCCAGTCCAGCCCTGCGTTTATCATTACTGGGATTTAGATAGGGTCCTTATTCGTTACTTTGTGTGTTGCGTTCAAAATCGGACCATGAACCTGGGAATGATGTCACACTCGAGTAAACGGCGTTCTGGTTAGCCTCGTCAGAGAAGTCGGGATTCCAATATGGCAACGCCCTCAAAAACAGTTGTTTTACTAGCCTTCTACAAAAACAAATTACTACTAAACACATATGCAGCTCATCTGCAGTCTGGAGTTACCTACATCTTCCTACTCAGAAGGCAGAATGTCCGAGTTCCGAGTACAACCGAAAGCACCACGACTGCAGTTTCCATGTTGGGCGTAAAAAGCGCACGTGACGCTGTGACGTAGGCTAGAATCCACTGAAGCACTTAATCTACCATCATATTTTATTTATCTACTTGGCCTGACTGGATGAATTATTATTTTGGTTAAATCTAGACTATTTATGAGGCTGAAAATACTTATTATTTATTTTATGTTTCTTTGTGAGGCTCAAAATACTTTAAAGTTTGCCCATCATTACTGAACATGAGGTCTGCAGTTGGTGCAGTTCAGCTTAGAGTTTACACAGAATGGACAAACCTCACTGTGTTCATGTTGAACAATTTTTTCACTATTTTGATACCTACAGCTCCTAAATGGTCTGAGGCACAGTTTAATGTTGGCACTGCTAAAAGTAAACTTTCTACCAATTTCAATGACAAAAATAAATATACTTTTCAAAAGTTTCAACACACTGTATGTCGTGTTTTGTCATCCACTGCTTCTTCCTAGTGATATTACGTACAATGATTAGATTTATAACACTGCTGCATCAACTCCAAAATGATGTGTTTGCATTTATAGAGGTTTGAAACAATAGAAATCGATTAAAACAGACAGATTAAAAAGTGACACATTAAACAAACATTGTTAATTTCAAATTTAGTTTCATTCATTTCATCATTAAATTGCACTCACACTACTACACTGGCATTTTAGGTTCAGGCCATTAGGTGGCACAGTGCACTTGTGGCAGGATAGTGCTACCATTTAAGCAAGCTAGAAGACTGGCATCCTTGCTGGTATCCAGTTAGGGAAGCAACACATTAGTAGAAGAATTCTGAGTAAAACCAAAGTTACTTTCCCTGGTAACTAGTCACTTTGAAAGTAATGAGTAACTTGAAAAAAACAAAACAAAACAGAGCGTATGACAAAATACTCTTGAGTCTGCCGGGAAGTGAAAATACAGGGTGTGAGCTGTGATTGAAATTCAAATTTCCAAAAACTTTATTTATTTAATACAATTTCGTTATACCTACTGAACTTAAGGGGGAGAGAAACAAAGTACCCACCCCCAAGGGCCTATATGTACATCTCTAATTTTGAGTGCCATGCTATTTGAGATAACAGTGTTGTTATTATATTTGAGGCTTTTGCTTTGCACTGAAGTAACAGTACCTTTATGGACATCTGAGTTCAGAGACGATTCACATTAGCAGTCACTGCATTGTTGCTCTTGCCCTTCATGCATTCATTAGATTGCAGGATGTTGTGTGTTTTCAGGTGGTTTAATACGTTTACTGTGTCCGAACAAACTCGATCATGATCTGCTTCTAGAGACAAATTGTTTACCGTCTGCTGTGCCAGACATTTGAATTTTGCTTCAATGGTCTGTTATCTGTACAATACAATACAATACAATTTTATTTATATAGCACATTTAAAAAACCACAGGTATGCCAAAGTGCTTCACAGAACGAGTAGTTTATCACTGCAGTCAAGCACATTTGGGAAATTTCAAGTTGTGCAGTGCAGGAAGCAGCTGTGACTAACACAGGCAAGCACGTCATCAGGTAGTGACATAGGGAGCACTTCATGTTTGCTTTGTGTTCTGTTGACAGACCCTGCATTTTCAGTATCGATCAATCCATAGTTTTCACGTGATGTGACAGCTACTGGGACATGCCCGCCCGTCCTTTCACTGTGCAGCCATTCTTTTAATCTTTTTCAGTTTAACTTGGCCTAAATGCTATCAAATGCATTAATCAATGTTAGAGCTGCTAGAACAGCGTAGAGTATGGCACCAACACGTAAGCACATCTCGCCTAACCCCACTTTACAGGTTCTGTGATTGAAATTCTCAATATGACTCAATATTGTCATGTTGACTGTTGGGATGCTGCAGCCTGGTCAGCTTGAGCGTTCCTCCATAAGCCGGGAGTTTCTCGTAAACACAAAGGTGAACATATTTGCCTCCTCCCACATAGACCTGCAAGGAAGTACAAGGAAACTTACAGGAGATGCTTAATGTGCACATAGAACTACTCCTGATCATTTTATCACAGCTGCGGTAATGTAAGCCACAGCTGTGGGCCAAACAACATGCTAACATGTGAAAAAGAGAATCTACGTCTTCATATATAGAGTGCACGATGTTTCTAGTGTTCACAAACACAACATTTGTTGAGCTCTGTTCATGGCTGAGACAGTTTATCAAGTAAATATCTGCTTATACTTCTTTATTTAACCCATTGGGGGTGTTGTGTATTACAAGTCAACATCTGCAAGTACTGGAACTGCTTGTTTTGTGCATTAACACCAGGAGTGTGACGCGCACATGCATTCATTTAAGCAAAATTTGTGTGGAAACAATGATTGAAAGCATCAGAAGTGATGCTAGAAAACCTAAAACAGTTTAGGTTTTGTTTGACACGCCATATAAATGACCACATAAACGCAGAGAGTAGAGGTACTATAAATGACACTATTCTTTATGAGATTGTGAGAAAATTTCTAATCCTTGGCATATGACTCTGTATGACACAGATTTTATTGTTTTTAATTCTAATTATCATTTTATACATTTTTATTTTGCGCTATTTGTTCTCATTTTATTATTATTTATTCTTATTTATTTATTTTGGGTAAATCTTTTTTTTTTTTTTTTACTTATTCATGTATCATTTTTGGCATGCCAAGTGTACAGCACTTTGTGTTCAGCTGTGTTTTTCTGAAAGTGCTATATAAATAAATTGCTTGCTTGCATGCTTAATACTTTGATTTAATTTTGGATGAATTGTTTTCCCAAACGCTGCCAAAAGCCAGGTTTTACTGATAAATCTTTGCTTGATGGGGGGACTTTAAATGTTTTCTTCTCTCTGCTCCTTTTCTTTTTATACTGACCTTATTTATTTTATCTGGCAGTCAAGTCAGGTGTGCATGCTGTTTGTGAGGCAAAGCAGAGGGAAAGGAGGGATTATAAATGCACAAGGGGCTGATTAGACCATGAGACACAGGAGGGCGCAAAAGTAAAGATGAAAGCCAAACTAAACCAAACCAAACTTTGTCCACCACTTGGTGAGTAGTTGGCATCCTACATGCAAACTGCAGGTGACCATGGCAATCTGATTGCAACCAAAGTAATCACAATCAGTGTTGGTCCAGTTACTTGAAAAAAGGAATCAGTAACTAATTACTGATTACTTATTTCCCCCCAAAAGTAATCCTGTTACTTTACTGATTACTTATTTTCAAAAGTAATTAGTTTTTTAGTTACTTTTAAAAAACATGATTTACAACCTGAATAGGTAATAAAGCAATAGATCTTTCAGCCCAATTCTACTTTTTCTGCATAATCCATCATATAAAATGTAATCAAATGAAAAAGTCTCTTTTTAAAACTAGTTTTATTAGTTTTAATCTTTTAACTTTATGCATCAAGCAAAAATTTAATCATATGCAACATTGTCTGACTGGAAGAAATTTGTTTAACATTTAAACCTGTTTTCTGCACATTCCAGCACATAAAATTAAATAGTTTTTTGTGTTTACACTCACTCTTTCAAATAGATGCAAGTAAAACACAGCAGAAAAAAAATCAAATCAAATCAAAGACTCAGTGGTCCTGTTGCTCTATTTTCCCCTGCTTAGCAGGAGTTAGGCAGGCAGAGGTTTGCCCTGGTGCAGGTGTGCCACATGTCAGTGGAAGAATCTTGGAGTTTCTCTGTGAATTTCGCATTCCCGTGGCAGCGTACTCGGTGCTTGCTCGGTAGTTTAGGGGGTTTTTCGCTGTAAAAAGAAGTTTTCTTCCCATGCAGTGTACAGCGGACACTAATGTTTTTGTCACTTTTTATGGAATCAAACTCGAAGTAAGGTCAGTACTTCCACGCTTTAAACACTGCACAGTCGTTCTCTCTCCCACACTCGTTATATTATCCATTTTTGATCTGCACACAGCTGTTGCCACGAACGACGCTTACATCATTGTCACGAGACACTCTCGCAAACGAAATCACGGTTTAGTAACGTAGTAACGCAGTAACACAGCGTGCTAACGGGAAAGTAACAGTAATCTAATTACCTTTTTTGCAATAGTAATCCCTTATTTTACTCGTTACTTGAAAAAAGTAATCGGATTATGCGTTAGTGCCCATCTCTGGTCCACATACAGAAAGTGTCATAGAAAGATTTAAGGTATCATGCCACATTTGACCTCTGACCTCTTGTTCATTATTTTGTTATTATTAAATTAAGAGTCAAAGTGAAAGACAAATTTGAAACTTTGTTACTTACTACCGTTGTTTGGAATAGATAGGAATATAGAGAATTATATATTTTTATTTAAAGACAGCGTTGTCAAGAGAAAGAGAATGACCTGCCTAGTTAATAGGAAATATACTTTACTATGATATATAATAAGCTCAAGTTATTCATGTACTTTATTATTAAACATTTAAACAATGACATGAATGTTACACATGTAGTATATCTGCATATCTGTGTAAATCAAAAAGAATTATGTCAAGTATAGTAAAGTGGGTTTCATCAGGACAAAATAAAAGCCCTTGCACTTGTTTTTATTTCAATACAAATTTCTTAAAGAAGGACAAAAAAAAAGGAAATAAATAAATACAAAATATCACACTATTGCCCTTTAATTAGTTTTAAAAACCTGACATCTTTGCAGACCACAACTAGAAAGATAAGCACATCGGATTCAGATTTGATTTAAACTCACATCAGTCAGTCTCTAGAAGTCTAAAAAGTCTGTTTCTACCATTAAACATCCAATATACTCAACTTCCCAGAAAGTTTTGACTTCACGTGTGAAAATAGGAACGATTTTTGTTTGTTTTGTACCACGAGATCAGCTCAGATATTAACCTGCATAGCATTCAGCCCATGTTTAAACAAAATGTGGCATTTTCTGCTATTTCCTGTCAGGACAAATGGAAATGAAAATGTAATTTGCTTTAATATGATGGAAGTAAAAAAGCTTGATTTTCATCACTGACTGAGAATTTTGGATCTGTCTCCCAGCCTGGCTGTCCTGATTACGATGATGTATAAACCTTCAGCTGAGGAATAGATGCCAAAAGCCAAGAAGACCATAGAATTGTGCTCATTTAGCTGTCAGTAGACGACATGAAGAGAGCTGATACTGAGATGTCTTTATTTCCTTGATGCCTTGTTGGCATGTTGAGTTATTGCCTTCCCCGTGTAATGTTTGCAAGTTTTAATTTTGACTTTGTGAAATTCCCTCATCTCTGTGGTGAGAAATAACTTTGCTATTGCAGAGCTAAATTATTCAACAAGTTAATACCTTCACAGCGAGGTCACCTGAGACACGAGAAATCCATTTTCATGTTATTTAATGTACCTCGGTACAATGACAGTCCTGTAATGAAGTGCCTAATTTAAAATGTAACATCACCTATTGGTGAAACGAGCTTAGATTATAGGACTCACATGTTTTCATTTGTAGTCTTTAAAACCTGTCTCTACCCATCTAGTATTAATTCTTTCTGGGATACAAGTTAAGTATGTATATTATGCACACACACAAACACACATGCAGCTATTACACATTTCTTGTTTTTATACCTAAGATGAATTATTGTTGAATGAAGACATTTTTCAAACACATGTAAAATGTGGCCAATTGTATTTATTGGGTAAAGGAAAATGTAGAAGGGGGAAAAGAGGTAAAAAAAAAAAAAAAGGGGGGGGGGGGATAGAAAACCCCAACAATCCCCTCTGAGCAAGCACCAGGCGACAGTGGATAGGAAAAACTCCTTTAAAGTGAAAGAAATCTAAAGGAGAAACCTATGGCAGAACCAGGCTCAGGAGGGGGCAGTCAACTGCCGGGACTGGTCGGGGGGTGAGGGTGAAAAAAGAAAAGGAGGGAGGGGAAGGGGAAGGGGGAAAATTAAGTTGGAATAAAGGTGGAGGAAGACAAGGTTACATCAGGTGAGAAGCAGCAGTGTCCCTCCTCCAGAACCAGAAGAAGCGTTTTTTCTTCTTTTTAAGATATTCTTCGACGAGCACCTTTTTCTCAATGATGAGGGTTTTCAGCTCATCCATTGTTTCTGTGTTTTCTTTCTCAAGTTTGTTGCATCTTTTCACCATGTCTTCTAATTGTTCTTGTTTTTCTTCAAGCTTGTCTTTCAGTTCTTTAACTGTTGCCTCCTCTATTCGCTTTGCCTTGTGCACATCTGTATTTCTCTGTTCTACTTTCTTGTGCATGTCTTCCAACTGCTGGTTTCTCTTCTGGATTTCCTGAAGTCTACACTGCAGGTCTTTATGTGTTTTCTGTTGTTCCTGCTTTTGCACCTGGATTTCAGTGTTTTTGCACTTCAAGTTCTTTGAAAGTTCCTCAAGTTCGGTATTTTTTCTCAGCATTTCATTGATGCTACTCTGCATCGCTGAGCATTGTTTTTCCATTTCTTTCTTTTCTCCGTCCAGTACAGTTGTTTTGTACCTGGTTTCATTATACAATTCTTGGAGTTCTTGAATTTTCCTCTGGAGAATAAGTTTTTCTTCTTCCTGTTGCATTTTCTGTTGGTCTTTTTCTTGAAGCAACTCTTTATTTCCATGCACTTTTTTATCAAGCCTGATTTGGAGCCCTCTGTGTTTTTCCTCCATCTCTTCAAGCTTGGAGTCCATTTCTTTCTGTTTCGTTTCCAGTTGCTTCTTGTCTTGAAGCAACTGTTGATTTTTGTGCAAAGTTTTGTCATGCTTCACCTGCAGCGCTTTGTATTTTTCCTCCATGCCTTGGAGTTTGCTCTGCATGTCTCTCAGCTCTGTGGGCTGTTGTTTCTTGTCTTGGAGGATCTCTTTATTTCTCTCCAGAGCTTCATCAAGAATTACTTGCAAGCCTTCGTTCTGTTTCTCGATGTTCCTCAGCTTGCAATCCATTTCTTCCTGTTGTATTTTCTGTTGGTCTTTCTCGTCAAGCAACTCTTTATTTTTGAGCAGTGTTTCCTCAAGAGTTATTTGGAGCATTTTCAATTTTTCCTCCAAGACTTCAACCTTGGAGTCCGTTCCTTTCTCGAGCATTTCCCGTTGCTCTCTCTCTTGAATGAACTCTTTATTTCTGTGCACTTTTTTATCAAGCCTGATTTGGAGCCCTCTGTGTTTTTCCTCCATCTCTTCAAGCTTGGAGTCCATTTCTTTCTGTTTCGTTTCCAGTTGCTTCTTGTCTTGAAGCAACTGTTGATTTTTGTGCAGAGTTTTGTCATACTTCACCTGTAGGGCTTTGTATTTTTCCTCCACGCCTTTGAGTTTGCTCTGCATGTCCCTCTGCTCTTTGGGCTGTTGTTTCTTGTCTTGGAGGATCTCTTTATTTCTCTCCAGAGCTTCATCAAGAATTACTTGCAAGCCTTCGTTGTGTTTCTCGATGTTCCTCAGCTTGCAATCCATTTCTTCCTGTTGTATTTTCTGTTGGTCTTTCTCGTCAAGCAACTCTTTATTTTTGAGCAGTGTTTCCTCAAGAGTTATTTGGAGCATTTTCAATTTTTCCTCCAAGACTTCAACCTTGGAGTCCGTTCCTTTCTCGAGCATTTCCCATTGCTCTCTCAGTTGCTTCTTGTCTTGAAACAACTGTTGATTTTTGTGCAGAGTTTTATCATACTTCACCTGCAGCGCTTTGTATTTTTCCTCCATGCCTTGGAGTTTCCTCTGCAGGTCTCTCTGCTCTGTTGGCTGTTGTTTCTTGTCTTGGTGGATTTCCTTAAGTTTTCCTAGAGCTTCGTCAAGCTTTTCTTGGAGCTCTTGATTCTTCTTGAGCATTGTATCCCCTTTAATGCTCTCTTTTTTCTCCTTTTGGAGCAGATCTTTAATTTTTTCCAAAGCTTCATCAAGCTTTTCTTGGAGCTCCTGATTCTTCTTATCTTGGAGAGCCCATTGTTTCTCCTCAATAATACCCTCTTTTTCTTGAAGCTGGTAGGATAATTTTTCTAATTCAGCGCTCTTTCTCTCATTTTCTTCCGTCAGGATCTTAATCTTCTCTCTGTTCATGAGATTTTCATTTTGCATTTTTTCCAATCGCTGTTCCTCTAATTCTACCTGTTCGTCCCAAGGAAGAGAGCTGATATAAGGGTCTAGGGACTCATACCACGGAATAGAGCTGGGGTCAACTTCTTGTCTTTCTTGATCTTTCTGAGACATGTTGAAGTCTGTATACCGTGACTACAAAAAGGATCCAAATGTTTCAAAATGTTTTACTGGCGAACGTTTGAATGCTGCTAACATAAGTGCTGCAAATAACGGACTAAAAGTTGTACATCCTCACCCCTATTTAAGGATTCATGACGATCAAAGCTTTAGAGGATTGTGACATCAGAATTCCATAAGTCACATGACATTTTTGAATGAGGTCATATTTTTGTTTGAATCTTTTTAAATAACATCAACATTCCGTAAGCCAATGAGGTTCTGAATGAGGATAATGTTTTTGCCTGGAAAATTACCAATGAAGTTTCAATCCCTGTTACTTTTGTAAAAAAAAATAAAAAATAAATAAATAAAAAAAGTGTTATTGCAATAACATACAAAGTGAGTAAAGAAAGTAAGTAAAAGGTAAAAGTACAGTTTTATTTATATAGTACGGTGGCCCTGAGAGGCCAAACGGACTGCAACTTCAGAAAACACTTGCAAAAAGAAAAATGCTGCAAAAAGAAAAATGCTGCAAAAAGAAAACCACTTGCAAAAAGAAAAATGCTGCAAAAAGAAAAACACTTGCAAAAAGAAAAATGCTGCAAAAAGAAAAACGCTGCAAAAAGAAAAAACACTTGCAAAAAGAAAAACGCTGCAAAAAGAAAAGCGCTGCAAAAAGAAAAGCGCTGCAAAAGCACACACAACACAACGGAAATAGGAAAAAACACAACGGAAATGTTTCTGGGGAGACAATAACCGGACGGACCAGTTGACCAAAACATGCTAACAAGTGCACTGGGACTGGGAGACACTTCAACGAAGTGGAAGCAGAGCGGCCAAAGAGTAAACTTTCAAAAGTAAGTTCTGAATATTATGTCACTTATTTATGTGCAAATGTTTAATAACGAGGAACATTAAAACATTACTGTTGGCCACATGCCGGCAAAGTTATGTGACATTAGCGATGTTTGTACTTTCAGCGTTTACTTTGTTTTAAAGTCTTTACTTTATACGCCGTTAGATAGTCGACCTTAATCTTACAGAGAATGTGATGATTTTGTGGATAATTAAAGTCAGTCATATATCCACAAACACAACAGGCTGAAAGTCAGTGATGCTGCTCGGTTTGCAGTCCTGAATATCACGGCACAAGCAGGATTCACTGCACTGTTAATGTTAACTATGTTATATTGCTGCCTCTGTTCGGTGGTGTTGAGCCAAACGGACTTTAACGTGTGTTTGAACGAGCTGACGGTTCACTCATTGTAGCGACTTCCACAGTCGCTAGAGGCCGGGGATGGAGCCCGCCTATTTGCCTGACGCGCTGTCAACTTTAGCAATAATGCGAGAGGTGGAATTGTTTGCTTGTTTATTAAAGTGTTTACAGAGTAATGTCATCTTGAGATTTGGACTCTTACAACGTCACAGGCTCTAATGTAACAAGACGAAACATGTTGTGCAGCGGTCAACAAAAACTACGGCTACCCAGCCCTCCTCTCTGTCAAAATCAAAACCAGTGAATGACAGACTGACAACGCCCTATCTCTACTTTTAAGATTAGGCTTAAAACTTTCCTTTTTGCTAAAGCATATAGTTAGGGCTGGACCAGGTGACCCTGAATCCTCCCTTAGTTATGCTGCAATAGATGTAGGCTGCCGGGGGATTCCCATGATGCATTGAGTTTTTCCTTTCCAGTCACCTTTCTCACTCACTATGTGTTAACAGACCTCTCTGTATTGAATCATATCTGTTATTAATCTCTGTCTCTCTTCCACAGCATGTCTTTTATCCTGTCTTCCTTCTCTCACCCCAACCGGTCGCAGCAGATGGCCCCGCCCCTCCCTGAGCCTGGTTCTGCCGGAGGTTTCTTCCTGTTAAAAGGGAGTTTTTCCTTCCCACTGTCGCCAAAGTGCTTGCTCATAGGGGGTCATATGACTGTTGGGTTTTTCTCTGTATGTATTGTGTAGGGTCTACTTTACAATATAAAGCACCTTGAAGCGATTGTTGTTGTGATTTGGTGCTGTATACATAAAATTGTGTCAAGTCCATGTTTCTGTTCCCACATTCAGTTATTTCCTGTTTTATTCTGGTAGCCTGTGTCTCCTGTGTCTAGTGTTTAATTACACCTCAGCATTTTTTGTTATCATATTTAGTTCAGCGGTGTGTTTTTCATCCTTTAACCCCTCATTGCTGTTTTATCTGTGTGGGAGAGAGTATGGCCGTGCAGTGTTTAAAGCGTGGAAGTGCTGACCTTACTTTGAGTTTGAATCCATAAAAAGTGACAAAAACATTAGCGTCCGCTGTTCACTCACTGTGTGGGAAGAAAACTTCTTTTTACAGCAAAAAAACCCCTGAACTTCCGAGCAAGCACCGAGTACGCTGCCACAGGAATGTGAAATTCACAGACAAACTCCAGGATCCTTCCACTGACATGGCCCCTGCGCCACACCTGCAGAGTACAAATAGAGCAACAGGACCACTGAGTTTTGATTTTATTTATTTTCTGCTGTGTTTTACTTGCATCTATTTGAAAGAGTGAATGTAAACACAAAAAAAACGTTTTTATTTTATTTGCCTGAATGTGCAGAAAAAAGGTTTAATGTTAAACAAATTTCTTCCAGTCACAGAAGGTTTCGTTACTTGAAACTTTTCACCACAGTTGTCTTTGGTGACATCTGGTGGCCTGAAATATGAAGAGCAGGTTGAATCCCAACTTCAAATAAACGGCTTCATTATGATCACTCACTCTACAGAGCCCTGTTGCCAATTTCTGTTTAATATCCTGTGACGGTGCTGTGTGATATCGTTCTACCACTGTGGTGCTTTGAACATGTCTATTTGATCAATAAGTAGCTTTGATGAATAAACATTCCTTGTTTAAACATGTGTCATGGTGTGGTCTCTCTTTGCTTGTGACTTCTTGACGTTTGTAAACATTTGGTGAACTTTATGAGTTTATTTCTGCCTTCTGTGTCCTGCATCTGGGTCCACACTCTACCTGCCACACAGCAGACCACGACGGCTGTAACTAGAGAACGGTCGAGGAATCTGGCTGTTTATTTGAAGCAGCTACTGCAGTTCATGGAAACTGGTACAGTTAGCAAAGTGTGATCCATGGTCTGATTTAGATGAAATCATTGAACAAAGTGAGGAAGCTGATCCACTTTGACATGTCTGTTGTGAAAAGACTTTATTGGATTCCTACATCCAGGTAGGTCTGGATAGCTGCTTGTCCCTCAAAAAACTATTCTTCTGCATTTTGTATACACTCAGATCTTGGTCTATTATTAAAAGTGTGATATTTAACAGCAACAAATATACAAAAAAGAGGAAAATACTTTACACAACAGTAACATTTTTCTAGTAAACATAACAGTATAACATAAATTTGGGCACAGTTGTCTTTTTATTGATTACAAAACCTTTAGAACTAATTATTGGAACTCAAATTGGCTTGGTAAGCTCAGTGACCCCTGACCTACATACAAAGGTGAATCCAATAATGAGAAAGAGTATTTAAGGGGGTCTCCAAAAAGTTGATTCTGTTCATCTGGACGTAGCGTTTTGTGGGAGAAACGTTTCGTCACTCATCCAAGTGACTTCTTCAGTCTCAGCTGACTGCAGGTTTCCCCAAATCTTATAAACAGTACATTTGCATAATGACTGAAACCAGCCCGCTGAAGGAACAAAGGGCTGGGAGGTCAGTTCGTTAATCTTAATTATGCAAATTCTCATGACCATTGATCAACAACCACTGACCAAAACCCACTGATCAACAGCCATGAGGACCATTCACAGAGAGTTGGGGAATGGCTGCAATCACAGCATTGTAAGATGGTGAACGATGAACCCTTAGGCCCCCTCCTCGATTCAGAGATGGTCTTTCCCTTTTCACGTAAATGATCTCCTTGACTCCACGCTCAGACCAGCGTTCCTCCCTGTACAGGATGTGTACATCCTCAATGATTACCTGCTACAACAGTCAGCCGTAAGGTGGAGTTATGAGTCCCTCTGTTGTTGTGGGCCACACAGTAATAACTCCCACTGTGCTCAGGTCTGATGTTGCTGATGGTGAAGTTGTGTCCTGATGTTTTAGGTGAGGCTTCATCCTCCTTGTACCAGGTGTAACTAGCTGCTGGGTTAGCATCACTGCTACAGGTCAGAGCCACTGAACTGCCCTCCACTATCTCAGCAGAGGGACTCACTGACACAGAGGGAAGCTTTGGAGCATCTGGAGGAGGAAACATGAACGTATTTAAAAATGTTGAAATGGATGTTAGATGTGTGCTAATATTTTTCATGCATCTATAAATTTAGAGGTGGATTTAAAAATCCTTCATAGTTTAAATCACCTCACTGCATGTCTGATGTGAACAAAGCACCTCTTTATCATCTATTACAGCTGATGAGTGAACTACAGCAGCAGAATGTGAATTTTAAACGGGCAGAGCTGATGAAATGTTTCAGTTTTTATTCTTTTTTACTCACATTTTACATCAATATGTTTGGATCCAGACCTCTTCACCTCTAGCTTGTTTTCAGCTCTACAGTAATACTGTCCAGAGTCAGAGGACTGAATGGAGCTGAAGACGAGCTGTGAGCCTTCACTGAGCTCTGTGTCTGAAATGACCACATTAGGAATACGTAACAGTGCATATATGACAGAGGAAGACGATCAAATGTAGAAAGGTTTGAGCTTTATTGTGGCTGATAAAGAAAATGATAAGTAGACTAATGGCTGTCTTCACATCTCAGAGTCACGCCCACACACAGTCAGGTCAGAGGTCAGCGGTGGAGGCAGGAAACCCTGGAAACAGAAAGGAGGTGGACGAGCTCACCAATATGGAGAGGAAGGATTCACATGCTGGAGGCCATTATGGTCTGACTGGTTCTGTGTTTGATTCAGGTGGGGTGTCTCATGGACCCACCAGTTACTACTACATGTTGATGATGAATGATCAACCTTCAAATCTGTTTGAATCTCCACCACTGGACGCCCACTGTTGCTCAGTGCTCACGTTTTTGTTGTTGCTTTCAGAGGTGAAGACTTTTCTGAAAACATCCTTCAGGCCACGGCAAACTTGAAGACAGTGAACATCATTCCAGCAATCGGTGAGTTCACACTCAGTGATTTTTGTCTCTCTTAACTCAGTTTTAACAGATTAATTGATGGTAAAATGTATTATTTTTGTTCCTCCTTTCAAACAATATTTCATGCATTGATGTCTTTGCAGCACTGTGTCTATGGACCTCTAACATGCCAGTTTAATTAAACAGTTCTTAAAAAGCTCAGGGTTTTAAGTGTTATATGTAACAAATCTCTTCTTTAAAACTCAGTTTATTTGTCATATTTTCTCTCAGGTCTGAAAGTCCACAGCATGCTGAAACATGAAGCCATCGTCCTCACTTTGGAAACGCTTAAGTTTCTGGAGGATAAGCTGCTCTGGCACGATGAGCGTTACACGCCTCTCCACCCGTTTAAACTACCCTACTCTGACTTTCCTTAAACAGTGACCTGTAACATATTAACAGAGTTAAGTGAGTCATTAATAAATAACTCAAATGATAACAAATTGAAAAGTTTTCTTAGTCACTGATGTTTAGAGAGGCCACACTCGTTATGGTTCAGGAGTTCAGGAGTGAGCGATGAAAGTGATGCTACATCAGAGTCTGTCTCTGGACTGGTTGTTTGAGTTCAGCAGGAGGTGGTGAACCCACAGCTACCAGTGGCGCCGCCTGGTGGGTGGGAGGATCATACTTCAGGTTCAGTATTATAGTTACGTTCTTCCTGGTCATTTTTTTAAAGTTCTGGTACAGAAAGAGAACTAAGACAGCCACACCATCACCTGTGGCTGACCACACACCGTTAATGATTTGACTTCTCAGTGTTGACAAAATATTTTCGGTGGCAACATAACTAGAAGCAAAAAGTTCACTTTTGAAAATTCAAGACTAAAGTTCCACATTATGAAAAGTTGCTCCAAAAAGTCTACAAAGGTTTTCTTTTTGTCTACCAAAGTACATTTTTGTAACTTCACGTGTCGAAAAAGCAAATAAAGAGATTAAGGAAAGATTTACAGTCAGAATTACCAGAGTTAGCAGAGCTACTGTAGTTCAGCTTATGGACTTTAATAAGGACAGATAAGAATGGTGAGAGTTTACATGCTGTAACTTTAATGATGCTTGAAAATAATCCAGGAACTGCACTGAGATGTTCAGTCAGCACAGTCTGTGTAATATGTGAATAATAATACATTTGACTTCTCCTCCCTTTTCCAATTAAAAGTTGCCAGTAGGGTTGTTGGACTTTGGGATCATGGAGCTGTGGTTTAAAAAATTCTTACACAGTGTAATTATTGTATTTGGACAAAATAACCATTAACTGTAGTTTAAAAGTATGCAGGCCAAGGTTCACGTCAGGGCCAGTGGGGTTAGGAGTAAATTGGATTTAGTCACTGTCTGTGGCAAATAAATTCAATTTACCACCAGAAAAAGCCACAAATGGCAGTAATACTTTTTAAAACGCCTAATGACCAAAATCAGGTAACTTAGGTGCACCTGCTTAACTGCTCATTAACACGTTAAGTGGGTCACTTGCCTGCATGCAAGAAAGCAACAAGTTTTAATGGTGACCATCAGGAAAACCAACACAGCCACACTTAAATTAGGGTACACAGATTTATTTTTCCTCCAAGGCAGCAGCAGCAGACTAGCAGCAGAAGACAGTTCTGTCCTGCAATCCAAGGCCATGGTCAAAATTACTGTTAGGGAGTGGGTTTCTACACCAGATCCTACGACTAAAACTCAAGCTCTGCCCCTCTTAGTCTTGGGCAATCGTGGCTCAAGAGTTGGCAGTTCGTCTTGTAATCGGAAGGTTGCCGGTTCGAGCCCCGGCTTGGACAGTCTCGGTCGTTGTGTCCTTAGGCGAGACACTTCACCGGCTGCCTACTGGTGGTGGTCAGAGGGCCCAGTGGCGCCAGTGTCTGGCAGCCTCGCCTCTGTCAGTGCGCCCCAGGGTGGCTACAATGTAGCTTGGCATCACCAGTGTGTGAATGGGTGGATGACTGGATGTGTAAAGCGCTTTGGGGTCCTTAGGGACTAGTAAAGCGCTATACAAATACAGACCATTTACCATTTTTTTGTACAATTTCCTCTCATTGGTTACCTCCTCCTTTTATGTGATTTGGCAGTTGTCAAACAACGATGTGCATTACCGCCACCAACTGGCTCGGAGTGTGAACCAGAATTCACTCATGCCAAAGAATCAAAAAAATAAAAGTACTATTGCAGTACTCCATAATAGCAACCACTGACCTGAGGCTGTTGCTGTATCTCTAGATTATCCACCACCAACTAAAAGTTTTTGTTGCATACACATTCATGTAGACACACAAGGGGCTGACAAAAATCATCTAATGCGTCTCTTCATGGGGCGACATGTGGAAGAGAAAATAACTGACAACTGCACAACACTGTTTCAGCAAAACATGATTTTATTTGATTCCGTTTCACTTCTGGCTGGACTCTGACTTGGATGCGGACGCCCTCAGAGAATGAAGGCGGCGCCTCTTGGCGATCTGTTCCTGGCGCTTCTCCTTGGCCTCCTGTCTACAAGAACAAATGCGTGTCAGTCAAACAGCTCTCACATGTCCAACTTTGTCTCCTTAACATTTCACCATCACGTGCTCCTTGAAGGGTTTCAACCCATAATCGGCCGAATGCCATTACAGCTATATCATGCAAGGCAACTCAAAACTACACTGCTGAAAAACACAGTCCGGTACTTTAAATTTCAAGTGACTCACGATTAAATCATAACTTTAAAGTATATTTAAGGTCAGGAAATTAATTACAATATGTTGTTAGACACAATGCACTTGATGTAACACAGCCGCTCCAACACTAGTGGAAATATCACACCTGCCAGAAATGTATTTGTCACATTATCTTCATTTATCTGAACCACTAGAAATAAATGTAGTTTTCAGCTACACGACAAAAACAGACTAGTGTGATCTTTGATTCTCAGCAGCTGGTTAAGAATAAAGGCCTAGATTAACACATACCTTCATCCTCTTGGCCAGCAGCTTGGTGTACTCCGAGGCCTCCTCCTTGTTCTTCTGGGTGCGCTGTCTCTTGAGATTCATGCGGCGGCGCTTGCGCTGCAGCACACGAGGAGTCACCAGTCTCTGGATGTTGGCAGCCTTAGTTCTGGGCTTCTTACCTACCAAAGCGAGAGGATTGAAAGAGTCAATACTGACACAGTTCAAGGTCAAGTGTGGTAATGAGGAAGAAGCTTAATGTTCTCACTTTCTGTACACACAACTCGGGCTGTACTACCTCAAAGGAAGCACATTGCTTACTTTCCAATTCTACAAAAACAGTAACTTTGATCTGTCTGCAGTTGGATCATCATAACTTTTTCAACAGCACAATGACCCCAAACACACCTACAGGCTGTGTGGCCAAGAAGGAGAGTGATGGTGCGCTGCGTCAGATGGCCTGGCCTCTACAGTCACCTGACCTAAACCCAATCCAGACGATTTTGGAAGAAATGGACGCAGAGTGAAGGCAAAAGGGTCAACAAGTGCTCAGCATCTCTGGGAACTCCTTCAAGACTGTTGGAAAACCATTTCAGGTGACGACCTCATGAAGCTCATCGAGAGAACGTCAAGAGTGTGCAAAGCAGTGATCAAAGCAAAGGGCGGCTATTTTGAAGACTATACAATAAACATTATTTGAGTTATTTCACACTTTCTTTGTTTACTACATAATACTATATGTGTTCATTCAAAGTTTTGATTCTTTCAGTTACAATCTACAACGTAAATCATCATGAAGAAGAAAAACATTAAATTAGAAGGCGAGTCCAAACACACTCACTCTCTGATATATAAGATATAAGAACACACACACACACACACACACACTATAACTATTAGGAAATATTCTTTGGTACTGACACAAGAGGAAATATGAGAGAAATATGTAAGATGTACAGGATCACCTGACAAAGCTGTTCTGCACAGTCCTGCAGCAGATTCTCTCTGGACCTGCTGCCTTCCTTTCCTTCGTCCTCTTGGGCTGTCGATGTGGGGTTGGGCCGGGGTGAGGGATGCCGCCCCCCCCCCCCCCCCCCCCCCCCCCCCCAGGAGGGATAGTGGGGGTGGCAGAAATGAAAATCCATGTGAGAGATTATCTAAAGTTTGTTTGGACTGGGGTGGGGGAAATCAAATTTGGGAGCACGGACCCCGAAGGGGGCCGGGCTCCGATGCACAGACACCTGCTCCCGTCTCAGGTGTCCAGGGTTCCCCAGGATTTAAAGTGGGATCCCGTGGATGGGGTTAATAAGATGGGGGGAGGAGAGGTAAAGAGGAGCAGGGCAAGGTTAGGGTTAGGGATCAAATCCCACCTGGCACAGACTCTACTGAGGTTAGGTTTAACCACGACTGCAGTTTCCATGTTAGGCGTAAAAAGCGCACGTGACGCTGTGACGTAGGCTAGAATCTTAGACCACTGAAGCACTTAATCTACCATCATATTTTATTTATCTACTTGGCCTGACTGGATGAATTATTATTTTGGTTAAATCTAGACTATTTATGAGGCTGAAAATACTTATTATTTATTTTATGTTTCTTTGTGAGGCTCAAAATACTTTAAAGTTTGCCCATCATTACTGAACATGAGGTCTGCAGTTGGTGCAGTTCAGCTTAGAGTTTACACAGAATGGACAAACCTCACTGTGTTCATGTTGAACCATTTTTGCACTATTTTGATACCTACAGCTCCTAAATGGTCTGAGGCACAGTTTAATGTTGGCACTGCTAAAAGTAAACTTTCTACCAATTTCAATGGCAAAAATAAATATACTTTTCAAAAGTTTTAACACACTGTATGTCGTGTTTTGTCATCCACTGCTTCTTCCTAGTGATATTACATACAATGATTAGATTTATAACACTGCTGCATCAACCCCAAAATGATGTGTTTGCATTTATAGAGGTTTGAAACAATAGAAATAGATTAAAACAGACAGATTAAAAAGTGACACATTAAACAAACATTGTTAATTTCAAATTTAGTTTCATTCATTTCATCATTAAATTGCACTCACACTACTACACTGGCATTTTAGGTTCAGGCCATTAGGTGGCACTGTGCACTTGTGGCAGGATAGTGCTAACATGTAAGCAAGCTAGAAGACTGGCATCCTTGCTGGTATCCAGTTAGGGAAGCAACACATTAGTAGAAGAATTCTGAGTAAAACCAAAGTTACTTTCCCTGGTAACTAGTTACTTTGAAAGTAATGAGTAACTTGAAAAAAACAAAACAAAACAGAGCGTATGACAAAATACTCTTGAGTCTGCCGGGAAGTGAAAATACAGGGTGTGAGCTGTGATTGAAATTCAAATTTCCAAAAACTTTATTTATTTAATACAATTTCGTTATACCTACTGAACTTAAGGGGGAGAGAAACAAAGTACCCACCCCCAAGGGCCTATATGTACATCTCTAATTTTGAGTGCCATGCTATTTGAGATAACAGTGTTGTTATTATATTTGAGGCTTTTGCTTTGCACTGAAGTAACAGTACCTTTTATGGACATCTGAGTTCAGAGACGATTCACATTAGCAGTCACTGCATTGTTGCTCTTGCCCTTCATGCATTCATTAGATTGCAGGATGTTGTGTGTTTTCAGGTGGTTTAATACGTTTACTGTGTCCGAACAAACTCGATCGTGATCTGCTTCTAGAGACAAATTGTTTACCGTCTGCTGTGCCAGACATTTGAATTTTGCTTCGATGGTCTGTTATCTGTACAATACAATACAATACAATTTTATTTATATAGCACATTTAAAAAACCACAGGTATGCCAAAGTGCTTCACAGAACGAGTAGTTTATCACTGCAGTCAAGCACATTTGGGAAATTTCAAGTTGTGCAGTGCAGGAAGCAGCTGTGACTAACACAGGCAAGCACGTCATCAGGTAGTGACATAGGGAGCACTTCATGTTTGCTTTGTGTTCTGTTGACAGACCCTGCATTTTCAGTATCGATCAATCCATAGTTTTCACGTGATGTGACAGCTACTGGGACATGCCTGCCCGTCCTTTCACTGTGCAGCCATTCTTTTAATCTTTTTCAGTTTAACTTGGCCTAAATGCTATCAAATGCATTAATCAATGTTAGAGCTGCTAGAACAGCGTAGAGTATGGCACCAACACGTAAGCACATCTCGCCTAACCCCACTTTACAGGTTCTGTGATTGAAATTCTCAATATGACTCAATATTGTCATGTTGACTGTTGGGATGCTGCAGCCTGGTCAGCTTGAGCGTTCCTCCATAAGCCGGGAGTTTCTCGTAAACACAAAGGTGAACATATTTGCCTCCTCCCACATAGACCTGCAAGGAAGTACAAGGAAACTTACAGGAGATGCTTAATGTGCACATAGAACTACTCCTGATCATTTTATCACAGCTGCGGTAATGTAAGCCACAGCTGTGGCCAAACAACATGCTAACATGTGAAAAAGAGAATCTACGTCTTCATATATAGAGTGCACGATGTTTCTAGTGTTCACAAACACAACATTTGTTGAGCTCTGTTCATGGCTGAGACAGTTTATCAAGTAAATATCTGCTTATGCTTCTTTATTTAACCCATTGGGGGTGTTGTGTATTACAAGTCAACATCTGCAAGTACTGGAACTGCTTGTTTTGTGCATTAACACCAGGAGTGTGACGCGCACATGCATTCATTTAAGCAAAATTTGTGTGGAAACAATGATTGAAAGCATCAGAAGTGATGCTAGAAAACCTAAAACAGTTTAGGTTTTGTATGACACGCCATATAAATGACCACATAAACGCAGAGAGTAGAGGTACTATAAATGACACTATTCTTTATGAGATTGTGAGAAAATTTCTAATCATTGGCATATGACTCTGTATGACACAGATTTTATTGTTTTTAATTCTAATTATAATTTTATACATTTTTATTTTGCGCTATTTGTTCTCATTTTATTATTATTTATTCTTATTTATTTATTTTGGGTAAATTTTTTTTTTTTTTTTTACTTATTCATGTATCATTTTTGGCATGCCAAGTGTACAGCACTTTGTGTTCAGCTGTGTTTTTCTGAAAGTGCTATATAAATAAATTGCTTGCTTGCATGCTTAATACTTTGATTTAATTTTGGATGAATTGTTTTCCCAAACGCTGCCAAAAGCCAGGTTTTACTGATAAATCTTTGCTTGATGGGAGGACTTTAAATGTTTTCTTCTCTCTGCTCCTTTTCTTTTTATACTGACCTTATTTATTTTATCTGGCAGTCAAGTCAGGTGTGCATGCTGTTTGTGAGGCAAAGCAGAGGGAAAGGAGGGATTATAAATGCACAAGGGGCTGATTAGACCATGAGACACAGGAGGGCGCAAAAGTAAAGATGAAAGCCAAACTAAACCAAACCAAACTTTGTCCACCACTTGGTGAGTAGTTGGCATCCTACATGCAAACTGCAGGTGACCATGGCAATCTGATTGCAACCAAAGTAATCACAATCAGTGTTGGTCCAGTGACTTGAAAAAAGGAATCAGTAACTAATTACTGATTACTTATTTCCCCCCAAAAGTAATCCTGTTACTTTACTGATTACTTATTTTCAAAAGTAATTAGTTTTTTAGTTACTTTTAAAAAACATGATTTACAACCTGAATAGGTAATAAAGCAATAGATCTTTCAGCCCAATTCTACTTTTTCTGCATAATCCACCATATAAAATGTAATCAAATGAAAAAGTCTCTTTTTAAAACTAGTTTTATTAGTTTTAATCTTTTAACTTTATGCATCAAGCAAAAATTAAATCATATGCAACATTGTCTGACTGGAAGAAATTTGTTTAACATTTAAACCTGTTTTCTGCACATTCCAGCACATAAAATTAAATAGTTTTTTGTGTTTACACTCACTCTTTCAAATAGATGCAAGTAAAACACAGCAGAAAAAAAATCAAATCAAATCAAAGACTCAGTGGTCCTGTTGCTCTATTTTCCCCTGCTTAGCAGGAGTTAGGCAGGCAGAGGTTTGCCCTGGTGCAGGTGTGCCACATGTCAGTGGAAGAATCTTGGAGTTTCTCTGTGAATTTCGCATTCCCGTGGCAGCGTACTCGGTGCTTGCTCGGTAGTTTAGGGGGTTTTTCGCTGTAAAAAGAAGTTTTCTTCCCATGCAGTGTACAGCGGACACTAATGTTTTTGTCACTTTTTATGGAATCAAACTCGAAGTAAGGTCAGTACTTCCACGCTTTAAACGCTGCACAGTCGTTCTCTCTCCCGCACTCGTTATATTATCCATTTTTGATCTGCACACAGCTGTTGCCACGAACGACGCTTACATCATTGTCACGAGACACTCTCGCAAACGAAATCACGGTTTAGTAACGTAGTAACGCAGTAACACAGCGTGCTAACGGGAAAGTAACAGTAATCTAATTACCTTTTTTGCAATAGTAATCCCTTATTTTACTCGTTACTTGAAAAAAGTAATCGGATTATGCGTTATTGCCCATCTCTGGTCCACATACAGAAAGTGTCATAGAAAGATTTAAGGTATCATGCCACATTTGACCTCTGACCTCTTGTTCATTATTTTGTTATTATTAAATTAAGAGTCAAAGTGAAAGACAAATTTGAAACTTTGTTACTTACTACCGTTGTTTGGAATAGATAGGAATATAGAGAATTATATATTTTTATTTAAAGACAGCGTTGTCAAGAGAAAGAGAATGACCTGCCTAGTTAATAGGAAATATACTTTACTATGATATATAATAAGCTCAAGTTATTCATGTACTTTATTATTAAACATTTCAACAATGACATGAATGTTACACATGTAGTATATCTGCATATCTGTGTAAATCAAAAAGAATTATGTCAAGTATAGTAAAGTGGGTTTCATCAGGACAAAATAAAAGCCCTTATACTTGTTTTTATTTCAATACAAATTTCTTAAAGAAGGACAAAAAAAGGAAATAAATAAATACAAAATATCACACTATTGCCCTTTAATTAGTTTTAAAAACCTGACATCTTTGCAGACCACAACTAGAAAGATAAGCACATCGGATTCAGATTTGATTTAAACTCACATCAGTCAGTCTCTAGAAGTCTAAAAAGTCTGTTTCTACCATTAAACATCCAATATACTCAACTTCCCAGAAAGTTTTGACTTCACGTGTGAAAATAGGAACGATTTTTGTTTGTTTTGTACCATGAGATCAGCTCAGATATTAACCTGCATAGCATTCAGCCCATGTTTAAACAAAATGTGGCATTTTCTGCTATTTCCTGTCAGGACAAATGGAAATGAAAATGTAATTTGCTTTAATATGATGGAACTAAAAAAGCTTGATTTTCATCACTGACTGAGAATTTTGGATCTGTCTCCCAGCCTGGCTGTCCTGATTACGATGATGTATAAACCTTCAGCTGAGGAATAGATGCCAAAAGCCAAGAAGACCATAGAATTGTGCTCATTTAGCTGTCAGTAGACGACATGAAGAGAGCTGATACTGAGATGTCTTTATTTCCTTGATGCCTTGTTGGCATGTTGAGTTATTGCCTTCCCCGTGTAATGTTTGCAAGTTTTAATTTTGACTTTGTGAAATTCCCTCATCTCTGTGGTGAGAAATAACTTTGCTATTGCAGAGCTAAATTATTCAACAAGTTAATACCTTCACAGCGAGGTCACCTGAGACACGAGAAATCCATTTTCATGTTATTTAATGTACCTCGGTACAATGACAGTCCTGTAATGAAGTGCCTAATTTAAAATGTAACATCACCTATTGGTGAAACGAGCTTAGATTATAGGACTCACATGTTTTCATTTGTAGTCTTTAAAACCTGTCTCTACCCATCTAGTATTAATTCTTTCTGGGATACAAGTTAAGTATGTATATTATGCACACACACAAACACACATGCAGCTATTACACATTTCTTGTTTTTATACCTAAGATGAATTATTGTTGAATGAAGACATTTTTCAAACACATGTAAAATGTGGCCAATTGTATTTATTGGGTAAAGGAAAATGTAGAAGGGGGAAAAGAGGTAAAAAAAAAAAAAGGGGGGGGGGGATAGAAAACCCCAACAATCCCCTCTGAGCAAGCACCAGGCGACAGTGGATAGGAAAAACTCCTTTAAAGTGAAAGAAATCTAAAGGAGAAACCTATGGCAGAACCAGGCTCAGGAGGGGGCAGTCAACTGCCGGGACTGGTCGGGGGGTGAGGGTGAAAAAAGAAAAGGAGGGAGGGGAAGGGGAAGGGGGAAATTAAGTTGGAATAAAGGTGGAGGAAGACAAGGTTACATCAGGTGAGAAGCAGCAGTGTCCCTCCTCCAGAACCAGAAGAAGCGTTTTTTCTTCTTTTTAAGATATTCTTCGACGAGCACCTTTTTCTCAATGATGAGGGTTTTCAGCTCATCCATTGTTTCTGTGTTTTCTTTCTCAAGTTTGTTGCATCTTTTCACCATGTCTTCTAATTGTTCTTGTTTTTCTTCAAGCTTGTCTTTCAGTTCTTTAACTGTTGCCTCCTCTATTCGCTTTGCCTTGTGCACATCTGTATTTCTCTGTTCTACTTTCTTGTGCATGTCTTCCAACTGCTGGTTTCTCTTCTGGATTTCCTGAAGTCTACACTGCAGGTCTTTATGTGTTTTCTGTTGTTCTTGCTTTTGCACCTGGATTTCAGTGTTTTTGCACTTCAAGTACTTTGAAAGTTCCTCAAGTTCAGTATTTTTTCTCAGCATTTCATTGATGCTACTCTGCATCGCTGAGCATTGTTTTTCCATTTCTTTCTTTTCTCCGTCCAGTACAGTTGTTTTGTACCTCGTTTCATTATACAATTCTTGGAGTTCTTGAATTTTCCTCTGGAGAATAAGTTTTTCTTCTTCCTGTTGCATTTTCTGTTGGTCTTTTTCTTGAAGCAACTCTTTATTTCCATGCACTTTTTTATCAAGCCTGATTTGGAGCCCTCTGCGTTTTTCCTCCATCTCTTCAAGCTTGGAGTCCATTTCTTTCTGTTTCGTTTCCAGTTGCTTCTTGTCTTGAAGCAACTGTTGATTTTTGTGCAAAGTTTTGTCATGCTTCACCTGCAGCGCTTTGTATTTTTCCTCCACGCCTTTGAGTTTGCTCTGCATGTCTCTCTGCTCTGTGGGCTGTTGTTTCTTGTCTTGGAGGATCTCTTTATTTCTCTCCAGAGCTTCATCAAGAACTACTTGCAAGCCTTCGTTGTGTTTCTCGATGTTCCTCAGCTTGCAATCCATTTCTTCCTGTTGTATTTTCTGTTGGTCTTTCTCGTCAAGCAACTCTTTATTTTTGAGCAGTGTTTCCTCAAGAGTTATTTGGAGCATTTTCAATTTTTCCTCCAAGACTTCAACCTTGGAGTCCGTACCTTTCTCGAGCATTTCCTGTTGCTCTCTCTCTTGAATGAACTCTTTATTTCTGTGCACTTTTTTATCAAGCCTGATTTGGAGCCCTCTGTGTTTTTCCTCCATCTCTTCAAGCTTGGAGTCCATTTCTTTCTGTTTCGTTTCCAGTTGCTTCTTGTCTTGAAGCAACTGTTGATTTTTGTGCAAAGTTTTGTCATGCTTCACCTGCAGCGCTTTGTATTTTTCCTCCACGCCTTTGAGTTTGCTCTGCATGTCTCTCTGCTCTGTGGGCTGTTGTTTCTTGTCTTGGAGGATCTCTTTATTTCTCTCCAGAGCTTCATCAAGAACTACTTGCAAGCCTTCGTTGTGTTTCTCGATGTTCCTCAGCTTGCAATCCATTTCTTCCTGTTGTATTTTCTGTTGGTCTTTCTCGTCAAGCAACTCTTTATTTTTGAGCAGTGTTTCCTCAAGAGTTATTTGGAGCATTTTCAATTTTTCCTCCAAGACTTCAACCTTGGAGTCCGTTCCTTTCTCGAGCATTTCCCGTTGCTCTCTCAGTTGCTTCTTGTCTTGAAGCAACTGTTGATTTTTGTGCAGAGTTTTGTCATACTTCACCTGCAGCGCTTTGTATTTTTCCTCCATGCCTTGGAGTTTGCTCTGCAGGTCTCTCTGCTCTGTTGGCTGTTGTTTCTTGTCTTGGTGGATTTCCTTAAGTTTTCCTAGAGCTTCGTCAAGCTTTTCTTGGAGCTCTTGATTCTTCTTGAGCATTGTATCCCCTTTAATGCTCTCTTTTTTCTCCTTTTGGAGCAGATCTTTAATTTTTTCCAAAGCTTCATCAAGCTTTTCTTGGAGCTCCTGATTCTTCTTATCTTGGAGAGCCCATTGTTTCTCCTCAATAATACCCTCTTTTTCTTGAAGCTGGTAGGATAATTTTTCTAATTCAGCGCTCTTTCTCTCATTTTCTTCCGTCAGGATCTTAATCTTCTCTCTGTTCATGAGATTTTCATTTTGCATTTCTTCCAATCGCTGTTCCTCTAATTCTACCTGTTCGTCCCAAGGAAGAGAGCTGATATAAGGGTCTAGGGACTCATACCACGGAATAGAGCTGGGGTCAACTTCTTGTCTTTCTTGATCTTTCTGAGACATGTTGAAGTCTGTATACCGTGACTACAAAAAGGATCCAAATGTTTCAAAATGTTTTACTGGCGAACGTTTGAATGCTGCTAACATAAGTGCTGCAAATAACGGACTAAAAGTTGTACATCCTCACCCCTATTTAAGGATTCATGACGATCAAAGCTTTAGAGGATTGTGACATCAGAATTCCATAAGTCACATGACATTTTTGAATGAGGTCATATTTTTGTTTGAATCTTTTTAAATAACATCAACATTCCGTAAGCCAATGAGGTTCTGAATGAGGATAATGTTTTTGCCTGGAAAATTACCAATGAAGTTTCAATCCCTGTTACTTTTGTAAAAAAAAATAAAAAATAAATAAATAAAAAAAGTGTTATTGCAATAACATACAAAGTGAGTAAAGAAAGTAAGTAAAAGGTAAAAGTACAGTTTTATTTATATAGTACGGTGGCCCTGAGAGGCCAAACGGACTGCAACTTCAGAAAACACTTGCAAAAAGAAAAATGCTGCAAAAAGAAAAATGCTGCAAAAAGAAAAACACCTGCAAAAAGAAAAATGCTGCAAAAAGAAAAACGCTGCAAAAAGAAAAAACACTTGCAAAAAGAAAAACGCTGCAAAAAGAAAAGCGCTGCAAAAAGAAAAGCGCTGCAAAAGCACACACAACACAACGGAAATAGGAAAAAACACAACGGAAATGTTTCTGGGGAGACAATAACCGGACGGACCAGTTGACCAAAACATGCTAACAAGTGCACTGGGACTGGGAGACACTTCAACGAAGTGGAAGCAGAGCGGCCAAAGAGTAAACTTTCAAAAGTAAGTTCTGAATATTATGTCACTTATTTATGTGCAAATGTTTAATAACGAGGAACATTAAAACATTACTGTTGGCCACATGCCGGCAAAGTTATGTGACATTAGCGATGTTTGTACTTTCAGCGTTTACTTTGTTTTAAAGTCTTTACTTTATACGCCGTTAGATAGTCGACCTTAATCTTACAGAGAATGTGATGATTTTGTGGATAATTAAAGTCAGTCATATATCCACAAACACAACAGGCTGAAAGTCAGTGATGCTGCTCGGTTTGCAGTCCTGAATATCACGGCACAAGCAGGATTCACTGCACTGTTAATGTTAGCTAAGTTATATTGCTGCCTCTGTTCGGTGGTGTTGAGCCAAACGGACTTTAACGTGTGTTTGAACGAGCTGACGGTTCACTCATTGTAGCGACTTCCACAGTCGCTAGAGGCCGGGGATGGAGCCCGCCTATTTGCCTGACGCGCTGTCAACTTTAGCAATAATGCGAGAGGTGGAATTGTTTGCTTGTTTATTAAAGTGTTTACAGAGTAATGTCATCTCGAGATTTGGACTCTTACAACGTCACAGGCTCTAATGTAACAAGACGAAACATGTTGTGCAGCGGTCAACAAAAACTACGGCTACCCAGCCCTCCTCTCTGTCAAAATCAAAACCAGTGAATGACAGACTGACAACGCCCTCTTAATGTCACCGCTAGCACCCACGTGACTCCCATTACACATCACCATAGCAACCAAACAAATGAAAACCCAGTGATCATCAAAAAATTCAATACATTTAATTATGGTTCCTACACTCATTAAGCTGAAAGAAAGATGCTTTAATCACAGCAGTCACACATGTGTCCACTGTACCAGCTGGGAACTCTTCTTGTTTAGCACTCGTAATAACACTAAATCCTTCTGTTTGTAGCAGTGTATACACCTGAGACTGTCACCTGTGTGTCTGTCCTGCACTCTCTCTCTGTTTCTTTCTCTCTGATTGTGGAATAAAAGTATGAGCATGTGTTTATAAGTTACACTTGTGTTTGAATCCTGCAGCTTATCACACATTTGATTTCCATGTGTGACGACTGCAAGTGTCCAGAGTGAGGACAGACTGAGGGACCCACTGCTGCACATCATCTGTGAGGCTTTGCACCCCCAATGATCCACCAGGACAAACTCAGCAGTGTGTGAGGAAGAGGAGGAGGAAGAGCCAGCAGCAGCTGACAGATGGAGAGAATAGACAGACTGTTCCCTGTTTGTGAAGGACTGCTAGAAAAGTTTAAAATAACTAATTGTCTGTCCTGAATCAGTCTTATTAGGTAATGTTCAAATAATTGTATCATCCCAGTGTTTTCAGTGTGGGAGAAAGTACTCAGGGCCTTCAAGTTACACACTATGAAAGGCACCAACAAGTTTAATGTTCAGAAACCTAAAGTATGTATCAGCAGCAGAATGGAGCTAAAAATAAATGTTTGTTTCAGTTCTATGAAGCTTTGAGTATTTTGGATTAGTAGTACTGCTGTGTTTGTTGCATCATATCGCTGTAATTGTTTATATGCTTTATATATTCTGAGGTAAGTTGATCTATAGTGTTACATCATATTCTATAAGGATGTTATGTGTTTGTAGACTTTCTGCCCAGTTTGACCCATTTAGCAGAAGTCAGCCTGTTTAAGGCTCTGATATCTATTCTGTATGACTTAAAGCAGTTATGACATGGTCTGATTTTCTCACCCAATAAAGGAATATTTCATATATCAGTCTACTCTTCATTCTATCAGAAACAGTTATCACAGCTCGTACATTTGCTTCTTCCACACATATATGTAAGCATTGAGCCAAATTTAGTAATGCCAACATACTGAAGGAAAAACATTTGTCTCTTATATATGATACACTTATATATGCACTGTCAAAGATACTTGAGTGTCTTTAAGGGAAGATTTAAGGTGATAGGAAATATAAATAAATGCAACTTGAATCTTTACTGAAGCTCAGTATTTGACACAGAGTTCACTCACATGTGCTGTACCAGTGTACCTGCACATGTGATGTGACAATAGAAGTGATTTGATTTGAGAGTTCAAGCTCACTGCTGTAATAACTAATAATGATTAATATAATAACTATGATATTGGCCATCTCATATTTACACTGACTTTAGTCTCATGAACAACATTAACTATTACTTATAACTATTTACTAGCTAATCTTAAATAACTGTTCAGTGCAGATATGAAGCCCAACAATCATGTTTTACAGTCCTGTGGTCTCAGCCTCAGATACTTATTAAATCACACAAAGCTCACAAACTCTGCTAATTAGTGATTCTGTTCTGAGACATGTGAAGACACCAGCAACCATAGTCAGTTGTCTTCCAGGGGCCAGAGCAGGCGGCACTGAGGGAAATTTAAAAACTGCTGGCTGAGGGTAAACCTGAATTCAGTAAAAGTATAATTCACATCAGCAATAATGACACCCGGTTACGTCAATCAGAGGTCACTAAAATCAATATTGAATCAGTGTGTAACTTTGCAAACACAATGTCAGACTGTAGTCCCCTCCCCAATCACACCAGGAGTGTCATGTTCTCCATAAATTGCTGGCTGTCTGAGTGGTGTCCAAGAAACAATGTGGGCTTTATAGATAATTGGGAAACTTTCTGGAGGAACTCTGGTCTGGTTAGGTCTGGCTGTCACAGTAGCAGCAGCACACTGTATGATTTTGAGGAGTGGACCCCAAATGCAGACACCAAGGAACATGGAAAAAAAACGTAAATGTTAACAGAAAGCGAGCCATTTATTGAGGATGGTAAAAGATTAAAAAACAAAAGGCAAAGGTGAAGCTAAACAATAACCTAAACTGGGGAAACTAAAGATAAACATTAAAAAAACATGAAACTTGATGTGGATAAAAAGATACCTTGAAAAGTGGCACAAAGGACAACAGGCAACCTTTTTAAAGCTGCATATCTTGCATTATATGGTGATTATTCACACGGCTCTGTTGGTGCCTGTCTCCTTGCTCAAATAAAATATTTAATCTCATTTTGTTCATTGTTCAATAATTGTGTTTTTATGAAAAAAGAAACAATTAGATTGAGCAAAAGACAAACTTTATGTACATTAGAACTTTTCACAGTGGTCACTATTCAACATCGAAGAAAAGGGCGGTGTGAATGTGACGTCTGTGTAACGGCGCTTTATTACGCCCTACACAACACACAAGCCCTCAATCCTGTGCGCTGATATCCTTCGTGTAAACCCGAACTTTGAACCCTGACTCTGGGCGATCTTCTGACTCCCGAGATTCATCCACGATTCCTCCTGGTTTGAAAACTGGATTGAAGATGCATCATATGTGCCAGTGTCAGCGTGGAGCGCTGTCCCCCCCGTCCTCACAACCCTGGACCAACAACAGGGACGAGAAAATATATGTCCCTTCATCTGGGGTTGTTTCATATTCAACTTTGCATTTGGAAGATTAATATGAAGATTTGTTGGACTTCTTGGATTTCAGAAGTCCAAAGTCAACTCCAAGGCGAGGCAGCCCCATGTCATTTCTTAGGTTGACCTTGGATGAGCTTTGTACAGGTGGTTTGGCAGTAACCCTCCCATTCACATAGCCCCCTTCAACACTGAGTACATCATCCATCAAAAACGTCTTGATTTTGGTGTTGTACAGTTTGCTGTAGGAATCCGTCAGCATCTAGAAACAGTGAGAAGCTGGTGATTGGAAAGTTTTAATTAATAGTATATACCCTACAGCCTCAGGACCCTAGGCACCCTGGTCCAGATTTCCAAGGCCCTTGCTCAGTTTTCTTTGAGTGAGGACTTGAACATTATCGTCAAACGGCTCTTTTTATTCTTTTTATTTGTATAAATGATTTGTACAAATCCTTTTATTTGTATAAATACATTTTCACTGTTTTATTTTGAAAAAAATATTTATTTTGAAAAGCAAAATGTGATCTTCTCTCTAAAGTTAGAGAGAGGATCACATTTGGTGTTAATAATTTCATTTGTTTAGAAGCAATATTAGTCCCGCCTTCCAGGCATCGGACCACCATCGCATTAGCTAGGTCTTTCACTTTGAAAACAAATGAGACAGTTTGCAGATGGTGGTGCGGAATTATCGATGGATTTGGTGAGTTTGAATGCAAAAAAAGTGTTATAAACAAGTGTTTGCACTGTCCGAAAGCACCTTGCTTTGTTCGGCTGGTAGCTCATCTTGGTGAGTTGAGACCATGTGCTTGCTAAAGAGGTATGCTAGTCTCTTGCTAAAATTAGCATTTTGCTAACGAAAATTCACGAGTGTTTTTTTTTATGTGTTTAAAAGCAATGAAAATGCCGTTTGTGTTAGAATGTGGTTTCACCAAACTTTGACAATGATGTAACCAAGCACTTTTATCCTTTATGCACTATTTGTGGTCAAACGTAATATTTGTTTGATGTAAAATGTATATTTTGGTGGTTTACTGTGGGAAAGTTTGCATTAAATTCTATGGATCATACTGCGAGCTACTGTATAAGTACAGTGTTGCCAACTCCTCAGTAAGGAAAATCGCTATTGGTTGTCCTAAAAGTCGCTAGAAGTTGCTAAATGACGTCATCACCTGATTTGTGTTAGTTAGGTTAGTTAATTAGTGATGTGCGGATCTATCCTGAAATATCGATTCCTCCGATACCAATCATTTATGTTCTAGAATCAATTCTCACATTAAAATATTGATATTTTAGTAATTTAGGGTAAATTTGTAGTTTTTCATTAACAGGAACACAGTGGAAAGAAACTACGTCTTGCAGCCGCTGGCGTGCGCACTCACAACAATGGTTGAGCGTAATTGGAGTCATGTGCAGACGTATTTTACCTCCACAAACAGCTGAGACGTGATTTGCCATACATGTGGCAAAAAAGTGCGGTGTTGTGGCCATACCTGCCAACCTTGAGACCTCAGAATTAGGGAGACATTCAAAGTACATTTTACAGTGTTTATTTATCAGATAAAATACATTAAATGTCACCGTTATTATTGGCCGGCCTGGAAACAGCGGGGGTGTCCAAATTCAGAAGCTGCTTCCACCTGAGGACCCGGCCTTCGCGGTCTAAAGAAAGCCGGGTAGTACGTCACAGGCTCCCTCGGTGGAGTGAAACTGCCGTCTGCTCCTTGCTATCTAAAATATAACAGGGCACTGATGTAAACTCTCGACTGTCTCACACTTCTGTTTAATCAGTTTTCTGTTTGACGTTTATTCAGCTGTGTGAAAACCCCGGAGGACCCCTCCCGAGAGATTAATAAAGTTTAATTTAATCTAATCTAATAACTTTAATCTCAGCCAAACCGATTTACTCACGAACAAATAAAACACTGAAAAAGCCCAACAATAACATTTTTAAGTTATCAAAGTGACTTATATATCATGTTTAACCCAAGTAGCGAAAGACCGCGGGGGTTTGAAGACGATGTGTCGGTCGGCTCAGATATTTGAAGTTTACACAGCTACATTCTCACCTGAAAATATGTTAAAAGTTTTTTTGCGACCCAGAAAGAGAAATAAGAGTAATATTAAAACGAAGCAGCTGCCGCCATTGTTGGAAACTGGAATTGGCTGGGCCGCGCTATAAATTCTGAGATATGGTCTTTCAATTTTGTTGTCCGGGAGGAAAATTGGGAGAAATTCGGGAGGGGCACTGAAATACGGGATTGGATTCAGGAGGGTTGGCATGTATGGTTGTGGCAACAAAACTAACCTTGTCAAACACCTCAGAGTAAATCATATCAAAGAATATGACGAGCGTATTTTGAGACGAACTGAAGAGGAGGAGAGGGACAGGTGCTGCTAGGGCGAGACAGACGTCTCTCATGGAGTCTTTTAGTGCTGCAGGCAGGCAACGTGTTCAAATAGGCACAACTTCAGTTTTTTTATTTCTATATGATGAACTCTGCGTTATTAAGTGATAAGAACAAGTAATCTGATGTCCTGTAATTATTATGACGCTATAATTTGAGATACAATAAATAAAATAAGTTTTTGTACAAAGTATCGGTATCGGATCAGTATCGTCGATACCACCCTGAATATTACTTGGTATCGGATCGGAAAGCAAATCAGTGGTATCGCACATCACTAATGCTAATGTAATTGTAACCTACGCTGCTGGAGAGAGAAATAACATCGTGGACGAGACATAAAGTGAGCAAAAAACGTCCTAAATGCATTTAGAATTTATTTAGAACTACAAATTAAATTTCTTTTAGCAATTATTTGAAACGATTGAGACTCATTTCCTAAATTAAATGTCTATACTATTGACAGTATTGTGACCGGGTTAAACAATGCTATTTATTTTACTTGCCTAACCATATTGTAATGCAACAGTTAAAAGATGCAAACATTACAAAAGAAAACTTGTCCAGTGCTTTTAAGATTCATGGATTCATTTGTTTTTTTAATTCATGGTGAGACAGAAAACCTTCCAAAGTGTCCGAATTGGAGTATTTATTTCTTAACCTGCTGTTTTGTTTGTTTGTTTAGGAAAACCAAGACAAGAAAACCGCTCCAAAGTAAGTACCTATGCAGTAGTAGCACCCAGATTTTCAGTTTAATGGTGTTTTGCATTGCATTGCTGTTCTAATGCAGTTATACAAAAGTCACTGCTGTTTAGTTTTCTGTCTTCATTTATGTTGGAAGTGATAGTAATTTTTTCAGAAATCTCTCAGTCAGAGCGTGGTGCATCATGTTTAGGTGGTTTAGGTGTTATGTTGTGAAAGCGCTTGCTCATGGCGTTTTTTCCTCAATGGTTTCGTCACATTTACTTCTGAATCTTGAATATTCACCCTTCTTGAGCTTCTCGAGTGATGTTGCTATCACTTGGTATAGCTATATATGTCACTTCTTCCTCTGCTTGTCCACCACTGCTATATTTTGACTCCTCAAGATTTGTTAGAACAGATTTAACAAGACTTGTTATGTTGTGAAAGCGCTTGCTCATGGCGTTTTTTCCTCAATGGTTTCGTCACATTTACTGTCTAAGGACAGCACAGCGAGCACTCTCTGCTTATGAGCAAAAACAAAAAACAGGGGAAGTTTTAGGAGTGACGGAGAGAGAGAGCGAGTTTTGAGATGTGAGAGATTTGTGATGTTTAGCGTGTTTGGAGTGTGTAGTTAATGTGTTGTCTTGTGTAGTTAGTGTGTAGTGTTGTGGATCGTTTTGTGTTGTGTGTCAGAACAATGAGGCGACTGCTGTCTCCAGGTAGAAACAGGAGCGATACACCTGCTGCTGTCAGACCTGCAGGTATCAGGCTGTGATGTTCTCCTTTATAGAGGACAGAAATTATTTTTTTGGAGTGTCACAAATAATTTGTCAAAATTTGTCGTCAAAATGAAAACATAACTGTAAATTCAGACACGTGAGGCTGTGCTGAAAACGATGATACCAAACAAGGCAAAGTAAATCGTTTTTAAAGGTGAAATGTGGAGTGAAAATCAAAAGTAGTTAAAAATGGCCAATTATACCCTGGACCCCAGAGGGTTAAACGTTTTTTTAAAAGTAACGCAATAGTTACTTTTCAAGTAATTAATTACTTTTAGAATATTGTAACTCAGTTACTAACTCAGTTACTTTTTTGAAGAAGTAACTAGTAACTATAATTAATTACTTTTTCAAAGTAACTTGCCCAACACTGTTGCAGACAGACTCTCACTCTTCAGCAAGATGGCGGCGCGTGAACAACGCGAGGCTCAGTGTCTCTCCAGAATCTGCTATTTAGCGGTTTTTTATCTACTTTTGACCGGATTATTCATCCAGAATTGCTGTGCGTTGCTGACCTACAGCAGACAAGAGCTTCTGGACATCTGGACTCATAACTCCAACAGTTTTATCGCCTATCTCCGACTCATCCCAGAGATCTCCAGAACACCGGAGGCTGCCCACTCTCCCCAGCCGGGCGGAAGTGCACGCAGACGGCGCCGAGATCGTAAACAAAGGCGAGGTAGGCGCGGAGGGCCACGGGCTAAGCTAAAGCTAACACCACACCGGCTGCCTTTACCCAGTATCTTCCTCGCCAATGTCCGTTCTCTGGCAAACAAAATGGATGAGATACGGCTCTCCATCACTAACAACAGACGGATTATGGACTCAAATGTCATGTTTTTCACCGAAACATGGTTGAACAACAGCTGCCCGGACAATGCTATCGAGTTAGCAGGACGCCACACACACCGAGCCGACAGGCTAGCAGATGACTCCGGCAAGACCAGAGGTGGAGGTTTGTGCATTTATATTAACAATGCTTGGTGCATGAACTCCACTACTACTGAGAGTCACTGCTCACCTAATGCGGAGTTTTTAATGGTCAAATGCAGACCTTATTATCTCCCCAGAGAACTCACTTCGATCATACTCACTGCAGTGTATATACCCCCCGACGCTAATGCTAGGTTGGCCATGAAAGAACTTTCTGCAGCCATTAACAAACACCAGAATAAACACCCCGAGGCTGCTTTTATTGTTGCTGGCGACTTCAACCACACCAACTTAAAGACAGTCCTCCCCAGATTCCACCAACATGTCTCCTGCCACACCAGAGGAGACAAGACTTTAGACCATGTGTATTCCAACCTGGCTGGAGCCTACAAAGCAACACCCCTCCCCCACATTGGACAATCGGACCATCTCTCCCTGTTACTCACACCTCGGTATTCACCACTCATCCAACGTGTGAAACCTGCTGTGAGGACAATTAAAGTGTGGCCAGAGGGGACAGACGCAGTGCTCCAGGACAGATTTAAAAACACAGACTGGAATATGTTCACCCACACAGACCTGGACCAGTATGCCTCATCTGTACTGGATTACATCTCCGAAACCACAGACAGTGTCACCACCCAGAAACGGATCACCATGTACCCCAACCAGAAGCCTTGGATGAACCGGGATGTTCGTCTCCTCCTGAAGGCCCGCAACACCGCCTTTAGGTCAGGAGATGCACACGCCTACAGTACAGCCAGGGCTAATCTAAAGAAGGGCATCAAAAAAGCCAAACACCACTACAAAAAGAAGGTAGAAGAACACTTCTCCAACTCCAACCCCCGACGCATGTGGCAAGGACTCCAGACCATTACAGACTACAGGACCACCAAACCCTCCCCCGCATCCTCTGATGTCTCCTTCCTCAACGAGCTCAACAACTTTTATGCTCGTTTTGAGCGAGGGAAACCCACAACCACAACCAAAACAGACATGACGCCAGACCACCAACCTTTGACTCTCTCCCCCACCGATGTAGGAGCGGTGCTGAGCAGGATCAATGTCCACAAGGCTGCAGGTCCTGATGGCATCCCCGGGCGTGTTCTCAGAGCGTGTTCTGGGGAGCTTGCAGGAGTGCTCACAGACATATTCAACCTGTCCTTGGCCCACGCTGTGGTACCGGCCTGCTTCAAATCCACCTCCATCGTCCCGATACCCAAAAACTCCAAACCATCTTGCTTCAACGACTACCGCCCAGTAGCACTCACCCCCATCATCACTAAGTGCTTAGAGCAGCTGGTCCTAGCACACTTCAAATCCTGTCTCCCCCCCACCCTGGACCCCCACCAATTCGCATACCGCCAGAACAGGAGCACAGAGGATGCAGTCTCCATCGCACTGCACTCTGTCCTCTCACACCTGGACAACAACAACACATATGCCAGAATGCTGTTTATAGACTTCAGTTCAGCATTCAATACAATCCACCCCTCACAACTCATCAGAAAACTGACAGACCTGGGCATCAGTTCCCTCATCTGCAAATGGTTACTGGACTTCCTGACCAACCGCCCCCAACATGTCCGGCTGGATAACCACTGCTCATCTACAATCACAATGAACACCGGTGTACCACAAGGCTGTGTGATGAGCCCTTTCCTCTACTCCCTCTTCACCCATGACTGCAGACCTGCCGATGGTTCCAACACCATCATTAAGTTTGCAGATGACACCACGGTGATTGGCCTCATCAGTGACAACGATGAGGCCGCCTACAGGGAGGAGGTGGATCGTCTGGCTGAGTGGTGCGACAGAAACAACCTGCTGCTTAACACAGAGAAGACCAAGGAGCTCATCGTGGACTACAGGAGGAATGCTGACCCACATCCACCCATCCACATTAAGGGGACGGCTGTGGAGCGTGTGAGCAGCTTCAAGTTCCTGGGAGTTCACATCTCCGAGGATCTCATCTGGACGACCAACTGCTCCAAGCTGGCTCCAAGCAAGAAGGCTCACCAGCGCCTCTTCTTCTTGAGGACTCTGAGGAAGAACCACCTGTCCTCGGACATCCTGGTGAACTTCTATCGCTGTACCATCGAGAGCATCCTGACCAACTGTATAACAGTCTGGTATGGGAACTGCTCTGCCTCGGACCGGAAGGCGTTGCAGAGGGTCGTGAAAACTGCCCAGCGCATCGCCGGAGCACCACTTCCTGCCATAAAACACATATACAGGAAGCGGTGTCTGAAAAGGGCTGGGAAAATCATCAAAGACCCCAGTCACCCATCACATAGACTCTTCACCCTCCTGCCCTCTGGGAGGCGCTACAGGAGCCTCCGGACTAAGACCACCAGGTACCGGAACAGCTTCTTCCCCACAGCTGTCAGACTCCTGAACTCTGCCTCCTGACATCTGACCCACGTTAAACTCATGGACTGGACATACACACACCCACAACCACCTACACACACACACAATGGACAACCGTACCCTCAAACACACAATAATAACATGGACTGAACCACCACTCACAATCACTAGCACTTTATATACCTCTGTAGAAATTATCCACATATCTCACTTATCTTAACTGCACTACTGTATAGTTCTGTGTAAATAATCATACGATAATTTTTAATCCTACAACTGTTTATAACTTGCATAGTTCACATTTCTGTATAAACGTATATCTCATATTTCTGTATAGTTTTTTATTTCATATTTATATCCTGTTCATAGCCTGTACATAGCTTGTACTCACTACAGCCTGTACATACTTATAGTTATAGAATATTCATAACATACTTCATACCGTGTACATTATAACATACCATAATAGACCCATTTCTGTAACATACTTACATATCTATATTATTGCTAATATATATTGTAATATATCTATATCACTAAAGCACTTCTGGATGGATGCAAACTGCATTTCGTTGCCCTGTACCTGTGCATGTGCAATGACAATAAAGTTGAATTCTAATTCTATTCTATTCTATTTAAAATTCAAAGGCTTATTTGACCATCAAAGGTTTTGCTTAATTGTCTTGCTAACAAACTGTATTTGTGCTCCTGTCTCCCTCAAAGATCTCCAACAAAATAAAGCCCCCCCTCTCCTGCTGGGTGAGTCTAGTTGAACCATTAGAGGTGTACTTTTTTTTCCATACCTGTATCTTGACATGTAAAAGATACAAAGTGACTGAAGTCAGGTTATTGGTACAAACACAAACTCAAAGCTGTACCTTTTGCTTGCTGGTCTCTCGATCAATCTTGATCTTCTATTGTGCAGCGTAAAAGAAGTCTGTCACAGATGTAGGGAAAACTCAATTTTTTCCAATATGGGAATCATGAAGGGAAAGACACGAAGACATTTATTAATGGAAGAAGATGGACAGCAGCTGCACTGAAAGACATGTTGTAGTGGTGCCCAGTTTGATCCCAGGAGGAGACGCAAATCTTTTAGCCTGCACCAGGAAAGAATCTGCCTAATCAAACATGCAGAGCTATAAGCTAAGGTCAACACTTGTGGAATAACGGGAGCAGCCGAAAGTAGCTTTATGTATGAATACTTTACCGATAGTGAGGACGATGGTGCTGAAAAGGTCAAATTTCAGCATCTTTTTGATGTTAGTGACAAAAGGATCTGAGGGGTTGTTGAAAGAGTTGATGTCCACACTGGAGGCGTTGCTGGTTACCACATCCAAACTGTGGGGCCTGAAAAACTTGCAGAACTACACAAACGTGACCTTTATTATTGCAGACTTAGAAGAGGTGATTCTATGCTTTTTCTGATGTATTTAAATGGACTGATTCACTTTTCTACTCTCCTGGAGTTCTCAAAGCGCTGTATACAACATGCCTCATTCACCCAAGCACAAACTAATAAACATTCACACACAGATGAACGGTGTTAGTATCTTGCCCAAGAATATTTGACATGCAGACTGGGGAAGCCAAGGATCGAACCACCAACCTTCCAATCAGCAGCTGATCTGCTCTACCCCCTGAGCCACAGCTACCAGGTAAGTGGTTTGATTCCCAGCTACTCAACTCTGCATGTTGAAATATCCATGGGCAAGATACTGAACACAGGGTTGTTCCTGATGCATCCATGTGAGTGTGTATGTGACTGTTAGACAATATATTAATGTGTGTGATTGGGTATTGAATGAGGCTTGTAGTAAAAAGAATTTTGCTGCTCAGAGTAGAAAAGCGCTAATCCATTTTTCGTGACTTTTTTCTATTCTTACCAGAGCTGTCAGCGTTAATCTTGTTAAAATGGCGTTAACGCCATAACTGCATTAACGCAGCAAATCTCCGCTAGCGAGTTATCGCGCTAATGCATTGACGCTGACAGCACTAATTCTTACTGTATAATTAGTCTACTTTGGCACTATGACATAAAAATGTGGAATACCTTGGGAACAAAGAGCAGGGCGAGTGTCACAGTGATGGTTACATGGGCGTGTATGAAGGAGAGCAGCAGCATCCAATCAGGATGAAGAGACGGAAAGGTAAATCTGTGGGAGGCAGAAAATATAGAATCATCCCACGTCAGTGTGTGAAGTTTATTGGATTTACAGAAAGTGTGCAATAATTGTTTAAACAAAATCAGGCAGGTGCATAAATTTGGGCTCCACATAAAAAGAAATGAAATCAATATTTAGTAGATCCGCCTTTTGCAGAAATTACAGCCTCTAAACGCTTCCTGTAGGTTCCAATGAGAGTCTGGATTGTGGTTGAAGGTATTTTGGACCATTCCTCTTTACAAAACGTGGGGTCTTGCCTGGTGTGGTGGCCTCTATGGATCTTGTTCCTGTGCTGCCATGATTAGTGGCTCTGTGCTGTCTTCAGTTCAGCTTTGTCCAGCCACTGGTAGGATTTCTGAATGTCAGCCACCTCCGCTATCTGTGACCAGATATGACTCATTCAATCCCTGGCTGAAGCCAGAGCTCTGCGCCTCTGCATAGCTGCATATACAGCATGTATGTATGCATCTATGTATGTATGCATGTGTTCAAAGTCGCTTACACACACTCAGAAAACAGATGCACACAGCAACGGGGATTCATTATAGGACCTGTGATTAATTAAAACCTATTACATTCTTGGTCATATAAATCGGCACTGGTGTATA
Source organism: Neolamprologus multifasciatus (assembly GCF_963576455.1). NCBI lineage: Eukaryota > Metazoa > Chordata > Actinopteri > Cichliformes > Cichlidae > Neolamprologus > Neolamprologus multifasciatus. Next base: position 35,277,748 of record NC_140444.1, on the reverse strand, counting down.
CCACGTTAAGAAAATATCAAATGGCATTCTTATTTATTCTCAGTAGAATCATAAATACTGTCAGCAGATTAGACATGTAGCCTACTGCCAAACAACAGCTGGTGATAAGCTAACATTGTGTCAGCTAAAAATCACACTTTCCCTCTCAACAGTTTAATTATATTCTCATATCATATTAGTCTCACTAATATCATCTAATAGCAGCTGAAGGGGAAATAGTGAAAAGTGCAGAGGCTTGTGTAGAAGAAAGAAGATTAGAAAAGGGCAGACAAAGCTTCACAGTTGACAAGACCTCCTGCTCAGACCCACTGGGAGAGGAGATGTCTGGGGAAGAGAAGGAAACAGAATAGAGGAAAACAATGACAAACATGCACCTACTGCTCAAGCTTGGATACAGAAAACAAACAGAATGGAAAATAAATTATACCATGTCCACCCTTCAGTCTGAGCCCTTGTAACCTTTTGTACAGTGATGTGTTCTTAAGTCTCAAGCGAGTAAGCTGAATCTGAACCCTGTCTCCTCTCGTTACAGTGACTCCCGGGACAGTGATTCCTGGTGCGGCTCTATGTATATAGTTTTTTATTTGTTTATATAGTTTTTTTAGTTGTGTTATTTCTGTTTGTAAATAAAGTTTTGTTATCACGTTTACCAATGCCTCTGTTTATATTTGTAATTGAATCCGTTTATCTGGTTTGGCCTTCAGCCATGACATCTCATACAAATAGTTCTCCAGGCTTTTTACTGGACTTGGCTGCTTTTTCACTCATTTCCACTCAGTCCTTGTACCTGACCTTTCTTAAAGTATTTGTGTCATCAAGACACTCACATATGAATATGATCTTTATCATTCAATCAATAAAAATGCCCCTAACTCAAAGGATGAACTTTGGAACCAACAAGGTGATTTACAAAGAGCTGTTATTTGAAAATGTAGCATATCACAACCTGGTATGTCACGTGTCATTAAAAGAACTTGAGGAAACTAACCAAGTTAAAAAGGGGTTATCTATGCCAAATTACATGAGAAGTGGATTGAAATCTGTTGCAACAGGTTCTGTGGATGAATCCAAATGACAAAGATTTGGTTGAAATCATCCTCAGTATGTAGAGGAGAGAGGTACAACAAGGAGTCTCTACAGAAGGCAGAAATAAACTCATAAAGTTCACCAAATGTTTACAAACGTCAAGAAGTCACAAGCAAAGAGAGACCACACCATGACACATGTTTAAACAAGGAATGTTTATTCATCAAAGCTACTTATTGATCAAATAGACATGTTCAAAGCACCACAGTGGTAGAACGATATCACACAGCACCGTCACAGGATATTAAACAGAAACTGGCAACAGGGCTCTGTAGAGTGAGCGATCATAATGAAGCCGTTTATTTGAAGTTGATTCAACCTGCTCTTCATATTTCAGGCCACCAGATGTCACCAAAGACAACTGTGGTGAAAAGTTTCAAGTAACGAAACCTTTTCAGTACAAGCTTCAGAAAGCTTTATTTGGCCATCAGTAAACAAAACAACATCAGAGCAGGACAGAAACAAAACAGACTGAAGCAGGACTCCAGGAGAACAGGGACAAAACAGCAATGAGGGGTTAAATACATGTAGGCAGAGTGGAGACAGCTGAGGAAAAACACACAGCTGAACTAAATCTGATAACAAAAAATGCTGAGGCGTAATTAAACACTAGACACAGGAGACACAGGCTACCAGAATAAAACAGGAAATAACTGAACGTGGGAACAGAAACATGGACTTGACACAATTCAATTCAGTTTTATTTATACAGCACCAAATCACAACAACAATCACCTCAAGGTGCTTTATATTGTAAAGTAGACCCTACAACAATACTGTGGCGGAGGTGTGGTCCGTGGCTCGGCTGCAGGGGAGGAGTGGTGCAGTGAGCTCAACGGGGCGGTGCTGGGGAGGCAGGTGAGAGCAGCTGGTTTCGTTTGGTCTGATGACAGTCTTCTTTCCCCTGTTTTAGTGAGACGGGTGACGAGAGGAAAACGCTGAGACGGGCGCTGACCAGACTGTGAACTGTCACAAAAAAAGTCAGAAATAAACGTGACATCTCGCTGTATCGAGCCGTGTGTGTGTGGAGTGCATTCTACAAATACATACAGAGAAAAACCCAACAGTCATATGACCCCTTATGAGCAACACTTTGGCGACAGTGGGAAGGAAAAACTCCCTTTTAACAGAAAGAAACCTCCAGCAGAACCAGGCTCAGGGAGGGGCGGGGCCATCTGCTGGGAGCAGTTGAGAGAAGGACGACAGAACAAAAGACCTGCTGTGAGAGCCAGAGATGAATAAATAGTATGATGAAGTGTACCCAGAGGTTGCCCTTTGTTCAAAATTAAAGTCTACAAATCAATGACATCACACTGGCCTATGTTTATATACAGTCTATGATTACATGTCAGTGAGATCTTGGAGCTGCAGGTATGCAAAGCTGCAGCTTTAGAATTTAGGCTCTGATCCTTTTTCCACTATTTTTATTTTTCTTCTTTCTTTGTGTTTCTCTGCCATGTTTTTTCTCTCCCTTCATTTCCTCTTATTGTCCCTTTACATACTCTTTGCCTCGCTCCAGTCTACTGCAGAATTTCACACCGAGCTTCAAGGAGAGTGAAATGAATGCCATCGCCATCACCTCTCTCTTTCTAGTCCCTGTCAGTACTCTTGCTGCAACATTTTGGATTAACTGAAGTCTTTTCAAGGTGTTTTTAGGACATCCTGATAATAATGAATTACAGTAGTCCAGCCTAGAAGTAACATATGCATGAACTAGTTCTTCAGCATCACTCTGAGACAGGCTATTTCTAATTTTATTGATATTGTGCAAATGGAAGAAAGCAGTGCTCCATATTTGTTTAATATAAAATAGAGTTTTAATAAAACTCTGCTTCCTGGTCCCAACACTGGATAGTCATGTTTCAGGGGATTTCATAAATTTGCCAGATTTCTAGAAATAACAGCTGCTTCATCCAAAGTGGGATGGATGCCATGTCTCCTAACCAGACCAGAGTTCCTCCAGAAAGTTTCCCAATTATCTATAAAGCCCACATCGTTTCTTGGACACCACTCAGACAGCCAGCAATTTAAGGAGAACATGACACTCCTGGTGTGATTGGGGAGGGGACTACAGTCTGACATTGTGTTTGCAAAGTTACACACTGATTCAATATTGATTTTAATGACCTCTGATTGACGTAACCGGGTGTCATTATTGCTGATGTGAATTATACTTTTACTGAATTCAGGTTTACCCTCAGCCAGCAGTTTTTAAATTTCCCTCAGTGCCGCCTGCTCTGGCCCCTGGAAGACAACTGACTATGGTTGCTGGTGTCTTCACATGTCTCAGAACAGAATCACTAATTAGCAGAGTTTGTTCCCCGGCGGGTGTGTCACCGAGTGGGGAAAAACAGTTAGACACAGGAACAGGGTTGTGGTGTACCAGGGCTTCTGTTTAAGTCTATGATTCCTCCTCACCGTCACCCAGCCATCATGTTTTCACGTCTGCTCAGGATAACCTGCTGGGAGACAGTTAGCAGGGTCTACGCCACCTTCCACTGCTCCAGCTACAGAGGCCTGACCAGCTACGAGTTTTTCAAGGGTGGGATGCCGAGAGTTCAGTTCAGTGATCCAGGCCTCCAGAGCTGCATAAAGGCTACATTTATTACAAGTATCATTACTGCTCATTTTAAAAAACAGAAAGCATAACTCCTTCTCCAGAGTCGAGCAGTCTTCCACATATCAGGTTAAATAAAGGCTGCTGAGGAGCAAGCATGGCTTGGGCCCATCTCAGAGCTCGCCCTCGCAGCAGGATAACCATGAATGCAATTTTGCACAGTCTGAGGAATAAATTCTCCTTTGTTGATGAAACACTAGGAAACACTGTGTGAGGAAACCTGTTCTTTTCACTGGTAAAAACTTCAGGTGTAGGAAGAGGCCTCTCCAGAGGTACAACCTCCCTGAGCGGTGCTGCTGACCATGTCCATCGTTTTAAGACCACAGTATACTCATCTTATAACGGATGTCAATCCAGCAGATTATCTTTGGCATGTGGTGGATCAGGAGATTTGCAACATGGATGCACAGCCGACAAATCTGAAGCAACTGTGTGATGCTATCATGTCAATATGAAACTAAATCTGTGAGGAATGTTTCCAGGTCTTTGTTGAATCTGTGCCACAAAGAATTAAGGCAGGTGTAACTAATGAAGTGGCCGCTGACTGTATTTAGTGTCTAGATTGAATTTTCAGTATTTTATTCACTTAATAGCGGGACAGAATACCACATGACTGTGGCCTTGTGTTATACCCTCTCTGCTGCAGTGATGCTGCAGACAAACACAAACATCGTGATTACACATTTAAGAAGAGCCTCTTAAAGATGAAGGTCTGTGTCTCTTGACCTAAACACATAATCCAGTTAAATCTAATTTATGTTCATCAATGCCCCTCACACTGTAACTTAAAGTAATAAATTGGTTACTGATTAATTACAGAAGCACGTTTGTGAGCATAAAGATGTAAGCCTTGGACCATCGGGATGAAATGTGGTTGGGAAACTTAACAAGCATTGATGAAGCTTCATCAGTAGTTCGAACAATGCCTCAAAACCTTCGCTCACCACGGGTGGTTAGCAGACTGTGGTTGTACCATGCAGCCTAATAACATGCAGTAAATTGCAGGTTAAAGCAGCTTACACATTGTTAAACGAGGGAAGGGAACTAATGTGGCTGTCACATTACCCTTTTGTCCCATTTCATCCCAGGACTCGATTAAATTGCTGCTCACTTTCTACAGTACTTAAAACTGATCACACAAAACTATTTTTCTTCATCTTTTAATGATTACAAAAGTCTGTGAATCCCCAAATTGTTCAGTTGTTCTTTTTGCTCCCCATGAGGTCACTTTCACCATGTGACAAAAACAACACCCCACTGTACACACTCGGGCCACCAGCAACTTTCTAAATCCTCAATAAAAAGCTGACAGGTTGCAATGATGTTCCAAATAACTTATTAAGAAAACAACTAAATACACAGAAAATATTATGAAAACTGGTTTATTTTATATCTCCTAGTTTGAAGTGAAGCAATAAAAACATGTATAAAACATCACAAACTGTAATATTATACAAATGCTTCCTGCTGATGCAATGGAGACATCTTCCAGTGACAGTCTTCATCCGTGTGAGTGTGAGGAGGCTCCTAAACCCACCGACACAGAAGTGCATGTTCACAACTCCCTCTGTGCAGGCGGGGTCAGGACCCTCCTCACCCTGGGTGAAGAGGGGTGGTGCTGTGGCCAGTCAGGTATGAAGTGCTGAGAGTGGATCTTTGGTCCTCTGTGCAGCTCTGTCCACTCTCAGCTGCCCTGCAAAGCAATAACACGAGAAAGACGTCATTTTAACACAATACAGCATTTCCATTGTTGGCAGCTGCAGCATGTTGTTAAAATGCAATTTTAAACTCAAAATATACACACAATAACTATAAATAAACTTAAACCTACAGTACTGTAGGACGATGATTTACACCAGCTATTGGAAGGATTTAGTCTTCAAGACAGTTTGTAGCCAATGTGAGGTGATAACTTACATAGCTGGAACACAGCACCACTCTCCAGTTTGTCATTTGGTCATCCATCCTTCTCATCGGGTTGGGGTAAGGCTGTCTTCTGGGTGGAGCATCTCTCTGTGTTAGCTCCGTCTTGGACGTTGAGTGTCTGAAGTGCTGAATGCTGGGAGAGGACAAGTGTAAAGCACCTGAAGACAAAAAGACAAAGAGAAAAGCATGAATTCACAGATCACCGAGTTGTTCAGTTTACTTTTCTTCTGTTATGTGTTTTTACCTTACCTCTGATCCCTTAGCCACAGGCTATACCTTATGTAAAAACAAGAGACTACAGTCAGTTGACGACATCATTTTTAAACATTTTCTACTTATTTGTGTTGACATTAAGTACGGACTTACCTTTGTCCTGCATGGTGAGCTAGAGCTTGAGAAAAAATATGTTAGTCATTTAAATAGTGTCTTACAAACACTGCAAGACGCAAAGCAAACCTAAACATTTAAAGTTTAAAAACAAGTTCTAACATTACCTAGTCAGAGTCACTGTCATCAAGTGAAAGGTTAAAAGGCCTTTCCCAGAAGCGTCTGACTCCAAAAGAACCTGAGGATGTCGAAGGGCAACAGAACGTGTCATCACTTACCTTGCACCTCTTTGCACTTACCTCTTCAGTGCAGATGTCTTCTCTGCTTCTCTTTGCTGAGGAGGTGAGAGCGGAGGTTGAAGGAGAAGCTGAGAGAGTAGCAGAAGAAGGAGCAGCAGAGGAAGGAGCTGAGGGAGCAGGAGAGGAAGGAGCTGAGGGAGCAGGAGAGGAAGGAGCTGAGGGAGCAGGAGAGGAAGCAGCTGAGGGAGCAGGAGAGGAAAGAGCTGAGGGAGCAGGAGACGAAGCAGCTAAGGGAGGAGCAGAGGAAGGAGGAGAAGCTGACGGATCACAAACTGGGAAGAGTGGGGCGTTGGCCTGGCCGAAAGGCGGCATGGCGAACGGGGCAGCACCTGGAGCAATAGGATGTCGCCAATCGTGCCAAAACGGCTCTGGAGGGAGCTCCTGGATGAGAGGGGAATCATCTCTCTCATCCATGGTGTCATACCCCGAGTCGTCACTAGGCCAATCGGCCCACTCTTCTGAGTTGTTCCAGTCAGAGGAATTGTCAGTGTCTTCACTCACCTCATCGACGTCCTCAGGTAGGTAGGGAGGGTACTCACCTTCCTCTTCACTGTCATCAGGATCCTGTGCTTCATGAGAAGAGGGGGAGGATGAGAGAAGGATATACTCACCATACTCACCTTCACTGACATGCTGGGTGTCAGAGTCATCCAGGATCCTGATGACCTCAGGAAGGCCTTCTTCTGCGGGACGCTCAACCACGTAGTCGAGACGACCTGTGAGGAAACAAGTTCAAAATAACATTAAGAATGTAATAAACATCAAGTGCTAAAGGAACAGAGCTACATCTGTTAGTTTGAGCAGATGATGAGAGAAAAGCATTTTAGGACACATTTATGTCAGACTGAATGACACTTCTACTTGTTCATGCAAGCAACAAACAGCTAAGTCAACTAAGTTCACATCATTAACTGCTATATAATAAGATATAGTATTAGCATAACATAAGGATACCATTATTACTACTGTACTATGATTACTGTTTTCATATTCTTTATTATATTATTTTATTTTTGTTATTTTTTATTATCATGTTTTGTAGCAGGGAAAAAGTTATAGTTTATTTCAATAAAGCCTTTGATCCGAGAAGAACAGGATGTTAGGAGGGGACCGGGATCTGGTGTGTTTACACCTGTGTGTTCTGACGTCATGACATGCTGAAGATGCTGTTACCACAGAGACTGATTTTGGGGCATTTTACAAATTGTAGTCCATTAAGCTATTTTTAACCAAATCATTAAAAAAGTGTCAAATTTGAAGCCTTTAAATCAAAGTAACACCTTTTTTTTCAAATTCATACACCAGTCGTTAATAATTTCTACACCTCTCCCGGAAAATTTAAAGCATACAAACAGTTTACGGGAAAAATCTTGGAATAAGCATATTTTGATAACATTAAAACTTGTTATTCACACTGGAACTTATTAAATTATTACAGTCATTTAGTGGCTCTTAAAATAACTGAAGAAATGTTAAAAGTACCTGCAGCGAAGTCCAGGGGACTGTCGAGTCCACGGCGAGCCATCTTCAGGCTTTGCTGTATGAAAAACAAGTACAAACAATCCAAAGATGAAGTACTTGTTGTCGCTAGCAAGTAAAATCCGCTTTCAGTAAAATATTTTCCGAAAACTTAACTTTCCACAGGCTGAGGTTGGAGCAGGTCAAAACAAGTCCAATAGCAAGTGTAAAGGGACGATTGGAACATTGTGCAGCATTTATATACCCTCCGCAGGCCATGGTTACGGTTGCCAACATGCGTGTGCACGACGTGATATAACTATATAAATGGAGCTCACGCAACGTAATTTACAGTTAATTTATGGTCTTTTGCACTTACTGCCTCTGTCAGCCTTTAAGTAGCATGTTTACTAACCGCAGGTATAGGTATATCCAGAAATAAACACAGATATTAGAAAGCAGCAAATCAAATCAATCTCAATCATACTGAGATGTTTGCTTGAGTGAATAACATTAGCATGTAGCTCATGCTAATATTACAGTTTGACATTTTTCTTTTCAAAGCTAACAATAACTTAGCGTTCTCGCTACTCACCATGCTGTTAATTAAACAGGTATATGTTAGCAATGACAACATTTAACAAATGTTTTTAAAATGCTAGCCGTGCTGATTAGCCTTAGGATTACTTGAGGTTGTTTCCAGCTCTAGTGGTCATAAGCGAACTTAGTTCTGTGCCAGCCTTTGGCACGAAAATCAATCTTGTAAAGCTCACTATTAAACTGACAAAAAGCCTTACAGCCTAGAAACTATGATACTTACAACTGTGCTATGTTTGTGTCATAACATATAGCAAGACCCCATAACGATAACTGACCTTTGACCTCTTCTCAAGATGAATCTTAAGGTTAAAGAGATAATGCTATATAGAGCTATTTTAACACTATGTTTCTTACTGCCATTGTTTGACAACATATAAGCATAAAGGAAATGATATATGGAGATTCTAAATATCAGGTTATTATGACTTTATTATAAACTTTACAGTAACAGTTCAGAACTATTAAGCAAGATTCGTTTAGGAAAAATCACATTTGTGATCAAAACTTTTTACTTCACATTTGTTACTAAATAATTCAATAAATTATACTCAAGTACTGAATAGTCACAAAAAATAGTAATTATGCTGAAAATTATGTTAAAGTGATTTTCAACTGAGCATTTAAACAAAAGCCTGGACAAAAGTTCTGCTGAGCAACACACATATGTTACCAATATTGTAGCTGGTGTTATTTAATAATTTATTTTATTTGTGATACAATTTAAAACTTTATTAACCTTTTCAATAAAACAAAGTCTCAGATTTAATTATTCTGAAACTAAGTTTAAGCTTCCCAGAACGTTTTGTTGAAAGTTACATTACTGATATAAGAAATATAAAATGTTTGTATTGTTCACCCACAAGTGCAGTCTCTGGCTCAAACACAGAAGCTTGGTATGTTTAGTTGTCAGTCCAGACATTCCTAAAGAAAGTTGTCCTTCTTCAGCTCCAGACCTTTCTAGATAAAAATGGCATTAGTGAAGTATTTCAGTCTGGTTTTAAAACGCACCACAACACTGAAACTGCTCTTGTAAAAGTTTTTAATGACCTTTTAACTTTTATTGACTTGGAAGATTTTGCCATTTTAATACTGTTAGACCTCAGTGCTGCATTTGATACCGTAGATCGTGGGATTCTTATCTCTCGGCTTGAGCACTGTGTCAGAATCAAAGGCTGCTTTGGAGTGGTTTAAATCTTACCTGTCCAACCAAAGTTTTTCTGTTAGATTGGGGGATACATTGTCCTCAAAAGCCTCACTTTCTTGTGGGGTCCTCAAGGAGTCCAATCTTGGTCCAGTTCTCTTTTCTATTTATATGCTCCCTATGGGTTCAACTTTTAAAAAACACGGGATCTCATTCCATTCTATGCAGACGACTCACAGATTTACCTGCCACTGAAACGTAAATCTGTGAGTCCTCTGAAGGGTTCGCTAGATTGTTTGGAGGATGTTAAGGATGGCATGGATGGCTTTAAACTTCCTTAACCTAAATGAACAGAAAACAGAGGTGATTGTGTTTGGTCCCTGTGATCGCTGTGACTTTGGCCCTTTAGGAATTCATAATAATAATAATTAAAAAAAAAACTTTGCAAGGAACCTAGGAGTGTTTTTTGACTCTAATCTAATGTTTGATAAACAGATTAATGCTGCCTTTGCTGTAACTGCTCCTAAGCTCCCTTCACGTCAGGACTTCCCCAACATTGGACACTTTCAAAACCCGTCTGAAAACCCACTTTTATTCCTTGGCTTTTAAATCAGAATGAGCTTGTATCACTTTTATTTATCTTATTTCTCACTCAAATCTTCTAATTTTATGATTCTTTTTCTTAACTCTTATCATGTCTCCCGATGTATTTATTTCTTTTATCTTAATTGAACAGCAGCTTTGTCAACGGTTGTTGTTTTAAATCTGCTATATAAATACATTTGACTATAACTTTAACTTCACAGTACTTTAAATATTTACTGAAGTATTTTTTATACTTCTTAAGTAGAAGTATACGTGTACTTTTTCTTAATTAAAAAATGTCTGTATTTTGCCACCTCTGTTGACAGACAGTGTTAATCTCTGTTTTCTGCAGCTCTTCAGTTCCTCTTTGTTTCCTGACTTGCAGACTCTCCTTTTTCACCTAAGTGCAGCCTTGATGTCAGGACTGAGCCACGGTTTAGTATTTGTGAAACACAGTACAGTCCTGGTGGCTACAGCATTATCTGAACATACATTAATTCAGCCTGTTTTGCAATACATCACGCCATAAATGTCCTCCCCACTTCATCACAAAGCACTTCTCACATTGTTGTGTAAAAACGGTCCCTCAGAGCCTCTTCAGTCTCCTCATAACTATGAATTCTGCATATCAATAAATAATGTTCCTCCTGATGATCTCCTCTAACTGAAGTAGAGGAAAGAACTAGTTTGTACTATCTCTTTCTAGTATGGCGCTCCCTCCCGGCACATCTCCATCTCTGTCACATCAGATCAGGCATGATTCAAATGCAGGACTCAGAACTGTGCAACTAAAGGGAGGTTTATTTATAACACCAGGTGAAATGTATACATATGTACAGTGATGAAGGGACAGGGGCTCTAGAAATTCAAAGGAAAGGGCCAGGGCAGGGGTAACTAGTTCACACTCCTCTTCACACTGACTCAAACACACTAACTCTAGTCCCACGCTGAAACTCACTCCCACTCATGCTCATCCAAACAGGATCCACGGGAAACAGGCGGGAGTCCAGGAAGGTCTGTGCAGAGAGAAGAAAATGGAAAACCAATAAACACGACGGCAGATAAACAGATTCACAAGAGAGAGCTGGGACTACATTAATGGGGGTAAATACAACAATCCAGCAAAGAACAGCACTCCACCAAGGCCTTAAGTACTGGCAGGAACAATCATAGATGATGAGCAGCAGGTGAGTGATGAGTGGGTGTGGAGAACAAGGTGGGAACTAGGAACCAGATGCCACCGTGGTGGGGGGAGTGAAGAGGGAGAGACACAAACAGAACACCAGAGACTGAGGGCCTTTCTCAATATCCGTACTTGTGCGTACTTGCGTTCTCGTGTACTCATGATACGTCATCAGTCGGAGACTTATATACATAATATGTATATTATATATATATATATATATTATATTATATTATATTGCGTATGTATATTGAGTACTGTTCCAATTCAAAGTAAGCATCAAGCCGAGAACGCGAAAAAGTCCCGGATGTGTTCTCGCTCCGCCCGTTTTATCGAGCATGCATCGGTGGTGACTTGTGTGGACTTGGTACAGCTAAATATCCCAGAATGCATTTCGTCCAAAACTCAAACGCGGCAATGGCGGACGAGCGGGGCTAAAAACTTTTAAATATTACTCTTTCTGGGTCACAAAATAAACTTTTAAGTTCTTTTCAAGCGAGAATGTAGCTGTGTAAACTTCGAATATCTGCTCAGTTTATCAAGATATCATATATTTCCAAACGAGATCCGACTTTTTCGGAGACGTCTGTGACCCGCCAGCTCCATAGGAGACAGCGAGGTCAAGGATTATTACAGCCGGCGAGAACAGCGGACTCCCGGCACATCGTTTTCAACCCCCCCGCGGTCTTTTCACTACTCAGGTTAAACAAACCCCAAACCCCAGTAGCTGTCTATTGTATTGAGTGTCCACTAAAATAAAAATAAAAGCGTTCTAACATCTCACCTGCTTGTTTTTATTAAGGTATGTATACGTATGTACATGTACACTATTTTTATTAATAGAGATTTCACTACTGAGGTTAAACATGATATATAAGTCACTTAGATCACTTCTAAATGTTAATGTTTGGCTTATTTCGGCTTTTTATTTGTTCCTGAGTAAACCGGTTTGGCTGTGATTAAAGTTAAGCTTCATAACATATTACTCACAGTTAAATTAAGGACGGCAGTAAAAACTCCGGACCTGTGACATCATCAAGTACGCTGGTGTTCCAATTGTACAAATCGTGATTTCGCGTTCTCGGCGAGTCCGTACTCCCGTGCGTTCTCGGCGAGTACGTACCCGCCGAGAACGCGAGTATGTACTCGCGTACTTGAGAATTGAGAAAGGGCTTGACTGAATATTCAAACCAGCTGTGGTGAAATGCTCGCTTCTGTGACCAACAGTCATCTGGATAGCTCTTCAGCTTCAGCTGTCTGGGCCCTGTGTCTTTGTCACCACAATCAAACCCTGTAGTAGAATGAGTTGCTGCAGCTGCTTCATCATTTTCCCTCTCTTGGCCTGTTTGCTCTCCTCTCTCTAATAACTTGATCTTCCTCTGCCTCTCCATCCATTTGCTGCAGCTCCTCTGTCTCTTCTTGCTCTCTCTGACTTAAACTTGCCTGCTGACCTTTTTCTCCCTCAGCCTCTCCTTCTGCCTCACCCTTCAAGATACATTCAAACCTTCTGAACTGATAACTGATACAACATAGAGGCTAATGTCATGACCTTTGCTCACACACCACAGTAATTTGTTGCTCCAAATATTTTGAAGTTACACAGATTACATTTTGGGCACATGTGACTAAAGTGGTTGCAATTTAAAGCCCTGAAAAATATTACTAAATGACTTGAATTGAAGAAATATAAAAATAGATCCCTCACAAATATGTGAGTCAGGCTAATTTGACTTATATATATCTCTTTGTTCTCTCCACTTTCTAATCTTGACTCTCCTAAATAAGAGCTCAAGTTTTACCATGACTGAAATGTTTCATATTTCATATCCATATTGAGTTCCATTAAATTCTAATCAGACTGTCTGCATCACAAATGACTCCATCCTGTGAAACCCTTGACTCCCCTCTCCAGTAGAGGTCTCTCCCCTCTCACTCTCTGTGCTCCTCTGCCCTGACTCCTACAGGTTAATAGGGATGGAGGAGTGATTATTATCATTTCCACTGATGATAACCATACCTGAATGAGCCCTCTGCTAGATTGGTGACTCGTCCAGGGTGCACCTTACCCCTCGACCTGTGCAAGCTGACTCTAGCTTTCACCCCTGCAATGCTAAATTGTATAAGTAGAAGAAAATGGATGAATGTTAAGAAAGTAAATTAAACACAGTAAGTTTAAGTGGTACTTAGTATACACAGTAGGAGTGTGGATTACATCATCACTGCTTTTAGTTTTACAAACTGAGGCAGGATCTGAAACACTTCTGTTTCTGTTGTTCTGTCCTCGGTTTATTCTACGTTTATCTGTAGCCAACTGGTTTTTTTCTGTGTGACAGTTTGGAGAAATAAAACACTGACTACAATAAAAACATCACATGTTTGTGGAACAGCACATACGTGTCTGATGACACTACATGCATGACACATGCTCAATATAAATCTTGCCACCGGTAAGGATCTCAGTCACAAAGAGAAATCCTCAACACATAATACTCACAATACATGAATCACACCTGTCATCATGTGCACCAAAAAGAGATGAATACTGTTTTTCTCACTTCTTGCAGCACTTCCTGTCACCTAAAGTCTGTTGACGTCTCCAGACCAGCCCTAAAGAAGTGCTCCCTGATCTTTGAAACTGAATACACTGTGAGTGTGTGAATAAATCAAATTACTGTCGAGCCCCCGAGATAAAATCATATATCTCAGTTTGTAGTTTAATTAGAAATCAGAGCTAATATTCTACCGAAAGCTTAGGGGCAGTCATTGCACCCTCCCAAATAGTTAGTTATCTGTCGTTTGACAAAATCAAGCTTTTGTTAAGCCCCCTTTGAAGTTTGCCAAACAGAAACTTCTGTAATAAATGTTTTCTACCAGTAAATATCTTTCAGACATTTTTTCCATCTGTCCATGTGTTGTCCATTAATCTGAGCTGTAACCAAATGAAGCAGAGTGTAATTACTTCCTTCAAGCCATCCTGTCACAGTGAGTGTAATCTACAGTATAATATACTGGCTCTTTGTGATTTACAATGTGAGCTATTCATGGTGACCTAAAACAACTGTGTGCTTGGCAGAGTTGGTTTATTGTGGTGCTTTTCAGTGTTTCTGCAGGGTCTTGCACATGAGCACAAGATTTCACAAACAGAAAACAAAGACTGAGAAATTGCTTTTCAACTTTTTTGGACAGGTTGAACATCTTCGGCCACAAATAGATTTTCAGTGAGTGAACTCACAGTTGCCTCCAACACAAAATCCTCCATTTTCCTCCGTTTGTCCTAAGCTAACAGCCTTTCCAACAACGATTACAACCTCGCTGCAATGCAAGAAGCATGTGAGGATGAAGATATAGAAGAGATGGAACTTCAACAAAATATGACGACACCCACGGGCGACCACACTCCGTTACCAAGTCCCAATCCCAAAAACTGAGAAGCAAAACTACCAGGAAGCAGGTGGGCAATGAGAATATATATGAAGTCTTGCTAGCCTTCACAAAAACATGCGAGGAAAGATTTGATTCGCTTGACAAGAAGCTTTGAACAACGCATCGAAGCAAACACAAAGGCAACCAAAGAAAACAAAGAGGAAGTTGACAAGCTAAGGACAAAGATGGAGTCGCTGATGAAGGAAAACAAAGAACTGAAGGAGAGCTGTCTGGAGAGCGCACGGTACCGCAGAAGATGGGACCTCAGGCCTGACAGAGAAAGAAAATGAGAATACAGGTGAAACGGTGATAGGCATTCATAGACCTTGAAGGAAGAAATATATTTGATACTGAACTGAAAAGACGTCAGTTCGCGGATGACACAGTAATATTTTTGAAGGATTAATCAATGCTTGATAAAGCTTTGAATGGAATTTCAGTTTTTTTCTAAAGCTTCAGACTTGTACCTGAATCTAAAGAAATGTTCACTTTATGATTGTTGGAAAAAAGCATGAGGACGATTCCCGTGAAAAGTGAAGTTAAATATTTAGGCATCTATTTAAAAAAGATATTAAAAGTCAAAAAAGATAAAAGATAAAACTGATGGTATGTCCAAAACACTAAATCATTGGTTAATGAGAGATATTTGTTAAAGTGAATTGTTAAATGTTGTCATTTTTATGCTTACCATCTCTACATGGAGGGTTGTATTTTCTCCTGAAATGTGATTTTGATATATGGAAGTTGCTTGTCAAACTGTCAGAATATCATAAGCAAGTCTTATCTTATTGGCAGATGGTTTTTCCCCATGACCTCACGCCCCATGGCTCCACCTTGTAGAATAACAGGACCATTACAATTAATAGGAAGTCATTCATTAAAGAGTGGCATGAAAAAAACATCTTTATAACAGATTTACTTGAGGAGAAGGGGCAGTTTCTCAAAATAGGTGTTTTTAATGTCAAGTTTAACATTCAGTGTTCCCTTAGAGCAGGGGTCTGCAACCTTTAACACCCAAAGAGCCATTTGGACCCGGTTTCCACGCAAAAGAAAACACTGGGAGCCGCAAATACTTTTTGAAATCTAAAATGAAGATAACACTGCATATATTGTTTTTTTTACCTTTATGCTTTGTGTGAACAACTAAAGTAAGTAAGTAAAGTTTATTTATTAAGCGCTTTTCACAGACAGGCAGTCACAAAGCGCTGTACACAAATATTAAAATAAACAATACAATCAATAGACATTATACACAATGTAAAAGATCAAATGTAAATAATGTAAAGAATCTAAAATACGTAGATCAACAAAAGGCTTGTTTGAACAGAAAAGTTTTTAACTGCTTTTTAAAAGAATCCACAGAGCAACTGAGGTGTGTTGCTTATGAACTCCATGAAGTGCTACAGAGAAAATTACATTTTATTTATGTAAATAACACATTTTGAACTCTTAAAGAAATATAACAAAGGGAAAGACACCCAGCTGAACTAAAATGATCCAGCAAAAAACTGCTGTGAGCCGCCACCCTTATATCGCCTTTGGGCTTTTGGAGCCTTGACCTGACTTTTAAAAAATAACTGGGAAAAAAGCACTATGCTGCTAAAAAATAAAAAATAGATATTTGCAAAATTCTGCCTAAATATGTATTTCACCTGGTTAATGTGTGTGGCGGGGCGTGGTCTGCAGCACCGCTGCAGAGGAGGCGGACGCACCTGAGCGGGACCCGCAATCACGCCTCGCCGCCTTAAAGTCTGTGCTCTCTCTGCTGTTGTGTTGTCGGGCTGTGAGCTGAAAAGCTACAGCCGGCTGTATGCGTACAGCAACCGTGTGTAAAAAGTGGTCAATAAAGAGATGCTTAAAAGCATGTTCGTGCAAACATCGTCGGGTCTGTCGTGATGTGTTTACAATTATGGTCCCGAACCGCTGCGCACAGCGTCTGCAAATCGGGGCTTTCATCTTTACGCAGGACTGTAAGCTGTCATCTGTGAGGCTTGAGCGGTGTTTGTTTTAACATAGTTCATGGTGGAGCTGCTGACATAATGTGGATCCGAAGATCCATAACTGGCCTAC
This sequence comes from Neolamprologus multifasciatus, assembly GCF_963576455.1. Taxonomy (NCBI): domain Eukaryota; kingdom Metazoa; phylum Chordata; class Actinopteri; order Cichliformes; family Cichlidae; genus Neolamprologus; species Neolamprologus multifasciatus. Next base: position 35,261,033 of record NC_140444.1, on the reverse strand, counting down.
CTGGGGTCGAAAGTCTCGATAAATGCACGGGGTTTCGGCGGGTATACCGGCTTCCGCGAGTGTGACGCTTATTTTGAGCGGTGAAAATATAATATAATTTTATTTTTATATATTTCAAAATCACAATAATCTTCCAGTTTAGAACTACAAGTTAAAAAAAAGAACTAAACACAAATAAAATACACTTCAGCTAAATACTTCTAATTTATTTTCCCAAACCACCCCGAGCCGCAGTATAAGGACAAAAGAGCCGCAGGTTGCCGACCCCTGCCGTAGACTATCAAAATAAAAGAGTAATGCTAACAGCACAGCACCCTGTAGAGGAAAAAGAGACAAATATCTGAGAGAAACAGTGAACTATGAACTTTCTTTCTTTTCTAAGCGTGACATAAGAAATAAAGTATTTATAGAAGTGTGGATGCTTAACTGACACTATGAACAGATCGTGTGAAAATCAATGCTAACGTTGATACAATCATTTCAGATCTACAATTATAAAGTGAAAAGGTCAGGTCAGTTCACAGGTGCTCTGTCAGAGAAGAGGACTTATTGTCCAATCAGAGGTGAGGAAGGCATGGCAGAGGTTAGTGGAGGCTCAGTGGGGATGGAGCAGTGGGTTGAATCTCCAGGGACCCACAGGTGGAGAGCAGGCAGGCGGAGGACTGAAACCAGTGTTTACAAACTAGGAGTCTGCTGCCCTCAGGTGAATGTATGGCTATAGAGATTGACAGACCACGTGACTTTCGCGCATTGCATGCCGGTAACTCGTGGCAAAACAATCCAAGTACCGCATCAAATGCAAGCATTTGCAGCACCGCAAAACGTTCATTCTCCGGTTCCAATACCTTCTTGCTTTTTCTTTGCCCCCCAAAAAAGTTATGTACAAAACGAAGGAGAACAATGCCGGACCGTACAAAGACAGACTTGATGAAAAGGCAAAGAAAAGATACGAGGAAAAAATCAAAGGAGTGAAAGGGTTAGACCCTTACGAGCACACAGAGTGGACAAAATACGTTAGCGTGCTGCCCAACTTTCACCACGCTCATATTTATAATGATACGGTTCTTGGAGTGAGTGCATACACTCATGAAGTTCAGTAACTTCAGGTCACTGCATCAAGCCCAGGTACAGTTTACCGACGGATGGGTACAGGACCTTGAAATGCGCCGTGTAGAACGAAAGACCATCGTACGTATCATAAGTTTACGAGTCTCACAAATCGTCTTCATAAATACACATTCATTAACCGTTTACTAATAGGACCTTTGAGCTCAACGGTAATTAATTAGTAGTGGAAATAATTTCTGGTTCGCATTACAGAAATATAGCAGTGACAATAATATTGTACGCTGTAATCGTACTGGGCAATTAGTGATAGCATAGCACACAATTTCTGTTCAGCGCCAGACTTGCTTGTAACCTATATCACCAATTATGTTAAGAAAAATGACGTATTAACTACTACAAAACACTGACCTTTGTGGAAATGCTTGGAGCAGACTAACCTGTGAGCTGGATGTTCTGGGACGTTATATTTGGTCTTTGAATGGCTGCAATCCAGGCCATCCGTCGCCTCTTTTTACTTCAGAAACATGGCTCGAATAATTTCTCTTCAACGACGTAATCGATAAAAAAAAACGATCTCTTTACCCGTCGGCTTCATGGCTGTCATGCGACCGGCTATTGCAGTTAATAATACAACCGCTTCTTGACAGTTTTTTGTGTGTCTTTTTATCGCTGTGTAACTGATTTCAATTGAAAGCCTGCGTGCGCTAGTACCTCTTGCCACGAGTTCCCAGAATTCTTTGCGGTTTTACCCTTGAATGACGTCACATTTTCAATCTCTATTCACCCTATGCAGCGAGCTTAACATAAGAGGAGATAGTTCCAGGAACGACAAGACACATCGCTTTGTCTTTGTGTCTTTAACTGAAGACCGTTTTTCCTCTTTTAATTTGTAAGACTGTGAACATACAGTAAAATAATACGTAAGCATCAGTATCGACATATTTTGTAACCAAAAACAGAAGTTAGCAACATAGCTTTTCTTATGCTTTACATTCACCATAAACATCTTTCCTTATACTTTCAAATACCCTTTTAAGTAACAGGAAAGTAACAAATCTTACAGAAAATACAGATTATGGCTCAACAAACTCCCGAACGCTGTAAACTGGGCTTAAAGTTGTGCAGCTTGTTTTCTGCTCCAGGCATTTTCTCATGCTGCCTGCGTGAACTTTGCCTGCTGCTTACAACCCATCACCAAAGGGGGCAGTGTAGTGCACACAAAATAACTAAAGAAGAAGCCACAAACTGAAGGGGTAATACTGCCCACTATTGGGAAACCTGAGAAATGCGCCAGCCAAAGAAACCCAATAAAGCAACAACAGAGGGGGCAGAATAGGGAGGATGATGGTTGCAGAGCTCTAACCTGATGGTGCTGACGGAGGCTGTGAGGTGAGCAGAGCCTACAACTATTCCCCAAACCTGAGAGGCCTAAGAGTCACATGACCTGGACATGCCCGCTGTTGCCCTGCTGATTGTGGAAAGGTTTGAGGAGAAGAAGCTCCACCAAGAGGCAGAGCACAAACCCACAGCTCCACCTGGACGTAGTTAAAGAAAGACTCTGACAGGTGGTCTTTGCAGCTCTTTGTTTCTGATTCCTGTAGCGACATGTCGCTGTGAGAGTCTCCTCACGTTCACAGCTACCTCAGAGAGCATGAAGCCAACAGTAACCTGTGTGTGTGAACAGCTCTGAGCCCACAAACCACACCTGCAGCAGTCTGAACACCACCCGTGTGACGCTGCAGCTCCTTAAAGAGATCCTGCTTCTGTTCCTGTGGAGGATTCAAATAAAGATGGTGGTGCTGGAAGGTATTCCAAACAATTCATCTTGATCTCTTTCATCGATTATTTAAAAATAAAAAAGTAATCAGATGTTTTTTCCTCAGTAAAAGAAGAAAATACTTTTCATTGCAGAAACAGTTTTCCAGACTTTATGAAGAGCGCTCACAGTTTGTGTTTATTTGCACGTTGGCTTCTTCTTCACTGGTTTTCGGTCCAGTCCTTGTACCTGAGTGTTTACAGATGACAGAAGAAGAGCTTTGAATGTCCTTACAGAAATGAAGATGCATTTTAACAACAGAAGCTATACATCACAACCCAGCGATCACTTTAGTCTGACAAAGATAATAATGACAGAAAGGAATGCTTTGTTTTCTTAGTGCAGGGTTAGCTTTGACCTTTCCACAGCAAACACACACACATGAAATACTTGTTGGAGGTTTTCATATCAACACTCTGAAACAGACGATCCTGTTGAGTCATCGTGCAGAGATCAGTGTGGAGGGTTATTATGGCAGCAGATCATCAGTGAAACACCACCTTCAGGTACTGAGACCTGCTGTGACGGTCTGATGGAGGCACTCTGTGTTTCTATGCAGGTGCGCTTTAATGCACTGGCAGTGTGCTTGGATCATCGTCATGCTGAAGCTGATGTTTTCAGATGTTCCTGCATGCTGGCTCAGACTCTGACCTGCAGCTGAAACCATGACAGAGCCTCCACCGTGCCTCACAGATGGCTGCAAACTCTCAGTGTTGGACCTCCTCCTGACCTCCTTGTACACACTGACCATGATGTGGAGCCATTTCTCCATCAGACCTGCTCCTCTGGTCTTCAGCCTTTCTTATTTCATGATAAAAATGAGGATTTATTGATGTAGATCTTTTAGAAGCCGTTGTTATGATTTTAGCAGTGGATTTAATAAAAGGCTGACTCTAAAAGAACAACACAGACGTGTTTGTCCCAACAACAGAACATTAACCAGGAAAGCCTTTACACAACCTTTTGCTGTTTGGTTTATAGATGCTGGATTTACGAGGTGCACCTAAAGGCACCTGTAACCCAGTTCCTAAAATCATCATTAAAAAGGAAAAAGTCAAACGTGTTACATTCATTGTTTAGCGTCAGAGCTCTGTAGGTGTCTCGTGTGTAAATATTAATCACAGTGACAGTCGAGGTGGTAAGGGTGAGAAAAATGCTGCAGCTGAGCTGTGATGGCATCACGTACGCTGTGTCTTCTGTGGACTCTGAGTGAACTCACAAAGTACAAACTACAAATACACAAACACAAACGCAGCTCAGAGTGGCGGACACACTCGGCCTCGTTGGTCCAGCTGTGAGTCGGTTACCGTGAACTATGGAGCGGCAGGTTTGTGCTGAACTAAGCTGCACACAGCTGATGTTAGCCAGGAAACATTACAAGCGGACTTTAATGGAGAGACCGGAAATACAAACACACACAGTTTGTTGTGTGAAGAAATCAAACATGAGCTGAACAAACAGTAAAGTTCCTAAAGACAAACTGTTAAAGGTAGAAACAAAGCAAACTTACAGTTTCTTCACACACCAACAATAAGCTCCACTCCACGAAGTTCAGGAAGTGAAAGTAAACTTTGAGCCTGATGAGGCGTTTGAGTACACTCGGGAGCATCGAAACACCATGTGCTGCATTCCATCTCGGAAACTCCCAAACTTCTGCTGGTTTTCCTGTTTGAAACACAAACGCGTGTCATCACTTTGTTCTTCTTCTTCCTGCAGCGTTTGAATGTTTCAGCACTAAACTGATGTTTGTTCAAAGCTCATTTCAACCTGTTGAAGTCATGAATGAAAGTGCAGACTGAGAGTGGATCACATGATGTTTAAGGTATGTCATGTGACATGTTCAGTATTGCCACACGTGTCTAGATTGTCCCTGATATCATAACTGCTCAAACACTGATGATTATATTTGAAGAATTATTAGGGGAGACCGGGGATAGTTGTAACGTGGGTCAGTTGTAACACTTCCAATTTCTCCAATCAGGGCTAAGTTTCAAATGATGTGACTCATCCTGTGCATGCCCAATTCAGTTCTGCTATCACATGTGAAAAATCAGGACATTTTGCCAAACACAGACAATTTAACACGAAAAAAAGTAATTTGTATGCCAAAAAGTAAGTTTTTCTACTTTATTTCAATTTCTAATAGCATTATCTGCTTTGCAGTTAAACTCATCAAACTTAAATTATGTTATTTGTATGTCTATGGGGATATATTCTGTGTAGGTCTTTAGTGCTAATGTTTTAGCCGTTGGCTGTAATGTTAGCTAGTTCATGGCTATAGGAGTCTGGGTCGGTTGTAACAGCAACAGTCTGGGTTAGTTGTAACAATAATGCAGATGTTAAAACTTACCACACTATTACTTTAACTTATATTAAACAAGTTGGGGCAACGACATCAGCAGAGAGAGGTTCACTGGTCGCTTTTGTATATGCGGTTAATGCCATTGGCAACACAATTCCTCCACTGTTTGTGTTCCCACACATTCGTTATGCAGACCACTGTGTCAGAGATGGACCAGTAGGAAGTATTGGTAGTGGAAATAAATCAGGATGGGTGCAAGAAACAGATGTCCTCATCTTTCTGAAGCACTTTTCAAACCACACCAAGGTAAGCCATGAAAAAAAAGTAATGGAATTGCAATGCTGGTGAACAACTACATTTTTCAGCTTCATTGTTATGTTCAAAATTGGTGCAAGAGTTGTAGGTTACAATGCCCACTGAGCCAATGAGGCCAAACTCAAGGAAGACCAACCAAAATGAATAAAATATTCAGTTGCAGAAAATTCCATAATTTGTCTTTTTTGGGGGGTTGGCATATGTTCAAAAGCTAGATTTCTGCATTCTGTCACACACACACACACACACAGCTACATAAATGGCTCTAAGTGCATTCATGTGTTGAATAAACAAAGATTACATGTTAATGTTTTGTTAGTACCCTTATTTCATTGTGTTAGATTTCACCCCAGGATATGTTACAACTAACCCAGACTATGGGGTTAATTGTAACATTTCACTCTTTGTGTTTGAGACCATACCATGCAATGGGTAATTGTGCTGCAGAGAAAATAGCTGCACTATTTAATAGCAGAGACATGTAAATACTTTGCATTACATTTTGAATCCACTACCTTAAAAGAGCTCCAATTTACAGACAGAAATGTCAAAAATGTTACAACTATCCCCGGTCTCCCCTACTGATGGCAGCAAAGTTTGAATGGAGCTCTCTGTCTTTGCTGATTTGTCGCCCTCTGGAGGTCAAAGCACAAACTGCATGATGTCACTGTAACCACCACAGTGACAGGAAGTGTTTTTAAATGACTGAAACACTGAAATGATGCTAACGGCTGTTGTTAGGCTCACTGATAGCAGTGCTGATGTGTTCATGTCAAACACTGGCTCAGGTCAGACTCCTTCATCCTTCTCCAGCGTGAGGCCGCCCTCAGACCCACAGGAGCTCTTACCTTTGACCTCCTGACCCTAACCATTTTTGTCGTGTTGCATCTTTAAATGCAAATCCATCCAAACTGTAGCCGAGCAAAAGAAGCTGGAAGCTGTTCTATGAATGATGTAGTCTAAGGAGCTTGGAAAGAAAAGCGTCTGGACTTCTTTAAGTTGCTCTCATCAAAGAAGCTTCTTCAGTTCTAGGGTCAAATGGTGGAGAGTCCCAGATTTTAAGCCCTATGGGCGTGTCCCCGAAGAGGTACATGGACGCCTTAACGCCCACTCACATCCTGGGCCATTTGATCTCAGGAAATCACGATACGGTGGGGCTGATCACAGTGGGTTCACCCAAAACCTTGGCTGATTGCAACCCACACCCGTTCTCACACCTTGGCTCGTGTGATTAGGTAGAGGATCATCAGGGGGTCCATGTCCCTGAATTTAAACACACCTGCTGACTTCATGTGTTCTGCTCTGACAGCTGCCATGTGTCACAGCATGGATAATAAAGCCATCAAACGTCACTCAGCTCCAATAACACCATCAGTGTTTGATGTCCAGAGGATTCATGAGCTTTAACCACAATAGAAGCAGGAAGTTAAGATGAAGATGAACAATGTTGTGACTGAAGGACAAAGCTGAAACATACAGATGTGTACAGATTCAAGATTCAAAGTGTTTATTGTCATATGTACAGAAGAAATAGCATGCACAATGCCAAGTTAGATAAGGGTTAAAAGAACAAGATAAGATTAAATAAATAGATAAAATAAGGATAAAAAATAATTTAAAAAAATGAAATAAAAAGATAAATAACTGCAAATAAGTACAAATAAGTAATTGAAGACACGTGTGGTGTGCAGATGTCGATGTACATGGATGTACAAAGGAGTTTAATGTGCAAAATGAACTTAATGTGCAAAGTGACCTGATGTGCAAATTGCAGTTTGAGGTCGGTCAGCTATTCAGGAGTCTGATAGCAGTGGGGAAGATGGAGTTGTTGAGTCTGGATGTTCTAGATTTCACACTTCTGAACCTTCGTCCCGAGGGCAAAAGTGTGTCTCTCCTCTGGACTCTGCAATGGTAGATGCTCTGCAGAGAGGGCAGCGGGGTCCTGATGATCTTCTCCACAGTTGTTATCACTCTCTGCAGGCATTTGCGGTCCATATCAGTAGTGCTGCCGTACCATGCAGTGATGCAGCTGGTCAGTGTGCTCTCCACAGTGCAGCTGTAGAACCTGCTGAGGATCTTGGCCGACATCCCAAATTTCCTCAGCCTCCTCAGGAAATACAGCAGCTGCTGAGCCTTCTTGACCAGCTGTGTGGTGTTCAGTGTCCAGGTGAGGTCCTCAATGATGTGGACGCCCAGGTACTGCTGCTCACCCTCTCCACTTCACTCTCCTGGGTAAACAGCAGCTAGTGAGGCCTCTTCTTCTTCTTCCTCGTGTCCACTATCATCTCCTTTGTCTTATCAGTCTTGAGGGCTGCCAGTCAAAAAGTCCTGTAGCCAGTCACAGAGGGTGGAGGGTGCAGGCCGAGTGTTGCCAGCTTGTGAGTGAGTTTGTGTGGGATCACAGTATTGAAAGCAGAGCTGTAATCAACTAAAAGTACCCTGGTGTAGGAGTCTTTGTTTTCCAGGTGGGAGAGTGAGTAGTGAAGGGCAGCAGCGATGGTGTCTGATGTAGACCTGTTGGACCAGTAGGCACACTGCAGGGATCCAGAGTGTCTGTGATGTTGCTCTGGATGTAGGTGGCAGATTTCTTTTCTCATGTATTAATCACATATTTAATCACATCACATTAGTTATAGTAATATCACTTAACACAGTGAGGCCATTGTAATGGGAGACGTTAAACAGATAGTGAGACTCCTTCTGCTTATCAGGGATGTAAATCCTTAGGTAAAGGCCAAGCAGAAAACAAGGTCATAATTCTCTCTGTGAGGGAGGAGGTATAGCCCCCCTGAGAGGGGCCAACATGTGAGGGTCTGTGGATGTTCTTTGTCTGTGTGTCTGTATATAAGATGTAAGGACAGTGGCCACAGAGATGGTCCTGGTGTTTCACTGGGATGCTCTCTCCACATTGCAATGTGTTTTTTAAACCCACTTCAAATCAAGCTCACTGGGTGTGTTGCAGACTATATAGTTAGTGTAGTTGTTGTTTTGTGTGTCAGTTCTACCACTAAGTGTCACAGTTGCCACAAAAAAGCCACCAACAGCAGGTTGAAGTGTAAACGCTGTAGGAAAACAGGAGGAGTGATACACCTCCTGTTTTCCCACAAAACAGCACAACCAAGGACTCAGAAGCACAATATAAAATAGATGCCAAACTGTGTTTCATTGTTCTTGCATGAGTGACAGTAAAGATCTGTTCTATTCTATTAACGTATAATAATGTACATTATGCCAAAAAAATTCATTTTATACATTTTACTAAGTTTTTCACTACATTTGAGTCAGACATGATGTCAATAGACCAGGTCATACAGTAATTATTGTTATAGAAAGTTATTATATAGCATTGTCAACATTGCTCTTCTTCTGAGGATTATTGTTAAATTAGCTTAAATGCAATCAATACATTTCATTAGTTGATCGTTCTTGTTTTGCATTTTAAAGTTCAAATTGTGTTCAAATTGCTTCCTCTTATATTGATGTTTGTGATGCTGCTGACATCTCTTTGTCTTTCTCTAGACCCAAGCATCCTCTTCAAAGAATACCTGGTTAGTAATGTTTACGCTTTTCAACCCTCTTATATATGTTGGCTCTGTCTTAGAAGCCTTCCCTTTGTTTTTCACGTAGCCTGGAGATTTACCTCTCCAATCCTCCCTCCCTCGTCCTCCCTGATAAGGGAAGGAGTCTCACCATCTGTTTAACACAGGGGTCTCAAACTCAAATGAGCCGCGGGCCACTTCTGGCACCGTCATCTCATTGGAGGGCCACTTTAGTGTCCAAGTAGTACAAAAAAACCAAAAATGAAAACACCCACTAATATTTCCTAAAATGTAGTGTTTTGTTTGTTTTATTCCAAATATTGTGTAACAAGACAAAATTGCAAACATGAACGCAATTTTTTTCTCACTCTTAACTATCTGAAGCCTTTCAGTTTCATTTGTCATACGCAAGTTAGCACGGGTCAACATTGCAATGAAATGTATTTGACAAGCAGAAGACGGTCACTCAGCAGTGTAGTACAGTAGTTTCATTGAACTACCAAATAAACAGCTCTTTCTGGCCAGACACGTGGCAGCAGTTTTGCTACAATTTTGTTTGTATTTAACAAAATAAAAATGCAGGCATAAGCGTGCACATTAGCTTTCGACTGCAAGTCAAAATTGTTTTCTTTCCAAATAAATCTCTCACTGAACCAACACAGCCCTCAACATGTTTGCACTTTCTTGTTACCTTGGCAAGGTCCACGGCTCCGAACCTTGGTAAAGAGACCTATGGCTAATACTTTGGGTTCCATGTCGGGCTCGTAGCCGGGAACTAGCTTTACTGTCTGGGTCAACTTTGCTAGTGAGAGACAGAGAGAGGCGTTGAAAGGCTGCTCCAGCAGAACTTTATTGTTTCGGAGGAAAACACGAACACGGTGTACAGTCGAGTCTTAATAGCTTACTTACAACGGGGCTCGTCAGGCACTCTTTTTGGCTGCTGTGGTTATTGTTATATTTACATGCTTCCAGCTCCCGTTTCTGTTTGGTAGCACCTCGTACTTTTCTCCTTTTTCTCCCTCCCTCACGCTCACACACACACAGCAGGAGGGGCGGTCCCACACGTTCTGCCTGCAGCACGGACTACACCGCCCATGAGGCTACAGTCTTAAAGGGCCATGCCTGTAACACTCTGCTGTCGTATTAAATCATTTTTCGTATAATAGTTTTTAAAAAATATTTCTTCACATCAATATGCGGGCCGCAAGTAGAGGTGACGTGGGCCGCAAATGGCCCGCGGGGCGCGAGTTTGAGACCCCTGGTGTAACTTCTTCCATGAACTTACAATGCCCGACTGTGTGTATGTAGAACAAAGATGTGAAGGAGCATAAGACTCACATGTGATGCTGTCCTACATGCATATAACTAAGTGACAAAGTGATCATGAAAGAAAGAAATGTCCCATCACAGATGTTTTGCCTGACAGCTGTGTTCAGCTCACAGAATAAAGAGTTTGAGTCCCTCACTGACTCAAACTCCTTCAGTGACACTTCCAGCCTTGCAGATTAGTTTGCTGATCCTGATGCATCTCTGGAGCTGATGCTGTCCCCCAGCAGACAACAAAACATAGATGCACTCACTAGTCCACTTTACCCTCTAATCACATCTCTGACATCTGCAGGTTGCTCCAGTAGAGACTCTTGTGCAATTCCATGTGTTTTTGTTTATGTTTGTCTATAGGTACACATTAGATATTACCCTAGACGCACACACACAAGTGAACACAGCATCACAGATGGTTTACATCTCCACCTGCTTCCCTCTTTCTTCACACAACTGTGAGGATGGTGAAGAAGTGTCAGGACAAGGTGGTCAGCAAGCACAGCATAAGGCAGGGCCACTGAAACTCTCTCGTGCAGGCAGATGTTTAATAAGACTCAGCTTTAGGGTTCTTTTTTTCACCTGGCAGCAAAGTAGCAGCTTCACTAATGTGAACAGTCACAATGTTAAACGTTTCTATATTTTTTCTATATTCTTTATAGTTTTACGTCATCTGTTTAGGCTGCAGAATAAAGTCCAGGATGTGTAGAACAGGTCGAGCACTCCCTTTACTGTGTCCACTTTCATCAGCCCCTGTGAAGTGACACAGAGTGCATGTGTGTCTGTTAGCTGTTGTTTATTGTGAAGGACGACAGATGGAACAAATTAACACACACTTTTATAGAAATCTTTGGCACTTTCTGTGCTCGTGTGTATTTGTGTGCATCTGTGTGTGTCCTCGCTCAGGTGTCTTTTGTTCTAACTCGAGGTTTCATCCTACCAAAACTGTGAAGTCTGTCAATCCCCCAGCATGGAGGCAAAAATGAGGCCGTAGAAAACGCTAACAATAGGGCTAAAGCCCTCTTTAAAAACTGCGCTACAGTGTTTCTCAATCACAAGCAAATGAGAAATAAACTAACCCTTCAAATGATCAATATGATAATAGTTTATCTTTATAGCTCTTTTGGTCAAATTTCCAGTGATCTGACTGCACATCTATACAGAGGCTGTAGTACTGATCATATTCAAACATATGGGTGTTCTTGAGCAGCGAGTGCCTCGATACATTATATATTAATGCTGATCTTTCTTTCCTTTTTGTTCTTTGGCACAAGCTTCAGTCTTTTCTCCCAGGGCTCCTTCACACTTATAAATACATGTACAGCCTACATTCATTAAAAAAAACAGACTGAATTTGTCTGGAGAACTTTGGCTTCAGCCAAGTTACCAAATTTCCCAGAGGAACCCACCCGAGGGATTAATAAAGTTTTATCTTATCTTATCTTATCTCTTAAGTTAGATAAACACACTGTATCTCTTTCAAAACAGCAGTGTAGTAACTTGTTCATTGTTATACTTCTATAGTTTTCCCATTTTGTGAGCTGTGGATTTGGAAAATGTCTCAATGACATATCCACATGAAAACGGCATTACCTTCTTTCATTTGCACGTCAAATGAACGAGCTATTTGGACTTTAGCGTCACAGCTGATGCTTCAATACTTGAACTCAAGAGTTCAGCTTCCACTCAGAGGTACAAGTACACAGAGCAAAGATAAACGCGTACACAAGGTGGAAAGGGCAAACCACAAGTGCATAGCTCCAACCAGAGATGGGCAGTAATCCGATTACTTTTTTCAAGTAACGAGTAAAGTAAGGCATTACTATTGCAAAAAAGGTAATTAGATAACAATGGATAATATATCAAGTGCGGCAGAGAGTATGAGCGGCAAGCGTTTAAAGCGTGGCAGTACTGACCTTACTTTGAGTTTAATTCCGTAAAAAGTGACAAAATCGTTAGCGTCTTTTTACAGCAAAAAACCCTAAACTTCCAAGCAAGCACCGAGTAGCTACCACGGGAATGTGAAATTCACAGAGAAACTGACGGATCCTTCCACTGGCATGACGGCTCACCTGCACCAGGGCAAACCTCCACCTGGCCCACTCCCGCTAAAGTTTTATTAGAAACAAAAAGAGACTTTTCCATTTGATTACATTTTATATGGATTATGCAGAAAAAATAGAATTGGGCTGAAAGATCTATCACTTTATTACCTATTCAGGGTCTAAATCATGTTTTTAAAAAGTAACTAACTAATTACTTTTTAAAATAAGTAATCAGTAAAGTAATGGGATTACTTTTGGGGGAAGTAATCAGTACTTAGTTACTGATGACTTTTTTCAAGTAACTTGACCAACGCTGGCTCCAACCCTTGGTGCACAGTTTCCTAAACAGGTTATCTTGTGCCCGTGTCCTGTGGAAGTGCAACTATTAGGATTAGAAAACACACGCACGCATAGCTGCACACCACACACATATCATATATAGCAGCTTAGATGAAGGTGGTCTCTGGTGAAACTCTGACTGACATGGCGGCTCTGGGGTAAGCTTGCTAATCCTCTGCTAGCTCAGGGCTGCAGTGGGAGGCCTTTGACCTGCACCAGAAGGAGGTGCTAACACAAACACACTGAAGCAAACTTTTGTGCTTCCAAATTCACAATCACACATCTTCATTGTTGTCGTGACTTGCTGTGGCCTCACCCCCACACCTTTAAGGTGTAAATGATTAATTTTTATGGTTCACGATAACATTTGTTTGTGTAGAGCTACACGTTCACAAGGGAGGGGTGGTGCAGGGGGTTCAGGGGTGGTGAGGAGCAGACAGCTGCACAAGGATCAGTTGTGACAAGGAAACATTGTGAGCCAGAGAACAATGTCAGCCTGAAAAGGCGACGTGTAAAATATTGAAAAGCCTTTTCCACATCTTACTGGGCCAGTAAACACCTCCATGTGCTACAAAGACTTTGGCTGTTCTAAAACATGCTATTGTTTTAGAACCTGTACAGTGCATCTCGCCTGCCTCTAGCAGCAGATTCATTGTGGTGTCTCTGTCTTGCTGGGTGAATTAAAGTAACACATGTAACAAGCACTAAAAGATACTATATTGGTAAATTTGATTTTAATTTGTTGGTTTATTTTTTTACCAAGATCTTCCTGAAAACTGAGACCTGCTGACAGCGTGAAAAAAAAACATTCCCTCCAAAATAAGAGACTATCAGATTAAACCAGGTGGGGGTATCAGACAGCTCCGTCATGAATCCACCTCATCAACATTGATTTCTCTGATTGTCCTCTGATTCTCACATAAGAGGTCAAGACTTGAGTACCTTGTTGAGTATTTGACCAATCAGAGAAGGCACAAAGATGACATCAGAAGTTGATAAGGAGACACACTCACGTTCATGTTTGAAACAGTGTAACCTTACAGTTTAAAGACTGGATAAGAGAGGCGGAGAACTCAACCTGGGTGTCTATTGTCTTATTTAGCGTGGGGGATGATTGGATGATGGGGTGGGTGTAGTTTCCTCTGGGGTGGGGTCGGGTGGGCCGCCCCGGGCTCTGTGGGGCTTGGCTGTGCTGCTGCCGTTGGCCCTGGTCCGGATGGGCCTGGACCCCCTGGCTTCGGTGGATTCCAGGGAACGGGGGTTCTTACTGGGGTCAGTGGGGGAACTGGCCCAGGGAGAAGCTACTTGGACCTGGGGGGTATAGAGTATGTTTGGGGAGTATGTTTAGACTCAAACCAAAAGGGGCTCATAGGAGATCCCTGATGTAATCCTACCTCCACCTTGAACCCACCTGTCACGCCTGCTGCACACCTCACTGTCTCTGTCCTCATAGATGTCCTGCACCACCCTCATATATTTCTCTACCACTCATGGCTTCCTCGTGCAGTACCACAGTTCCTCTCTCAGCAGCAAATCATCTGTTTTCTCTGAATCACAAAGTCACTGTGCACCTTCTTATGACCTTCTCTTAATTTCTGCATCAACACTTTTTGAGAGAAATCAGAGAAATCAACACTGTTTTCTCTGAATCACAAAGTCACTGTGCACCTTCTTATGACCTTCTCTTAATTTCTGCATCAACACTTTTAAAGCAAACATCACATCTGTAGAGCTCTTTCTCAGCATGAAGCCACACTGCTGCTCACTGATCCTCACCTCCCTTCTTAACCTAGCTTCAACAACTCTTTCAGACATAAAGACATAAAGACATAAAGACCTGGATGGCCGCTAACTTTCTGCTTCTTAATTCAGATAAAACTGAGGTTATTGTACTCGGCCCTGAAAAATCTTAGAAATATGGTATCTAACCAGATTCTTACTCTGGATGGCATTACCTTGGCCTCCAGTAACACTGTGAGGAACCTTGGAGTCATTTTTGACCAGGATATGTCCTTCAACGCACATATTAAACAAATATGTAAGACTGCTTTCTTCCATTTGTGCAACATCTCTAAAGTTAAAAATATCCTGTCTCAGAGTGACGTTGAAAAACTAGTTCATGCATTTATTACTTCCAGGCTGGACGACTGTAATTCATTATTATCAGGAAGTCCTAAAAACTCACTGAAAAGCCTTCAGTTAATCCAAAATGCTGCAGCAAGAGTACTGACAGGGACTAGAAAGAGAGAGAGCAGATTTTTCCTGTTTTGGCTTCCCTTCATTGGCATCCTGTTAAATCCAGAATTGAATTCAAAATCCTGCTCCTCACATACAAGGTCTTAAATAATCAGGCCCCATCTTATCTTAATGACCTTGTAGTACCATATCACCCTATTAGAGCACTTCGCTCCCGCTCTGCAGGCCTACTTGTTGTTCCTAGAGTATTTAAAAGTAGAATGGGAGGGAGAGCCTTCAGTTTTCAGGCCCCTCTTCTGTGGAACCAGCTTCCAGTTTGGATTCAGGAGACAGACACTATCTCTACTTTCAAGATTAGGCTTCAAACTTTCCTTTTTGCTAAAGCATATAGTTAGGGCTGGACCAGGTGACCCTGAATCCTCCCTTAGTTATGCTGCAATAGACGTAGGCTGCCGGGGATTCCCATGATGCATTGAGTTTTTCCTTTCCAGTCAGCTTTCTCACTCACTATGTGTCTTTATCCTGTCTTCCTTCTCTCACCCCAACCAATCACAGCAGATGGCCCCGCCCCTCCCTGAGCCTGGTTCTGCCGGAGGTTTCTTTCTGTTAAAAGGGAGTTTTTCCTTCCCACTGTCACCAAAGTGCTTGCTCATAGGGGGTCATATGATTGTTGGGCTTTTCTCTGTATCTTCTGTACAATATAAAGCGCCTTGAGGCGACTGCTGTTGTGATTTATATAAATAAAACTGAATTGAATTAAGAAGCTCAGAAAGAAAAGTTTCTGGATTTTTTTAAGTTTCTTGAAGACATTTCATCCGAGAAGCTTCTTTAGTTTTACACTGTGTGCACAATTATTATGCCAGAACTATTTTTGAGGATTAATGTCATTATGGACCAAGGACAGTACTCTCGGTCTCCTGCAGAACAACTCTAGCTGTAATAACTGAATGAAGACCTTCTGCTGGTTTAAAGAAGGAGGCTCAAGGCAGAGGTGAGGTGCAGACCAACCAGCTTTTATTGAGCAACATTAACAGAAAGATCAGAAAAATAAAACTATCCAGCGCAGTGATGCTGACTGAAGCCACAGGATTAAACTAAACAAACAGCTCATCTGATCATCTTTAACAACATCTAATAAATACTCTACAAATAATCACAACTATTTAATACTATATTTCCTACTCGGCCTACAGTCTACAATAAACCCTGTTCAGATATTTGTTGCTGATGGAAATGTTAAAAGGCTCCCAGGAACCAAAGTACAAAAAAACAGAGGCAACAATCATAAATGCAAAGGAATCCTTAACAGCTAGGGGTGCAACGATACACAAAATTCACGGTTCGGTTCGATACTTGGGTGTCACGGTTCGATATTTTTTTGATACAAAAAAATGTTCATGCCTTTTTAATTTGTCATTTATTAAAATTATAAATATATATTTTAAGTCAAAAGTTTTTAAATTTAATGTTGCTGAAACAACAAAATAATAAAAAAATAAATCTATCTGATCGAGAAATCACTCATCTTTGGAAAAAGAGAGTTTATTACAGAGAAATGGCTCTTTCCAAAATAAAAGCTATACTATACGCTTCTTCTGGGCTATATTCTCAGCAGCATATTAAACATATCAGGTCCCCATAAGGAGAATCATGTGCTAACGGCTGTCTAAATGACTCGGGTAAAGTTTGTAGCATGCGTGCTTGTTGTTTTTGTCTGCTTCCACTTGTCTTTGCACTAGGATGATGTTGGTGTAAATGTGCAGTCATATTCGTTGTGTTCCCACTAGTGCTGTCAGCGTTAATCTGAAATGACGTTAACGCCACAACACGGCAAATCTCCGTTAACGAGTTACCGCGGATCACTCCGTGCGTGGGGCTGGACTGCGTCAACACGTTAACAAGCTACCTGCGCTAATGCAGTAGTTCCCACCAATTGAGCATTGCTGGCACATCCGACATACTGTTTTACTTTTGTCCATGACGCGCTTACCATCAGGGTCATGCTTCACATGAAAACCAAAATAGTTCCAAAGGCCAGATCTGAATGAGGGTGGGGGAGGTTCAATTTGCCATGTTGCAACGAGCTTAGCTTCTGTCTTGCTAGCTTGCGCTGCGCTCAGTGGATCTGCACTCAACAGTGCAGCCTAGGCGGAGTAATCGAACGCAGATCCACTGAGCGCTCAACACAGACAGCATCGTCAGAAGAAAAGTTGATAAAATAAATAAAAAATGTTGTATTGTTCGATACATATGCGTACCGAACCGAAAGCGCTGTATGGAATGGTTCAATATCGATACGAGTATCGTTGCACCCCTAATAAAAATTTTTTTTTAAAAATAAATAAATATATACATATATATGTATATATATATATATATATATATATATATATATATATATATATATATATATATTAGGGGTGCAACGATACTCGTATCGATATCGAACCGTTCGATACAGTGCTTTCGGTTCGGTACGCATATGTATCGAACGATACAACATTTTTAATTTATTTTATCAACTTTCCTTCTGATGATGCTGTCTGTGTTGAGCGCTCAGTGGATCTGCGCTCGACAGTGCAGCCTAGGCGGAGTAGTCGAACACAGATTCACTGAGCGCAGGGCAAGCTAGCGAGACAGAAGCTAGGCTAGTTGCAACATGGCAAATTGAACCTCCCCCACCCTCATTCAGATCTGGCGTTTGGAACTATTTTGGTTTTCATGTGATGTATGACCCTGAAGGTAAGCCTGTCATGGACAAAAGTAAAACAGTATGTTGGATGTGCCAGCAATGCTCAATTGGTGGGAACTAGTGTGTTAGCGCAGTTAGCTCGTTAATGTGTTGACGTCTTCCAGCCCCACTCATGAGGTGATCCGCGGTAGCTCGTTAACGGAGATTTGCCGTGTTGTGACGTTAATGTCATTTCAGATTTACGCTGACAGCACTAGTGGGAACACAACCAATATGACTGCACATTTACTCCGACATCATCCTAGTGCAAAGACAAGTGGAAGCAGAGAAAAACAACAAGCAGCATGCTACAAACTTTACCCGAGTCATTTAGACAGCCGTTAGCACACGATTCTCCTTATGGGGACCTGATATGTTTAATATGCTGCTGAGAATATAGCCCAGAAGAAGCGTATAGTATAGCTTTTATTTTGGAAAGAGACATTTCTCCATAATAAACTCTCTTTTCCAAAGATGAGTGATTCCTCAATCAGATACAGGGCTCGCAAAATCGCTAGCCCGACGGGGCTTTTTTCCAGTCGGGCTACCAAAATCTATCTCTGCCCTGCCCGTCGGCCTATCCTAGGAAGGAAAAATATATGTCAATGCTTTTGCATTCTTTTGGAAATGTAGCTGGGTAATTATGTCATTGGCATCGGCCACTGTCAATATGTGACATACTGAAATCGCGTTTGAATTTGCGCTTGTTTTTTGCTTTCACTTTGCAATCGCGTGAACTGTGTATAGAGAGCGACAGTACTGATTGGTGAGTGATGATAATTTGCGCACCAATTCCTCTGACATCGTCTTATCAATCGTTAGCTTACTATGCAAACATGACAAGTGAAATCTCCCGCAGCTTAAACATGTGAGAGGTTGATCGCGCAGAGAATCGCTGAGCGTTATGTTAGTGCGTGTGTAAAAGCAGCAGGATATATATTTAGTTCTGCTGAGCCAAATAAGACAGGTCAGCGTGAAGAAGTGACAGCCAAAGAAAAGCTTACCACAAAACGGAAAGGTTATGACAAATCAGACTATAAGGAAAAAAGAAAGTGCAGCTTTATGGTTTCATGGACAAAAGAATTTCTGTGGCTGCAATATGACGAGCTAAATAACCAGGGCTGCACATAAGTGGTCCGCAGGTGCGCATTCGCTGTCAAAATAAAAACCCGCACAAGATAAGAAGTTGCAACGCGTGTTTGCGTACATAAGATTTTCAGGAGGACAGACATTTGTTTAGAACTCTTAAAGATGTCGAAGAAGCTCCTTTAAGCAGTTACTGTGATGTTCCTCCACCTCCAAAGAAATGTCAGAAGGAGTCCGAACCACAAAAGAAGCGCGTATTCTCTGAAAAGTGGTTGCAGGAGGTGAGCTGGCTTCAAACAAATGATGAACGCACAGAGATGTGGTGCAGAATGTGCCGTGAAAATTTAATAAATGACAAATTAATAAAAAGGCATGAACATTTTTTTTGTATCGAAAAAATATCGAACCGTGACACCAAAGTATCGAACCGAACCGAACCGTGAATTTTGTGTATCGTTGCACCCCTAATATATATATATAGTAGGTTGTGTTGCACCCCTGCATCTCAGCATCTCAGCATCTTCTATGAAGCTCTGCAGAGGAGCTTGATTGCACGTACAGTAAAAAGTGGATTCAATAACAGCAGCGAGCGCTGAGTGATATAACGGTGCAAAAGCTCACACAGAGACAGCAGCTACACTGTGTGTGGATGTGATCCACAGTCACAGCTGTGGGTTTCAGTCAGTGTGTAGCTAACTTCATGGTCACATTTCAAAGCTTATTGGAGCCAGAAGATGTTCAAGTAAAAGATTTATTGCTGTACTCGTCTACCAGGATAACAGGTGGTTCATAAAGTTGTGTAATACTTCAGCTTTACATCGTGGAGTAGTATTTGTGTCCCTTTATGTTTATTAGTGTGTTCACACATCTACTTTAACTTCACTCTCTGTAATGAAATGATTCAAATCACTGATAAAACTAATAAAACACAAACTTCATCCTTGTTTTGTCAAATCATCATTAAAATGTGATTAAAAAATGAACAACTTCACTTCTTTGATTAATACTGTAGCTGTTACTGCTGTTGTTACTGCCATACATCCAGGTAGTTGTAGGTACCCACCCTGTTACATACATGCTGATTCTGAGTCTCAGTGAAGGAGGAAAGGATGGATGAAGGCAGCCTAGTGTTGGTCATGTGTGTCCAGGAGTCATCCAGGGCCTGGATCCATCTGTAACAGGAAGACAAAGTCCAGCCTGTAATCACTGGCATCCTATCAGGCACAGCATTTCCATCAAGCATCCTGACGACGCTAACAACCCGTCAAACGTCTCCTCTTGTCCACAGAAGTCACACTTCCCTGTGTCATGTTTACCCATCCTTTTAAGTGTGCTATTCAAGCCTGTGTGACCAAATCTGACTCTCCAGATTATATCCTCGTCTCTCCTGCAGCTTCATCTACACGGCCCAACTGTTTTCTGTATAATAATATCTGCCTTTCCCGTCTCTGTCCCATTGTGCCTGCCACTCGTCCTTCATCTTTACCTTGATTAAACTCTTCACCTCACTTTTACTGTATTTTATAGTCAAACCTACACGACTTCTTCTTGCTGCACCTTTTGCAAACTTATCGTCCTGTTCATTGCATCAACACCAATATTCACAGGAAGCCATAAGAAATCCACTTCTATCCCTCTGTGTTTAATTCTATACAATAAATGAAGTATATCAAAAACAATATCTTGCCTAGAGTCTGAAGACATATCACCTATACTCACTAGCGCGCTGCTAGAATCCCAGCAAACCAAATACCTCCCTGTTGGTGCGTCCTCCACCCAGTTCAAAGCGCTACCAGCTCCCACTATAAACTGCCACATCATCTGTAATTCTTTTACTCATCACCAAACTTATTTCTGGGAGAACAAATGCAACAGCCGTTCTTTTATCTGACAGTGTTGATGCATCAGTAAATATCCTCACATGACCTGAGGACTTTCCCACTATATGAACCTGCTTTTAGTCGCCCCTCCTCCCTCGCCACAAGCTTCCTTTACAACGTAACTTATAAAACAACTTTATTGACAATTAGCAATAACAATTACATACAGTCTAGAAGAAGAATGACATTTACATGGAGCAGAAGTTTATAGTTTTAATAGCTTTTATATTTTGGGAAAGTTTTAAAAATATTGTTTGGTTTTATTCATAAAGCGTTGAAAGGACGGCTTTGCATTAGAAAAGTAAGATCAGTAAATGAATACATTCAAATTCTTTTGCCTTGTTTGCAAAAGAAGCCAAACAATATTTTTGTTACAAAGAGAGAATTCAGAATAGATCAAAGATCACAAACATCAGGCACTGATGGAAACAGCCAAACACAGAAACAGATGCACCAACAGGTGAAGGAGGCCTGTTGTAGAAATGACTTTGAGTGCTCAGGTAGAAACGCATGAAAAACCAGTGCGTCTAATATTTGGAAACTAATCTGTGTTTCAGCGTGAAACACAGATCATGTTGGAGAGCGAGGACGTCATCTTTCCTCCCGAGTGTGTAACTACAGGACGTGTGCAGAAGGTTTAATCGTCCTCCTGACAGTTATTGATGAACGAGTCCTTCAGGAGGGTCCAAGATCACTGTGGGTTTGTGGGTTTTACCAGCTGCTGCTAAACTGAGAGGTGTTGCTGCTTTATGTGTGAAGATGTTTGCATGGTTTTAACAGTGCAGACGGCTTCTTTCCTCATGTGCACCCATTTCATATGTTTTATTGTGGTGTTTAGTAACATCTGCTTTCCTCCTTCAGGGAGACGAAAAAGTGAGCTCAACCTTAAACATGTGGAGAGAACATTTGACCAACAGTCCTGGGACGACTACAGAACAATGGTTTGTTTTTAAATGATAAAACCTTCATAAAGTTTTATAATGGAAATAAATGCTGAGCCTGTTTTATGATGTTTGCCCTGCAGCATCAGGCAGGATTAATACTGTAACAAACCGTGTGTCACAGTTATAATGACTTTAAATGAAGACTTGGATTGCATGGAGATTGGATTTGTGCTGACTGTCACTTTAAATGTTTTCACTTCTGTTCAGCTTCTAAATCTACTTTTGTAGAAAATGAACTGCCTCATGAAGCTTTGAGTATTTTGGATTAGTAGCACTGCTGTGTTTGTTGCATTATATTGCTGTAATTGTTTATATGCTTTATATATTCTGAGCTAAGTTGATCTATAGCAGAAGTCAGCCTGTTTAAGGCTCTGATATCTATTCTGTATGACTTAAAGCAGTTATGACATGGTCTGATTTTCTCACCCAATAAAGGAATATTTAATATATCAGTCTACTCTTCATTCTATCAGAAACAGTTATCACAGCTCGTACATTTGCTTTTTACACACATATATGTAAGCATTGAGCCAAATTTGGTAATGCCAACATATTAAACGAACAATATTTGTCTCTTATATATAATACATCTATAGATACACTGTCAAAGATACCTGAGTGTCTTTGAGTGAAGATTTAAGGTGATAGGAAATATAAATAGCTGCAACTTGAATCTTTACTGAAGCTCAGTATTTGACACAGAGTTCACTCACATGTGCTGTACCAGTGTACCTGCACATGTGATGTGACAATAGAAGTGATTTGATTTGAGAGTTCAAACTCACTGCTGTAATAACTAATAATGATTAATATAATAACTATAATATTGGCAATCTCATATTTACACTGACTTTAGTCTCATGAACAACATTAACTATTTGTTATTTACTAGCTAATCTTAAATGACTGTTCAGTACAGATATGAAGCCCAACAATCATGTTTTACAGTCCTGTGGTCTCAGCCTCAGATACTTATTAAATCACACAAAGCTCATGTAGAGACAAACAAACAAACAAAATATGTTCTCCTTCATTTCTGTCAACCACGCGTTTCCAGCTATCATGGTTGCTAGGCAACCTGGGCAGCGCGACGGAGGCTAGACCGTCTCATTTCACAAGCCTCACACTTCCGGCCTTAGCGGTCTTTGAGTGCGCGGCCCTTGAGGACCGTTGAGGCTGCAGACCCTGAATTGGGATACAGCCTAACTCTTCACTCCCCCCCACCATGGTGGCATTTGGTTCCTAGTTCCCGCCTTGTTCTCCACACCCACTCATCACTCACCTGCTGCTCATCATCTATGATTGTTCCTGCCAGTACTTAAGGCCTTGGTGGAGTGCTGTTCTTTGCTGGATCGTTGTATTTACCCCCATTAATGTAGTCCCAGCTCTCTCTTGTGAATCTGTTTGTCTGCCATCTTGTTTACTGGTTTTCCATTTTCTTCTCTCTGCACAGACCTTCCTGGACTCCCGCCTGTTTCCTGTGGATCCTGTTTGGATGAGCATGAGTGGGAGTGAGTTTCAGCGTGGGACTAGAGTTGGTGTGTTTGAGTCAGTGTGAAGAGGAGTGTGAAATAGTTACCCCTGCCCTGGCCCTTTCCTTTGAATTTCTAGAGCCCCTGTCCCTTCATCACTGTACATATGTATACATTTCACCTGGTGTTGTAAATAAACCTCCCTTTAGTTGCACAGTTCTGAGTCCTGCATTTGAATCATGCCTGATCTGATGTGACAGAGATGGAGATGTGCCGGGAGGGAGCGCCATACTAGAAAGAGATAGTACAAACTAGTTCTTTCCTCTACTTCAATTAGAAGAGATCATCAGGAGGAACATTATTTATTGATATGCAGAATTCATAGTTATGAGGAGACTGAAGAGGCTCTGAGGGACCGTTTTTACACAACAATGTGAGAAGTGCTTTGTGATAAAGTGGGGAGGACATTTATGGCGTGAAACAAAACAGGCTGAATTAATGTATGTTCAGATAATGCTGGACCCACCAGGACTGTACTGTGTTTCACAAATACTAAACCGTGGCTCAGTCCTGACATCAAGGCTGCACTTAGGTGAAAAAGGAGAGTCTGCAAGTCAGGAAACAAAGAGGAACTGAAGAGCTGCAGAAAACAGAGATTAACACTGTCTGTCAACAGAGGTGGCAAAACACAGACATTTTTTAATTAAGAAAAAGTACACATATACTTCTACTTAAGAAGTATAAAAAATACTTCAGTAAATATTTAAAGTACTGTGAAGTCAAAGTTATAGTCAAATGTATTTATATAGCAGATTTAAAACAACAACCGTTGACAAAGCTGCTGTTCAATTAAGATAAAAGAAAAAAATACATCGGGAGACATGATAAGAGTTAAGAAAAAGAATCATAAAATTAGAAGATTTGAGTGAGAAATAAGATAAATAAAAGTGATACAAGCTCATTCTGATTTAAAAGCCAAGGAATAAAAGTGGGTTTTCAGACGGGTTTTAAAAGTGTCCAATGTTGGGGAAGTCCTGATGTGAAGGGAGCTTAGGAGCAGTTACAGCAAAGGCAGCATTAATCTGTTTATCAAACATTAGATTAGAGTCAAAAAACACTCCTAGGTTCCTTGCAAAGGTTTTTTTTTAATTATTATTATCATGAATTCCTAAAGGGCCAAAGTCACAGCGGTCACAGGGACCAAACACAATCACCTCTGTTTTCTGTTCATGCAGGTTAAGGAAGTTTAAAGCCATCCATGCCATCCTTAACATCCTCCAAACAATCTAGCGAACCCTTCAGAGGACTCACAGATTTACGTTTCAGTGGCAGGTAAATCTGTGAGTCGTCTGCATAGCAATGGAATGAGATCCCATGTTTTTTAAAAGTTGAACCCATAGGGAGCATATAAATAGAAAAGAGAACTGGACCAAGATTGGACTCCTTGAGGACCCCACAAGAAAGTGAGGCTTTTGAGGACGATGTATCCCCCAATCTAACAGAAAAACTTTGGTTGGACAGGTAAGATTTAAACCACTCCAAAGCAGCCTTTGATTCTGACACAGTGCTCAAGCCGAGAGATAAGAATCCCACGATCTACGGTATCAAATGCAGGACTGAGGTCTAACAGTATTAAAATGGCAAAATCTTCCAAGTCAGTAAAAGTTAAAAGGTAATTAAAAACTTTTACAAGAGCAGTTTCAGTGTTGTGGTGCGTTTTAAAACCAGACTGAAATACTTCACTAATGCCATTTTTATCTAGAAAGGTCTGGAGCTGAAGAAGGACAACTTTCTTTAGGAATGTCTGGACTGACAACCAAACATACCAAGCTTCTGTGTTTGAGCCAGAGACTGCACTTGTGGGTGAACAATACAAACATTTTATATTTCTTATATCAGTAATGTAACTTGCAACAAAACGTTCTGGGAAGCTTAAACTTAATTTCAGAATAATTAAATCTGAGACTTTGTTTTATTGAAAAGGTTAATAAAGTTTTAAATTGTATCACGAATAAAATAAATTATTAAATAACACCAGCTACAATATTGGTAACATATGTGTGTTGTTCAGCAGAACTTTTGTCCAGGCTTTTGTTTATATGCTCAGTTGAAAATCACTTTAACATAATTTTCAGCATAATTACTATTTTTTGTGACTATTCAGTACTTGAGTATAATTTATTGAATTATTTAGTAATAAATGTGAAGTAAAAAGTTTTGATCACAAATGTGATTTTTCCAAAACGAATCTTGCTTAATAGTTCTGAACTGTTACTGTAAAGTTTATAATAAAGTCATAATAACCTGATATTTAGAATCTCCATATATCATTTCCTTTATGCTTATATGTTGTCAAACAATGGCAGTAAGAAACATAGTGTTAAAATAGCTCTATAGCATTATCTCTTTAACCTTAAGATTCATCTTGAGAAGAGGTCAAAGGTCAGTTATCGTTATGGGGTCTTGCTATATGTTATGACACAAACATAGCACAGTTGTAAGTATCAAAGTTTCTAGGCTCTAAGGCTTTTTGTCAGTTTAATAGTGAGCTTTACAGGATTGATTTTCGTGCCAAAGGCTGGCACAGAACTAAGTTCGCTTATGACCACTAGAGCTGGAAACAACCTCAAGTAATCCTAAGGCTAATCAGCACGGCTAGCATTTTAAAAACATTTGTTAAATGTTGTCATTGCTAACATATACCTGTTTAATTAACAGCATGGTGAGTAGCGAGAACGCTAAGTTATTGTTAGCTTTGAAAAGAAAAATGTCAAAATGTAATATTAGCATGAGCTACATGCTAATGTTATTCACTCAAGCAAACATCTCAGTATGATTGATTTGATTTGCTGCTTTCTAATATCTGTGTTTATTTCTGGATATACCTATACCTGCGGTTAGTATACATGCTACTTAAAGGCTGACAGAGGCAGTAAGTGTGAAAGACCATAAATTAACTGTAAATTACGTTGCGTGAGCTCCATTTATATAGTTATATCACGTGCACGTGCACACGCATGTTGGCAACCGTAACCATGGCCTGCGGAGGGTATATAAATGCTGCACAATGTTCCATTCGTCCCTTTACACTTGCTATTGGACTTGTTTTGACCTGCTCCAACCTCAGCCTGTGGAAAGTTAAGTTTTCGGAAAATATTTTACTGAAAGCGGATTTTACTTGCTAGCGACAACAAGTACTTCATCTTTGGATTGTTTGTACTTGTTTTTCATACAGCAAAGCCTGAAGATGGCTCGTCGTGGACTCGACAGTCCCCTGGACTTCGCTGCAGGTACTTTTAACCTTTCTTCAGTTATTTTAAGAGCCACTAAATGACTGTAATAATTTAATAAGTTCCAGTGTGAATATCAAGTTTTAATGTTATCAAAATATGCTTATTCCAAGATTTTTCCCCGTAAACTGTTTGTATGCTTTAAATTTTCCGGGAGAGGTGTAGAAATTATTAACGACTGGTGTATGAATTTGAAACAAAAGGTGTTACTTTGATTTGAAGGCTTCAAATTTGACACTTTTTTAATGATTTGGTTAAAAATAGCTTAATGGACTACAATTTGTAAAATGCCCCAAAAGCAGTCTCTGTGGTAACAGCATCTTCAGCATGTCATGACGTCAGAACACACAGGTGTAAACACACCAGATCCCGGTCCCCTCCTAACATCCTGTTCTTCTCGGATCAAAGGCTTTATTGAAATAAACTATAACTTTTCCCTGCTACAAAACATGATAATAAAAAATAACAAAAATAAAATAATATAATAAAGAATATGAAAACAGTAATCATAGTACAGTAGTAATAATGGTATCCTCATGTTATGCTAATACTATATCTTATTATATAGCAGTTAATGATGTGAACTTAGTTGACTTAGCTGTTTTTTGCTTGCATGAACAAGTAGAAGTGTCATTCAGTCTGACATAAATGTATCCTAAAATGCTTTTCTCTCATCATCTGCTCAAACTAACAGATGTAGCTCTGTTCCTTTAGCACTTGATGTTTATTACATTCTTAATGTTATTTTGAACTTGTTTCCTCACAGGTCGTCTCGACTACGTGGTTGAGCGTCCCGCAGAAGAAGGCCTTCCTGAGGTCATCAGGATCCTGGATGACTCTGACAGCCAGCATGTCAGTGAAGGTGAGTATGGTGAGTATATCCTTCTCTCATCCTCCCCCTCTTCTCATGAAGCACAGGATCCTGATGACAGTGAAGAGGAAGGTGAGTACCCTCCCTACCTACCTGAGGACGTCGATGAGGTGAGTGAAGACACTGACAATTCCTCTGACTGGAACAACTCAGAAGAGTGGGCCGATTGGCCTAGTGACGACTCGGGGTATGACACCATGGATGAGAGAGATGATTCCCCTCTCATCCAGGAGCTCCCTCCAGAGCCGTTTTGGCACGATTGGCGACATCCTATTGCTCCAGGTGCTGCCCCGTTCGCCATGCCGCCTTTCGGCCAGGCCAACGCCCCACTCTTCCCAGTTGGTGATCTGTCAGCTTCTCCTCCTTCCTCTGCTCCTCCCTCAGCTCCTTCCTCTCCTGCTCCCTTAGCTGCTTCGTCTCCTGCTCCCTCAGCTGCTTCGTCTCCTGCTCCCTCAGCTCCTTCCTCTCCTGCTCCCTCAGCTCCTTCCTCTGCTGCTCCTTCTTCCGCTACTCTCTCAGCTTCTCCTTCAACCTCAGCTCTCACCTCCTCAGCAAAGAGAAGCAGAGAAGACATCTGCACTGAAGAGGTAAGTGCAAAGAGGTGCAAGGTAAGTGATGACACGTTCTGTTGCCCTTCGACATCCTCAGGTTCTTTTGGAGTCAGACGCTTCTGGGAAAGGCCTTTTAACCTTTCACTTGATGACAGTGACTCTGACTAGGTAATGTTAGAACTTGTTTTTAAACTTTAAATGTTTAAGTTGGCCTTTGCGTCTTGCAGTGTTTGTAAGACACTATTTAAATGACTAACATATTTTTTCTCAAGCTCTAGCTCACCATGCAGGACAAAGGTAAGTCCGTACTTAATGTCAACACAAATAAGTAGAAAATGGTTAAAAATGATGTCGTGAACTGACTGTAGTCTCTTGTTTTTACATAAGGTATAGCCTGTGGCTAAGGGATCAGAGGTAAGGTAAAAACACATAACAGAAGAAAAGTAAATTGAACAACTCGGTGATCTGTGAATTCATGCTTTTCTCTTTGTCTTTTTGTCTTCAGGTGCTTTACACTTGTCCTCTCCCAGCATTCAGCACTTCAGACACTCAACGTCCAAGACGGAGCTAACACAGAGAGATGCTCCACCCAGAAGACAGCCTTACCCCAACCCGATGAGAAGGATGGATGACCAAATGACAAACTGGAGAGTGGTGCTGTGTTCCAGCTATGTAAGTTATCACCTCACATTGGCTACAAACTGTCTTGAAGACTAAATCCTTCCAATAGCTGGTGTAAATCATCGTCCTACAGTACTGTAGGTTTAAGTTTATTTATAGTTATTGTGTGTATATGTTGAGTTTAAAATTGCATTTTAACAACATGCTGCAGCTGCCAACAATGGAAATGCTGTATTGTGTTAAAATGATGTCTTTCTCGTGTTATTGCTTTGCAGGGCAGCTGAGAGTGGACAGAGCTGCACAGAGGACCAAAGATCCACTCTCAGCACTTCATACCTGACTGGCCACAGCACCACCCCTCTTCACCCAGGGTGAGGAGGGTCCTGACCCCGCCTGCACAGAGGGAGTTGTGAACATGCACTTCTGTGTCGGTGGGTTTAAGAGCCTCCTCACACTCACACGGATGAAGACTGTCACTGGAAGATGTCTCCATTGCATCAGCAGGAAGCATTTGTATAATATTACAGTTTGTGATGTTTTATACATATTTTTATTGCTTCACTTCAAACTAGGAGATATAAAATAAACCAGTTTTCATAATATTTTCTGTGTATTTAGTTGTTTTCTTAATAAGTTATTTGGAACATCATTGCAACCTGTCAGCTTTTTATTGAGGATTTAGAAAGTTGCTGGTGGCCCGAGTGTGTACAGTGGGGTGTTGTTTTTGTCACATGGTGAAAGTGACCTCATGGGGAGCAAAAAGAACAACTGAACAATTTGGGGATTCACAGACTTTTGTAATCATTAAAAGATGAAGAAAAATAGTTTTGTGTGATCAGTTTTAAGTACTGTAGAAAGTGAGCAGCAATTTAATCAAATCCTGGGATGAAATGGGACAAAAGGGTAATGTGACAGCCACATTAGTTCCCTTCCCTCGTTTAACAATGTGTAAGCTGCTTTAACCTGCAATTTACTGCATGTTATTAGGCTGCATGGTACAACCACAGTCTGCTAACCACCCGTGGTGAGCGAAGGTTTTGAGGCATTGTTCGAACTACTGATGAAGCTTCATCAATGCTTGTTAAGTTTCCCAACCACATTTCATCCCGATGGTCCAAGGCTTACATCTTTATGCTCACAAACGTGCTTCTGTAATTAATCAGTAACCAATTTATTACTTTAAGTTACAGTGTGAGGGGCATTGATGAACATAAATTAGATTTAACTGGATTATGTGTTTAGGTCAAGAGACACAGACCTTCATCTTTAAGAGGCTCTTCTTAAATGTGTAATCACGATGTTTGTGTTTGTCTGCAGCATCACTGCAGCAGAGAGGGTATAACACAAGGCCACAGTCATGTGGTATTCTGTCCTGCTATTAAGTGAATAAAATACTGAAAATTCAATCTAGACACTAAATACAGTCACCGGCCACTTCATTAGTTACACCTGCCTTAATTCTTTGTGGCACAGATTCAACAAAGACCTGGAAACATTCCTCACAGATTTAGTTTCATATTGACATGATAGCATCACACAGTTGCTTCAGATTTGTCGGCTGTGCATCCATGTTGCAAATCTCCTGATCCACCACATGCCAAAGATAATCTGCTGGATTGACATCCGTTATAAGATGAGTATACTGTGGTCATAAAACGATGGACATGGTCAGCAGCACAGCTCAGGGAGGTTGTACCTCTGGAGAGGCCTCTTCCTACACCTGAAGTTTTTACCAGTGAAAAGAACAGGTTTCCTCACACAGTGTTTCCTAGTGTTTCATCAACAAAGGAGAATTTATTCCTCAGACTGTGCAAAATTGCATTCATGGTTATCCTGCTGCGAGGGCGAGCTCTGAGATGGGCCCAAGCCATGCTTGCTCCTCAGCAGCCTTTATTTAACCTGATATGTGGAAGACTGCTCGACTCTGGAGAAGGAGTTATGCTTTCTGTTTTTTAAAATGAGCAGTAATGATACTTGTAATAAATGTAGCCTTTATGCAGCTCTGGAGGCCTGGATCACTGAACTGAACTCTCGGCATCCCACCCTTGAAAAACTCGTAGCTGGTCAGGCCTCTGTAGCTGGAGCAGTGGAAGGTGGCGTAGACCCTGCTAACTGTCTCCCAGCAGGTTATCCTGAGCAGACGTGAAAACATGATGGCTGGGTGACGGTGAGGAGGAATCATAGACTTAAACAGAAGCCCTGGTACACCACAACCCTGTTCCTGTGTCGAACTGTTTTTCCCCACTCGGTGACACACCCGCCGGGGAACAAACTCTGCTAATTAGTGATTCTGTTCTGAGACATGTGAAGACACCAGCAACCATAGTCAGTTGTCTTCCAGGGGCCAGAGCAGGCGGCACTGAGGGAAATTTAAAAACTGCTGGCTGAGGGTAAACCTGAATTCAGTAAAAGTATAATTCACATCAGCAATAATGACACCCGGTTACGTCAATCAGAGGTCATTAAAATCAATATTGAATCAGTGTGTAACTTTGCAAACACAATGTCAGACTGTAGTCCCCTCCCCAATCACACCAGGAGTGTCATGTTCTCCTTAAATTGCTGGCTGTCTGAGTGGTGTCCAAGAAACGATGTGGGCTTTATAGATAATTAGGAAACTTTCTGGAGGAACTCTGGTCTGGTTAGGAGACATGGCATCCATCCCACTTTGGATGAAGCAGCTGTTATTTCTAGAAATCTGGCAAATTTATGAAATCCCCTGAAACATGACTATCCAGTGTTGGGACCAGGAAGCAGAGTTTTATTAAAACTCTATTTTATATTAAACAAATATGGAGCACTGCTTTCTTCCATTTGCACAATATCAATAAAATTAGAAATAGCCTGTTTCAGAGTGATGCTGAAGAACTAGTTCATGTATATGTTACTTCTAGGCTGGACTACTGTAATTCATTTTTATCAGGATGTCCTAAAAACTCCTTGAAAAGACTTCAGTTAATCCAAAATGTTGCAGCAAGAGTACTGACAGGGACTAGAAAGAGAGAGGTGATGGTGATGGCGTTCATTTCACTCTCCTTGAAGCTCGGTGTGAAATTCTGCAGTAGACTGGAGCGAGGCAAAGAGTAAGTAAAGGGACAATAAGAGGAAATGAAGGGAGAGAAAAAACATGGCTGAGAAACACAAAGAAAGTAGAAAAACAAAAAATGGTGGAAAAAAAGGATCAGAGCCTAAATTCTAAAGCTGCAGCTTTGCATACCTGCAGCTCCAAGATCTCACTGACATGTAATCATAGACTGTATATAAACATAGGCCAGTGTGATGTCATTGATTTGTAGACTTTAATTTTGAACAAAGGGCAACCTCTGGGTACACTTCATCATACTATTTATTCATCTCTGGCTCTCACAGCAGGTCTTTTGTTCTGTCTTCCTTCTCTCAACTGGTCCCAGCAGATGGCCCCGCCCCTCCCTGAGCCTGGTTCTGCTGGAGGTTTCTTTCTGTTAAAAGGGAGTTTTTCCTTCCCGCTGTCGCCAAAGTGTTGCTCATAGGGGTCATATGACTGTTGGGTTTTTCTCTGTACGTATTGTGTAGGGTCTACTTTACAATATAAAGCACCTTGAAGCGATTGTTGTTGTGATTTGGTGCTGTATACATAAAATTGTGTCCACTCCATGTTTCTGTTCCCACATTCAGTTATTTCCTGTTTTATTCTGGTAGCCTGTGTCTCCTGTGTCTAGTGTTTAATTACACCTCAGCATTTTTTGTTATCATATTTAGTTCAGCGGTGTGTTTTTCCTCCTTTAACCCCTCATTGCTGTTTTATCTGTGTGGGAGAGAGTATGGCCGTGCAGTGTTTAAAGCGTGGAAGTGCTGACCTTACTTTGAGTTTGATTCCGTAAAAAGTGACAAAAACATTAGCGTCCGCTGTTCACTCACTGTGTGGGAAGAAAACTTCTTTTTACAGCAAAAAAACCCTGAACTTCCGAGCAAGCACCGAGTACGCTGCCACAGGAATGTGAAATTCACAGACAAACTCCAGGATCCTTCCACTGACATGGCCCCTGCGCCACACCTGCAGAGTACAAATAGAGCAACAGGACCACTGAGTTTTATTTATTTTCTGCTGTGTTTTACTTGCATCTATTTGAAAGAGTGAATGTAAACACCAAAAAAGTTTTTATTTTATTTGCCTGAATGTGCAGAAAATAGGTTTAATGTTAAACAAATTTCTTCCAGTCACAGAAGGTTTCGTTACTTGAAACTTTTCACCACAGTTGTCTTTGGTGACATCTGGTGGCCTGAAATATGAAGAGCAGGTTGAATCCCAACTTCAAATAAACGGCTTCATTATGATCGCTCACTCTACAGAGCCCTGTTGCCAGTTTCTGTTTAATATCCTGTGACGGTGCTGTGTGATATCGTTCTACCACTGTGGTGCTTTGAACATGTCTATTTGATCAATAAGTAGCTTTGATGAATAAACATTCCTTGTTTAAACATGTGTCATGGTGTGGTCTCTCTTTGCTTGTGACTTCTTGACGTTTGTAAACATTTGGTGAACTTTATGAGTTTATTTCTACCTTCTGTGTCCTGCATCTGGGTCCACACTCTACCTGCCACACAGCTGACCACGACGGCTGTAACTAGAGAACGGTCGAGGAATCTGGCTGTTTATTTGAAGCAGCTGCTGCAGTTCATGGAAACTGGTACAG
This sequence comes from Neolamprologus multifasciatus, assembly GCF_963576455.1. Lineage (NCBI taxonomy): Eukaryota > Metazoa > Chordata > Actinopteri > Cichliformes > Cichlidae > Neolamprologus > Neolamprologus multifasciatus. The sequence goes on along the minus strand of NC_140444.1, from coordinate 35,227,974 downwards.
TTAGCAAAGTGTGATCCATGGTCTGATTTAGATGAAATCATTGAACAAAGTGAGGAAGCTGATCCACTTTGACATGTCTGTTGTGAAAAGACTTTATTGGATTCCTACATCCAGGTAGGTCTGGATAGCTGCTTGTCCCTCAAAAAAGTATTCTTCTGCGTTTTGTATACACTCAGATCTTGGTCTATTATTAAAAGTGTGATATTTAACAGCAACAAATATACAAAAAAGAGGAAAATACTTTACACAACAGTAACATTTTTCCTGTAAACATAACAGTATAACATAAATTTGGGCACTGTTGTCTTTTTATTGATTACAAAACCTTTAGAACTAATTATTGGAACTCAAATTGGCTTGGTAAGCTCAGTGACCCCTGACCTACATACAAAGGTGAATCTAATAATGAGAAAGAGTATTTAAGGGGGTCTCCAAAAAGTTGATTTGTAGCGTTTTGTGGGAGAAACGTTTCGTCACTCATCCAAGTGACTTCTTCAGTCTCAGCTGACTGCAGGTTTCCTCAATCTTATAAACAGTACATTTGCATGATGACCGAAACCAGCCCACTGAAGGAACAAAGGGCTGGGAGGTCAGTTCGTTAATCTTAATTATGCAAATTCTCACGACCATTGATCAACAACCACTGACCAACGGCCATGAGGACCATTCACAGAGAGTTGGGGAATGGCTGCAATCACAGCATTGTAAGATGGTGAAAGATGAAAGATGTGCTAATATTTTTCATGCATCTATAAATTTAGAGGTGGATTTAAAAATCCTTCATAGTTTAAATCACCTCACTGCATGTCTGATGTGAACAAAGCACCTCTTTATCATCTATTACAGCTGATGAGTGAACTACAGCAGCAGAATGTGAATGTTAAACAGGCAGAGCTGATGAAATGTTTCAGTTTTTATTCTTTTTTACTCACATTTTACATCAATATGTTTGGATTCAGACCGCTTCACCTCTAGTTTGTTTTCAGCTCTACAGTAACACTGTCCAGAGTCAGAGGACTGAATGGAGCTGAAGACGAGCTGTGAGCCTTCACTGAGCTCTGTGTCTGAAATGACCACATTAGGAATACGTAACAGTGCATATATGACAGAGGAAGACGATCAAATGTAGAAAGGTTTGAGCTCTATTGTGGCTGATAAAGAAAATGATAAGTAGACTAATGGCTGTCTTCACATCTCAGAGTCACGCCCACACACAGTCAGGTCAGAGGTCAGCGGTGGAGGCAGGAAACCCTGGAAACAGAAAGGAGGTGGACGAGCTCACCAATATGGAGAGGAAGGATTCACATGCTGGAGGCCATTATGGTCTGACTGGTTCTGTGTTTGATTCAGGTGGGGTGTCTCATGGACCCACCAGTTACTACTACATGTTGATGATGAATGATCAACCTTCAAATCTGTTTGAATCTCCACCACTGGACGCCCACTGTTGCTCAGTGCTCACGTTTTTGTTGTTGCTTTCAGAGGTGAAGACTTTTCTGAAAACATCCTTCAGGCCACGGCAAACTTGAAGACAGTGAACGTCATTCCAGCAATCGGTGAGTTCACACTCAGTGATTTTTGTCTCTCTTAACTCAGTTTTAACAGATTAATTGATGGTAAAATGTATTATTTTTGTTCCTCCTTTCAAACAATATTTCATGCATTGATGTCTTTGCAGCACTGTGTCTATGGACCTCTAACATGCCAGTTTAATTAAACAGTTCATAAAAAGCTCAGGGTTTTAAGTGTTATATGTAACAAATCTCTTCTTTAAAACTCAGTTTATTTGTCATATTTTCTCTCTCAGGTCTGAAAGTCCACAGCATGCTGAAACATGAAGCCATCGTCCTCACTTTGGAAACGCTTAAGTTTCTGGAGGATAAGCTGCTCTGGCACGATGAGCGTTACACGCCTCTCCACCCGTTTAAACTACCCTACTCTGACTTTCCTTAAACAGTGACCTGTAACATATTAACAGAGTTAAGTGAGTCATTAATAAATAACTCAAATGATGACAAATTGAAAAGTTTTCTTAGTCACTGATGTTTAGAGAGGCCACACTCGTTATGGTTCAGGAGTTCAGGAGTGAGCGATGAAAGTGATGCTACATCAGAGTCTGTCTCTGGACTGGTTGTTTGAGTTCAGCAGGAGGTGGTGAACCCACAGCTACCAGTGGCGCCGCCTGGTGGGTGGGAGGATCATACTTCAGGTTCAGTATTATAGTTACGTTCTTCATGGTCAGTTTTTTAAAGTTCTGGTACAGAAAGAGAACTAAGACAGCCACACCATCACCTGTGGCTGACCACACACCGTTAATGATTTGACTTCTCAGTGTTGACAAAATATTTTCGGTGGCAACATAACTAGAAGGAAAAAGTTCACTTTTGAAAATTCAAGACTAAAGTTCCACATTATGAAAAGTTACTCCAAAAAGTCTACAAAGGTTTTCTTTTTGTCTACCAAAGTACATTTTTGTAACTTCACGTGTCGAAAAAGCAAATAAAGAGATTAAGGAAAGATTTACAGTCAGAATTACCAGAGTTAGCAGAGCTACCGTAGTTCAGCTTATGGACTTTAATAAGGACAGATAAGAATGGTGAGAGTTTACATGCTGTAACTTTAATGATGCTTGAAAATAATCCAGGAACTGCACTGAGCCTGTTCAGTCAGCACAGTCTGTGTAATATGTGAACAATAATACATTTGACTTCTCCTCCCTTTTCCAATTAAAAGTTGCCAGTAGGGTTGTTGGACTTTGGGATCATGGAGCTGTGGTTTAAAAAATTCTTACACAGTGTAATTACTGTATTTGGACAAAATAACCATTAACTGTAGTTTAAAAGTATGCAGGCCAAGGTTCACGTCAGGGCCAGTGGGGTTAGGAGTAAATTGGATTTAGTCACTGTCTGTGCAAATAAATTCAATTTACCACCAGAAAAAGACACAAATGGCAGTAATACTTTTTAAAACGCCTAATGACCAAAATCAGGTAACTTAGGTGCACCTGCTTAACTGCTCATTAACACGTTAAGTGGGTCACTTGCCTGCATGCAAGAAAGCAACAAGTTTTAATGGTGACCATCAGGAAAACCAACACAGCCACACTTAAATTAGGGTACACAGATTTATTTTTCCTCCAAGGCAGCAGCAGCAGACTAGCAGCAGAAGACAGTTCTGTCCTGCAATCCAAGGCCATGGTCAAAATTACTGTTAGGGAGTGGGTTTCTACACCAGATCCTACGACTAAAACTCAAGCTCTGCCCCTCTTAGTCTTGGGCAATCATGGCTCAAGAGTTGGCAGTTCGTCTTGTAATCGGAAGGTTGCCGGTTCGAGCCCCGGCTTGGACAGTCTCGGTCGTTGTGTCCTTAGGCGAGACACTTCACCGGCTGCCTACTGGTGGTGGTCAGAGGGCCCAGTGGCGCCAGTGTCTGGCAGCCTCGCCTCTGTCAGTGCGCCCCAGGGTGGCTACAATGTAGCTTGGCATCACCAGTGTGTGAATGGGTGGATGACTGAATGTGTAAAGCGCTTTGGGGTCCTTAGGGACTAGTAAAGCGCAATACAAATACAGACCATTTACCATTTTTTTGTACAATTTCCTCTCATTGGTTACCTCCTCCTTTTATGTGATTTGGCAGTTGTCAAACAACGATGTGCATTACCGCCACCAACTGGCTCGGAGTGTGAACCAGAATTCACTCATACCAAAGAATCAAAAAAATAAAAGTACTATTGCAGTACTCCATAATAGCAACCACTGACCTGAGGCTGTTGCTGTATCTCTAGATTATCCACCACCAACTAAAAGTTTTTGTTGCATACACATTCATGTAGACACACAAGGGGCTGACAAAAATCATCTAATCTCTTCATGGGGGGATATGTGGAAGAGAAAATAACTGACAACTGCACAACACTGTTTCAGCAAAACATGACTTTATTTGATTCCGTTTCACTTCTGGCTGGACTCTGACTTGGATGCGGACGCCCTCAGAGAATGAAGGCGGCGCCTCTTGGCGATCTGTTCCTGGCGCTTCTCCTTGGCCTCCTGTCTACAAGAACAAATGCGTGTCAGTCAAACAGCTCCCACATGTCCAACTTTGTCTCCTTAACATTTCACCATCACGTGCTCCTTGAAGGGTTTCAACCCATAATCGGCCGAATGCCATTACAGCTATATCATGCAAGGCAACTCAAAACTACACTGCTGAAAAACACAGTCCGGTACTTTAAATTTCAAGTGACTCACGATTAAATCATAACTTAAAAGTATATTTAAGGTCAGGAAATTAATTACAATATGTTGTTAGACACAATGCACTTGATGTAACACAGCCGCTCCAACACTAGTGGAAATATCACACCTGCCAGAAATGTATTTGTCACATTATCTTCATTGATCTGAACCACTAGAAATAAATGTAGTTTTCAGCTACACGACAAAAACAGACTAGTGTGATCTTTGATTCTCAGCAGCTGGTTAAGAATAAAGGCCTAGATTAACACATACCTTCATCCTCTTGGCCAGCAGCTTGGTGTACTCCGAGGCCTCCTCCTTGTTCTTCTGGGTGCGCTGTCTCTTGAGATTCATGCGGCGGCGCTTGCGCTGCAGCACACGAGGAGTCACCAGTCTCTGGATGTTGGCAGCCTTAGTTCTGGGCTTCTTACCTACCAAAGCGAGAGGATTGAAAGAGTCAATACTGACACAGTTCAAGGTCAAGTGTGGTAATGAGGAAGAAGCTTAATGTTCTCACTTTCTGTACACACAACTCGTGCTGTACTACCTCAAAGGAAGCACATTGCTTACTTTCCAATTCTACAAAAACAGTAACTTTGATCTGTCTGCAGTTGGATCATCATAACTTTTTCAACAGCACAATGACCCCAAACACACCTACAGGCTGTGTGGCCAAGAAGGAGAGTGATGGTGCGCTGCGTCAGATGGCCTGGCCTCTACAGTCACCTGACCTAAACCCAATCCAGACGATTTTGGAAGAAATGGACGCAGAGTGAAGGCAAAAGGGTCAACAAGTGCTCAGCATCTCTGGGAACTCCTTCAAGACTGTTGGAAAACCATTTCAGGTGACGACCTCATGAAGCTCATCGAGAGAACGTCAAGAGTGTGCAAAGCAGTGATCAAAGCAAAGGGCGGCTATTTTGAAGACTATACAATAAACATTATTTGAGTTATTTCACACTTTCTTTGTTTACTACATAATACTATATGTGTTCATTCAAAGTTTTGATTCTTTCAGTTACAATCTACAACGTAAATCATCATGAAGAAGAAAAACATTAAATTAGAAGGCGAGTCCAAACACACTCACTCTCTGATATATAAGATATAAGAACACACACACACACACACACACACACACACACACACACTATAACTATTAGGAAATATTCTTTGGTACTGACACAAGAGGAAATATGAGAGAAATATGTAAGATGTACAGGATCACCTGACAAAGCTGTTCTGCACAGTCCTGCAGCAGATTCTCTCTGGACCTGCTGCCTTCCTTTCCTTCGTCCTCTTGGGCTGTCGATGTGGGGTTGGGCCGGGGTGAGGGATTTATCTACTTGGCCTGACTGGATGAATTATTATTTTGGTTAAATCTAGACTATTTATGAGGCTGAAAATACTTATTATTTATTTTATGTTTCTTTGTGAGGCTCAAAATACTTTAAAGTTTGCCCATCATTACTGAACATGAGGTCTGCAGTTGGTGCAGTTCAGCTTAGAGTTTACACAGAATGGACAAACCTCACTGTGTTCACGTTGAACCATTTTTGCACTATTTTGATACCTACAGCTCCTAAATGGTCTGAGGCACAGTTTAATGTTGGCACTGCTAAAAGTAAACTTTCTACCAATTTCAATGGGGGTGGCTGTAGCTCAGGTGGCAGAGCGGATCAGCCACTAACCAGAAGGTCGGTGGTTCAATCCCAGGCTGCTCCAGTCTGCATGCCAAATATCCTTGGGCAAGATACTAACCCCATGTTGCTCTCCGATGCATCCATCGGAGTGTGAATGTGTATGAATGTTAGATACTTAGCACTTGAGCTTAGACGTGATTGGGTGAATGAATTAGCTGTATAAAGCGCTTTGAGTGCTCGGACAGAGTAGAAAAGCGCTATATAAGAACCAGTCCAAAAATAAATATACTTTTCAAAAGTTTCAACACACTGTATGTCGTGTTTTGTCATCCACTGCTTCTTCCTAGTGATATTACGTACAATGATTAGATTTATAACACTGCTGCAACCCCAAAATGATGTGTTTGCATTTATAGAGGTTTGAAACAATAGAAATAGATTAAAACAGACAGATTAAAAAGTGACACATTAAAAAAACATTGTTAATTTCAAATTTAGTTTCATTCATTTCATCATTAAATTGCACTCACACTACTACACTGCCATTCTAGGTTCAGGCCATTAGGTGGCACAGTGCACTTGTGGCAGGATAGTGCTAACATGTAAGCAAGCTAGAAGACTGGCATCCTTGCTGGTATCCAGTTAGGGAAGCAACACAATTATAGAAGAATTCTGAGTAAAACCAAAGTTACTTTCCCTGGTAACTAGTTACTTTGAAAGTAATAAGTAACTTGAAGTAAGTGAATTACTTTTGATAGAAGTAACTAGTAATGTCACTAAGTTACTAATTTAAAGTAACTTACCCAACACTGATCATGAGTAATAATTGAAAAGAAATCTATATACATAAAATATGTGTGCACACACACACACACAACTAAATATGTAATATTTAGAGTCACGTTTAATTTAGATAAAGTAGTTTTTTAGCCTTAGACACAAACAGTGAAGGGCAGAAAGTGAGACCATTTTCAATCACTAAGATCAGAATTCAAATGAACACTTATTTGTTTCTACTTTTACAAGCTATAAAATTATAGCTCCTCTGACGAGACTCCTCTCTCCTGTCCCCAGGACAGTAAAAGTCTTCATGAGTGAAGACGACATTGACTTTAGAGCTGGAATATAAAGTAGACCCCAATATTTTGCTTCACATAAACATCGTCATTTATTCCCTCTTACTGTGGCTGTTGTTCTTCCACCATGATAAAATCACACTTCATGCAGAGCTCTCTCTCTCTGAGGAAGAGTTTCCCATCTAAAAACCTGTTTTCTGCATTATTCTCTGGCTTATTACCCACCAGTCTAATGTTGTTTACAGCACTGTCGGACGCTGTTTTTGTTTTTTTATAATGCTTAGCTGTACTTTGCTCTGCTTTAATTCAGCAGCATCAGGTAATGCTCACATGTTGCTTCATGTTTTTCTCCAGTTTTTGTTCTACTGCAGAATATTTTTAAGGTTGTCTGCCAGGAAAATCTCCTCCATGTTTTCGTGTTTTATCCTCAGTTGACACAAAGACATCTGCTGTGATGTTTACACCTTTGATAAAGTCTTGCAAGTGTCAGCTTTTTTAAATATATATATAAAAAAAACAAAAAAACCCTGGAGAAATACTTACTGGGACCCGCTCTTGGGCTAGTTTCTCCCGGATTTCCCACCAGATCTTCCTCCGATCCGCCTCCCCCGGTGGTGGGTGTTGTTTCCACCCCTTTTCATAATCTATAATGGTTATTAATTATGATCCAAGTTAAGAGACACAGTATACAGGCATATTTGTAATTACTGTACTTTAGAAGGGTGAAGATTCAAGATTCTTAATCTGTCACATGCATAGTCATATGAGTACCGTATTTTCCGCACTATAAGGCACACTTCAAATCCTTTAATTTCCTCAAAAATCAGCAGTGCTCCTTATAATCCGGTGCATCTTATATACGAATTCTGATTGTGCTTACTGACTTCGAACCGGTTTTATGTGGTACACAGCACTCAAAAATCTGTCAAAAAATGTTTTAGTTCAACTTTGGTAAGCTACGAAGCCGCACCGCTTGATGGATTGTCGGCGCATTACTGTTACCATTGTCAGGAGCTTCGTGAAGTGAAGTTAGCTCGCTAGTTTCCACCCAGGCATGATATACCACGGTCTGACTGAGAGATTTCTGAAAAATTTAAACGTACAGCTTCTGGGGGGAAACCAGTCCAACAATCAATGTATGTTTTGCACATTTTGTTCTGCCACAATCAAGATTCAGTTCCATGTGAGCTGCGCCTCACCATCCATCGCAATGAAAGATCATAATTCTTCTGTTGATCTCCAGAAGGTCTGTGGAAGTTCTCTGTGGACTCGGTTTCTTGATATCCAATTTAAAAAAAAACTTACCAATGCAAAGCACCGTGTATTCACAAAAAACAGGTTTCCAGATGTAGCAGCTGATCGAACAGACCTCAGGCTTCAGCTGCTATCCAGCCTGAATAGCAACAACATTCCTTTAGCATTGTAGGAACACCTTTAGTGGGTGTAGCGCTAAGCAGCTTTACCAGTGTAAACAGACAGGAAACAGCTAAAGGCGGGACAACAAATCCCATTGGTTAAAATGAAATCGTCCATCAAGGTCAGAAAATAATGATCATTAAACACAACAGAATAAATAACAAAACAAAAAGTAACGAGGTTTTCAACCCAACGATAACTTACTTTTATACAAGTTTATACAATTATTCAAAATTTAGTTTTGCTTTAGTTTTTTTTGTTTCTTTTTCTGATTTTGAAGATTTTAGACTGAAATACATTAAACTACATGAGCAATAATTCCAACAAAGGTTTCTACTTTTATGTGTTTGTTACTGTTACACGTGCGTCTCCTCTCCCACGTCCTCTCCTGTCGCCATCATCACTGCTAACCATCTCCATGCTGCCTTCACTCTCATACGATGGCTCAAACATGTTTAAACTAATTTCAAACTCATCTTACCTTGTGCACAGAGCAACAGTGGGTCAATGCAATCAACTCTAGCAGCCTGTAACTTCTACACATTTACCTTTATCATCAGCAAATCATTTTTCATTATAGTTTGTTTTATTCTAACATTAAGTGAGAGTATTTATCTGTCCAAACAACAACAGTAACTGCAGGTTCTCATTACACTCGGTCTACAAAGCAGCTGCTCTCACTGAGTTCCTGCCTTCTAATGTGAAGATCAGATGAATCTTTAGCTGAAAATAAAAACCTGCAAACTTTGTTTTCCATGACATGAAGCTGAAAATGTAACCTACAGAAAAATACTAATCCAAATGAGTCTGTTTAATTTTTGTTAATCTAACTTTATTTTTTGTTATGATGTGCTCTGTGTTACAGTCGTTCTGGGTCAGGATGGCTGGAGAGTGACTTACACTTCTACTCAGATCTGTGCTGTAAAAGGATCCTCAGTGGAGATACGCTGCACCTACACATACCCATCCAGAGCACATAATCCTTACATAGTTGTGAGGACATTCTGGCTCACAAAAGAGAGTAATAATGAACCTGTGGATCTGAAAACAGATCCAGAGTATTCAGGTCGAGTTCATTATCAGTGTGAAAACAACGACTGCACTCTGAGAATGTCAGACCTGAGAGAGAGCGACTCAGCTGAGTACAAGTTCATGTTCATAACAAACGATCCAGGAGGGAAATATACTGGATCACCTGGAGTCACTTTGACTGTCACAGGTAACATGTTCGTCCACTCGTTTACTATTTTAAATCCAAGTGTTTGCTGTGAGTGTGTTTGTGTGTTTTATCTGTATGTTGTCAGCTGAGCTTAATGTTCTTTATTTACTAATGGGCAGATCTGCAGGTGCAGGTGAGCAGATCAGCTGTCAGAGGTGTTTCTAAGTCAGCAGATCTGAAGTGTGAGAGCAGTTGTCCTCTGCCTGATAATCTCTCCTACATCTGGTACAAGAATGAACAGATCATCAGAGGACAAACATCTAATCTTCATCTAAACTACTGGGATCCTACAAACAGGATTTCCTGTGCTGTCAGAGGATATGAGAACTCCCGCTCTCCTTCAGTGGGTGAGTTTATGCTTTAACATAATGCCATGTTGTGGAGCCATGTGGCAAATGAGCTGTAGATTTTATAGGTTTTCATAAGGGTAACACTACTGGTTTGTATTTTCTGTTGATCACACAACCTGTGTAGTCGGAGCTCATAAATAGTTATCCTACACTGAGGTCACTGGAGGGAGGAGACCTTTCTCATGGGCTTATACTGAGGCCTGATCACATCGTTTTCATTTCTGTCCTCGGATGTTGTGACTCTGACTAATATCCAACTCTCTCTGTCTCACAGTGGTGAAGGATGTCTGGGATGTGACTTACACTTCTACTCAGGTCTGTGCCTTCAAAGGAGCAACAGCAGAAATACGCTGCACCTTCAGATACCCATCGACTATAAATGGAAGAAATACAGAAGTTGTCAAAAAATTCTGGTTCATCAGAGATGAAAATAATGAACCTGTGGATCTGAAAATAGAGTCAGAGCACAGAAACCGTGTTCAGTATCAGTGTGAAAACAACGACTGCACTCTGAGAATCTCAGACCTGAGAGAGAGCGACTCAGCTGAGTACAAGTTCAGATTCATAACAAAAGATCCAGGAGAGAAATATTCTGGAAAACCTGGAGTCACTTTGACTGTCACGAGTAAAATAATTTTCACTGGAATCACTTTAAACATTTATAAGCTTTGCAGCTGTCTGTATGTTGAGTTGTTTTAATATAATATCTGTTGTTTGCTCCCAGATCCACAGCTCCAGGTACATGTGAGGAGATCAACAGTAAACTCTTATTCTAACTGGACAGAGCTGACATGTCACAACAACTGTCAGCTACCTGATCAATCTTCCTACATCTGGTACAGGAATGGACACAAACTTTCATCAGAAAAACAATATTTACACCTGAATACATTTGATACTGCAGACAGTTTTTACTGTGCTGTGAAAGGATATGAGACATTTCCTTCTCCAACAGTGTGTGAGTTCACTTCTCTTACTCCTTTACTCGTCAATGAAGCTGATTGGTTTCTTTTTGGGAAGGTTATGATGTTTTTGTTTTAGAATATAAACTGTTAATCATGTAAAAATTAGTTGTTATGACCATGTTGTCATTCTCCTTATTTCTCCTCCAGATGCTCCAAAGCTTCCCTCTGTGTCAGTGAGTCCCTCTGCTGAGATAGTGGAGGGCAGTTCAGTCACTCTGACCTGTAGCAGTGATGCTAACCCAGCAGCTAGTTACACCTGGTACAAGGAGGATGTCATCAATCCTCTCAGTTACCAAAACCAACATGTTTTCAGCTCCATCCTGCCCTCTGACTCTGGAAAGTATTACTGTACAGCTGATAATAAGCTGGGACAAAAGAGATCTGAAAGCAGAACTATTGATGTGAAATGTGAGTAAAATACATTTATAAGCTGTAAAGACTTTTTGAAGAGTTGTGAGACTGCTGCAGGAATATGGAAAAACTTGAGTTACATATCATGAACACCATGTTTGCAGTTGCTAGAAATGCTGTTATTCTTTTTATTTTCAATGGTTGTTTTATTTTCAATGGCTGAGTGTTTGAGCTGAACTATTTTATGCATTCAAATAGAAAAAAAACCCAAACAGAATTACATGATTAGAAAATGTCATAAACAAATTTTATATGTTTTCTATTCATAATAGAACATAGAAAACATATCAGCTGAGAAAATGTACAATTTAAAGAAAATAAATATTTGTTCATTCTGAGTTTGATGACAGTAACACAAGTCCAAAAATTTGGATGGTGCCAACAAAAGGCTGGAAAACTAAGAGTTACTAAAAACATCTGGAGGAACATGTTGCATCAAGTTAACTGGCAACAGTCTTGCAACATGTTTGGGTATAAAAATAAAATCTGAGAGTTTCTCAGAAGTAAAGACGGGCAAAGGTTCTTCAATCTGTAAAAACCTGTGACTACAAATTATGGAAATTTTACAAAATTATCGTCCACGATGTAAAATTAAAGATTTTATGTTTTAAGACTCTGGATATCTGACCAGCTATAGTACATGATGTCATCAAATATTGAGATAATCTAGAGAAATCTGTGTGCATAAGGTGCATTGACTGAGATTATTATTGGATGCCTGTGATATTCAGACCCTCAAAAAGGTAAAAATGTCTCTGCTCCAAATTTTTTGAAAATGTGCTGCTGTCACTGAATTCAAAATATGCTTATTAGTTTGCAGAGTTTGGCTAATCTTAGCAGCACAGACAGAAGTAGCCTTGGTTTCTTCCAAGCTAGCATCCACTCCTTGCTGCCGAATGAGACTGCCTTTGCCAGTGGGCTGTCATTTGATTCCTGGTTCTCCTTTACATCCTTCCTTCTTTTTGGATGCTCAGTCATCTGTCAAGGGTGCAGCCCAGGTTACTGGCCAGTGGGCTCTTCATCTTTGAACAAGTAACTGCCATTATATATTAATACAATAAGAAGACCACAGACTAGTTTAAGGTGACTAGCAAGGGCAGAAATATTTCTAGTTGGTCATATCACTAATAAAAAAAGTGTGTAGGGTATGAATGCTGGGTATTCCATCCAGCCTAATGCAGAAATTAGTCAGCTTTATGCTTTTGAAAATTGGAGGAGAAATGGCAGGATGTGTTTTATAATCTCAGATACAGGGGCTTGCAAAAGTATTTGGCCCCCTTGAACTTTCCCACATTTTGTCACATTAGAGCCACAAACATGAATCAATTTAATTGGAATTCCACGTGAAAGACCAACACAAAGTGGTGCACACGTGAGAAGTGGAACGAAAATCAAACATGATTCCAAACATTTTTTACAAATATATATCTGAAAAGTGGGGTGTGCGTAATTATTCAGCCCCTGAGTCAATACTTTGTAGAACCACCTTTTGCTGCAATTACAGCTGCCAGTCTTTTAGGGTTTGTCTCTACCAGCTTTGCACATCTAGAGACTGAAATCTTTGCCCATTCTTCTTTGCAAAACAGCTCCAGCTCAGTCAGATTAGATGGACAGCGTTTGTGAACAGCAGTTTTCAGATCTTGCCTCAGATTCTCGATTGGATTTAGATCTGGACTTTGACTGGGCCATTCTAACACGTGGATATGTTTTGTTTTAAACCACTCCATTGTTGCCCTGGCTTTATGTTCAGGGTTGTTGTCCTGCTGGAAGGTGAACCTCCGCCCCAGTCTCAAGTCTTTTGCAGACTCCAAGAGGTTTTCTTCCAAGATCGCCCTGTATTTGGCTCCATCCATCTTCCCATCAACTCTGACCAGCTTCCCTGTCCCTGCTGAAGAGAAGCACCCCCAGAGCATGATGCTGCCACCACCATATTTGACAGTGGGGATGGTGTGTTCAGAGTGATGTGCAGAGTTAGTTTTCCTCCACACATAGCGTTTTGCAATTTTGGCCAAAAAGTTTCATTTTGGTCTCATCTGACCAGAGCAGCTTCTTCCACATGTTTGCTGTGTCCCCCACATGGCTTGTGGCAAACTGCAAACGGGACTTCTTATGGTTTTCTGTTAACAATGGCTTTCTTCTTGCCACTCTTCCATAAAGGCCAACTTTGTGCAGTGCACGACTAATAGTTGTCCTATGGACAGATTCCCCCACCTGAGCTGTAGATCTCTGCAGCTCGTCCAGAGTCACCATGGGCCTCTTGGCTGCATTTCTGATCAGCGCTCTCCTTGTTCGGCCTGTGAGTTTAGGTGGACGGCCTTGTCTTGGTAGGTTTACAGTTGTGCCACACTCCTTCTATTTCTGAATGATGGCTTGAACAGTGCTCCGTGGGATGTTCAAGGCTTGGGAAATCTTTTTGTAGCCTAAGCCTGCTTTAAATTTCGCAATAACGTTATCCCTTCATGGTGTTGTTGCTCCCAATATTCTCTTAGACAACCTCTGAGGCCGTCACAGAGCAGCTGTATTTGTACTGACATTAGATTACACACAGGTGCTCTCTATTCAGTCATTAGCACTCATCAGGAAATGTCTATGGGCAACTGACTGCACTCAGACCAAAGGGGGCTGAATAATTAGCCCCCTAATTGGGACCCTGGACAGGTCGCCAGTCTGTCGCAGGGCCAACACACAGGGACAGACAACCATTCGCACTCACATTCATTTGCACATTCACACCTAGTGACAATTTGGATTATCCAATTAACCTATCCCCACAAGCTGCATGTCTTTGGACGGTGGGAGGAAGCCGGAGTACCCGGAGGGAACCCACGCAAACACGGGGAGAACATGCAAACTCCACACCGAAAGACCTGATGGTGGAATTGAACTCAGGACCTTCTTGCTGTGCGGCAGCAGTGCTAACCACCGTGCCACCGTGCTGTTATTTATTTGTAAAAAATGTTTGGAATCATGTATGATTTCCGTTCCACTTCTCACGTTTACACCACTTTGTGTTGGTCTTTCATGTGGAATTCCAATAAAATTGATTCATGTTTGTGGCTGTAATGTGACAAAATGTGGGAAAGTTCAAGGGGGCCGAATACTTTTGCAAGCCACTGTATATGAACACATGTAAGAAACATTACAAATGTCTACATCAAAATCTCAGTAAATAGTGATATAAAGTTTGATCCAATCATTTCCACTTTCAAAAGTGTGTTCATACAAATATTTGTGTCATTTCTTTAAATAACAGACGACTTTATCCAACTGAGAACATCAACTGCAGCTTCTCATTATACACAAAGCAATTCTTCAAAGCAAAGCAGTTTCATTGAGTTTCCTCTAATATTGAAATCAAACAAGTTTTTAGCTGAAGAAAAACCTGCAGACAGTTTTAACTGTGCTGTGAAAGGATCAGAGCTTTTCCATTCTAACAGTGTGTGAGTTCACTTCTCTTACTCCTTTACTCCTCAATAAAGCTGATTTGTTTTGTTTTGGGAAGTTTACAATGTTTTCCTTTTAGAATATAAGCTATTAATATTTGAAAATTTGGTTCTAACTATATATTGTATATATTGTAATTATATGTTGTATGTTTCCTCCTCCAGATGCTCCAAAGCTTCCCTCTGTGTCAGTGAGTCCCTCTGCTGAGATAGTGGAGGGCAGTTCAGTCACTCTGACCTGTAGCAGTGATGCTAACCCAGCAGCTAGTTACACCTGGTACAAGGAGGATGAAGACTCACCTAAAACATCAGGACACAACTTCACCATCAGCAACATCAGACCTGAGCACAGTGGGAGTTATTACTGTGTGGCCCACAACAACAGAGGGACTCATAACTCCACCTTACAGCTGACTGTTGTCACAAGTAAATTTTACACTCTTTAAAATAACAAATGTAAAGTAAATACAGTACACACATTTATACAGTAATTAGTGTGGATGCTGATTAAGCATCGAAGAAAGAAAACAACAGTGTTTGATCTACAGCCATTGTTTTCACCTCAAAACAAAACCATCGTTGTTTTCTTTCAGACAGCGTGTCTTCCAAAGCTCAGAGATGCAGAATATGAACTTTTAATATTTATTCAGATGTTTTCTGACTCTAAATTTTCTTTTGTCATTACTCAGGTTTTTCTAATACACATTTTAAACATGTTCGGCTATTTTTCAACTTCTGTGTGAACTTCAGTTTTCAACCGTTCTGCACTTTTGTTTTCAAGTGAAAAATTCTTTATTTTTCTCTTAACATTCAGCAATTATTTCATTTCAGCTCAAAATATCAGTTATCAGCATTCACACTGCTGTTTCTTCAGAAAATGCATCTTCTAGTATATTAATATAATTGTTATACTGTATACAATATTTAAAATAGTTATTTATTCATTAATTTTAAAGGAAAAACGTTTGTATGAGTGGATTATGACAATAAATAACTAATAGCATCACCTGGCAAACAATCTAATCTTACTGCTGAGAAATCTCTGCCATGTATTTGTCTCTGTTTTAGGGAAATCCAAAATAATAATCATGAATATCATCAGGCTGACTCTGGTGGTCCTGATCCTGATTCCTCTGCTTGTCTTGAGTCTGTTGAAGAGGTAAAACAATACAAACACTTTACCCCTCTTTTATTTTCCCATTAGACCCTTAGTTTGAAAGTTGAAAGTTCATAACATTTATACTAAAGTTGTTGTTTTTTTATTATATCCAGGAGGAAGAAGCGCATCATCTTAAAAACTGAACCAAATGAACCTGTAGAGATGACTGAGGTTTGTTTATTTGCATTATTGGAGTTGGAGCAAGTGACACTCAGCAAATGACTTATTATGAAATACATGCACATGTTTTATGAGTGAAGCTGTTTCAGTCTGAGCGTTTCATCTCTCTTCATTAGGTATACTCTCATCCTGACTGAATCCTGATGAATCCTCAAAGGCTCTGACTGCAGCACAGACAGATGACAAGGAGGAGCAGGAACAGCTGGTGTAAAGTGCAGTCAGGTTACAGCAGGTGTTCAGTTCAAGAGTCACAAACAGCCCTTTTGTGTGTTAGACCATTAAAACTAAAAATGTTTGCTTAATAAAACAAAGACTGCCACAATTTAAAATTTCTTCTTCTTCATGTATGAAACCTGCGCTGAGCAGCCTGTGGTGTTTTTCCACATTCAGCCAATCTAATGTCATTACAAAGAAATCTACTGAGCTTATACTCTAAATAAATATAAAAAATAAAATACAGAGACAGTACTGGGAGTTCTTTTTCTGTGCTTTGCTCCATAATCAAAATGATCAACAATTTCTATTAATTTACAGAAATGTTTTTGTGCCCACTATGAAAGACACATGTAAATCTACCATCATATTTTATTTATCTACTTGGCCTGACTGGATGAATTATTATTTTGGTTAAATCTAGACTATTTATGAGGCTGAACATACTTATTATTTATTTTATGTTTCTTTGTGAGGCTCAAAATACTTTAAAGTTTGCCCATCATTACTGAACATGAGGTCTGCAGTTGGTGCAGTTCAGCTTAGAGTTGACACAGAATGGACAAACCTCACTGTGTTCATGTTGAACCATTTTTGCACTATTTTGATACCTACAGCTCCTAAATGGTCTGAGGCACAGTTTAATGTTGGCACTGCTAAAAGTAAACTTTCTACCAATTTCAATGGCAAAAATAAATATACTTTTCAAAAGTTTCAACACACTGTATGTCGTGTTTTGTGATCCACTGCTTCTTCCTAGTGATATTACATACAATGATTAGATTTATAACACTGCTGCATCAACCCCAAAATGATGTGTTTGCATTTATAGAGGTTTGAAACAATAGAAATAGATTAAAACAGACAGATTAAAAAGTGACACATTAAAAAAACATTGTTAATTTCAAATTTAGTTTCATTCATTTCATCATTAACTTGCACTCACACTACTACACTGGCATTTTAGGTTCAGGCCATTAGGTGGCACAGTGCACTTGTGGCAGGATAGTGCTACCATTTAAGCAAGCTAGAAGACTGGCATCCTTGCTGGTATCCAGTTAAGGAAGCAACACATTAGTAGAAGAATTCTGAGTAAAACCAAAGTTACTTTCCCTAGTAACTAGTTACTTTGAAAGTAATGAGTAACTTGAAAAAAACAAAACAAAACAGAGCGTATGACAAAATACTCTTGAGTCTGCCGGGAAGTGAAAATACAAGGTGTGAGCTGTGATTGAAATTCAAATTTCCAAAAACTTTATTTATTTAATACAATTTCGTTATACCTACTGAACTTAAGGGGGAGAGAAACAAAGTACCCACCCCCAAGGGCCTATATGTACATCTCTAATTTTGAGTGCCATGCTATTTGAGATAACAGTGTTGTTATTATATTTGAGGCTTTTGCTTTGCACTGAAGTAACAGTACCTTTTATGGACATCTGAGTTCAGAGACGATTCACATTAGCAGTCACTGCATTGTTGCTCTTGCCCTTCATGCATTCATTAGATTGCAGGATGTTGTGTGTTTTCAGGTGGTTTAATACGTTTACTGTGTCCGAACAAACTCGATCGTGATCTGCTTCTAGAGACAAATTGTTTACCGTCTGCTGTGCCAGACATTTGAATTTTGCTTCGATGGTCTGTTATCTGTACAATACAATACAATACAATTTTATTTATATAGCACATTTAAAAAACCACAGGTATGCCAAAGTGCTTCACAGAACGAGTAGTTTATCACTGCAGTCAAGCACATTTGGGAAATTTCAAGTTGTGCAGTGCAGGAAGCAGCTGTGACTAACACAGGCAAGCACGTCATCAGGTAGTGACATAGGGAGCACTTCATGTTTGCTTTGTGTTCTGTTGACAGACCCTGCATTTTCAGTATCGATCAATCCATAGTTTTCACGTGATGTGACAGCTACTGGGACATGCCCGCCCGTCCTTTCACTGTGCAGCCATTCTTTTAATCTTTTTCAGTTTAACTTGGCCTAAATGCTATCAAATGCATTAATCAATGTTAGAGCTGCTAGAACAGCGTAGAGTATGGCACCAACACGTAAGCACATCTCGCCTAACCCCACTTTACAGGTTCTGTGATTGAAATTCTCAATATGACTCAATATTGTCATGTTGACTGTTGGGATGCTGCAGCCTGGTCAGCTTGAGCGTTCCTCCATAAGCCGGGAGTTTCTCGTAAACACAAAGGTGAACATATTTGCCTCCTCCCACATAGACCTGCAAGGAAGTACAAGGAAACTTACAGGAGATGCTTAATGTGCACATAGAACTACTCCTGATCATTTTATCACAGCTGCGGTAATGTAAGCCACAGCTGTGGGCCAAACAACATGCTAACATGTGAAAAAGAGAATCTACGTCTTCATATATAGAGTGCACGATGTTTCTAGTGTTCACAAACACAACATTTGTTGAGCTCTGTTCATGGCTGAGACAGTTTATCAAGTAAATATCTGCTTATGCTTCTTTATTTAACCCATTGGGGGTGTTGTGTATTACAAGTCAACATCTGCAAGTACTGGAACTGCTTGTTTTGTGCATTAACACCAGGAGTGTGACGCGCACATGCATTCATTTAAGCAAAATTTGTGTGGAAACAATGATTGAAAGCATCAGAAGTGATGCTAGAAAACCTAAAACAGTTTAGGTTTTGTATGACACGCCATATAAATGACCACATAAACGCAGAGAGTAGAGGTACTATAAATGACACTATTCTTTATGAGATTGTGAGAAAATTTCTAATCCTTGGCATATGACTCTGTATGACACAGATTTTATTGTTTTTAATTCTAATTATCATTTCATACATTTTTATTTTGCGCTATTTGTTCTCATTTTATTATTATTTATTCTTATTTATTTATTTTGGGTAAATCTTTTTTTTTTTTTTTTACTTATTCATGTATCATTTTTGGCATGCCAAGTGTACAGCACTTTGTGTTCAGCTGTGTTTTTCTGAAAGTGCTATATAAATAAATTGCTTGCTTGCATGCTTAATACTTTGATTTAATTTTGGATGAATTGTTTTCCCAAACACTGCCAAAAGCCAGGTTTTACTGATAAATCTTTGCTTGATGGGGGGACTTTAAATGTTTTCTTCTCTCTGCTCCTTTTCTTTTTATACTGACCTTATTTATTTTATCTGGCAGTCAAGTCAGGTGTGCATGCTGTTTGTGAGGCAAAGCAGAGGGAAAGGAGGGATTATAAATGCACAAGGGGCTGATTAGACCATGAGACACAGGAGGGCGCAAAAGTAAAGATGAAAGCCAAACTAAACCAAACCAAACTTTGTCCACCACTTGGTGAGTAGTTGGCATCCTACATGCAAACTGCAGGTGACCATGGCAATCTGATTGCAACCAAAGTAATCACAATCAGTGTTGGTCCAGTTACTTGGAAAAAGGAATCAGTAACTAATTACTGATTACTTATTTCCCCCCAAAAGTAATCCTGTTACTTTACTGATTACTTATTTTCAAAAGTAATTCGTTTTTTAGTTACTTTTAAAAAACACGATTTACAACCTGAATAGGTAATAAAGCAATAGATCTTTCAGCCCAATTCTACTTTTTCTGCATAATCCACCATATAAAATGTAATCAAATGAAAAAGTCTCTTTTTAAAACTAGTTTTATTAGTTTTAATCTTTTAACTTTATGCATCAAGCAAAAATTAAATCATATGCAACATTGTCTGACTGGAAGAAATTTGTTTAACATTTAAACCTGTTTTCTGCACATTCCAGCACATAAAATTAAATAGTTTTTTGTGTTTACACTCACTCTTTCAAATAGATGCAAGTAAAACACAGCAGAAAAAAAATCAAATCAAATCAAAGACTCAGTGGTCCTGTTGCTCTATTTTCCCCTGCTTAGCAGGAGTTAGGCAGGCAGAGGTTTGCCCTGGTGCAGGTGTGCCACATGTCAGTGGAAGAATCTTGGAGTTTCTCTGTGAATTTCGCATTCCCGTGGCAGCGTACTCGGTGCTTGCTCGGTAGTTTAGGGGGTTTTTCGCTGTAAAAAGAAGTTTTCTTCCCATGCAGTGTACAGCGGACACTAATGTTTTTGTCACTTTTTATGGAATCAAACTCGAAGTAAGGTCAGTACTTCCACGCTTTAAACGCTGCACAGTCGTTCTCTCTCCCACACTCGTTATATTATCCATTTTTGATCTGCACACAGCTGTTGCCACGAACGACGCTTACATCATTGTCACGAGACACTCTCGCAAACGAAATCACGGTTTAGTAACGTAGTAACGCAGTAACACAGCGTGCTAACGGGAAAGTAACAGTAATCTAATTACCTTTTTTGCAATAGTAATCCCTTATTTTACTCGTTACTTGAAAAAAGTAATCGGATTATGCGTTATTGCCCATCTCTGGTCCACATACAGAAAGTGTCATAGAAAGATTTAAGGTATCATGCCACATTTGACCTCTGACCTCTTGTTCATTATTTTATTATTATTAAATTAAGAGTCAAAGTGAAAGACAAATTTGAAACTTTGTTACTTACTACCGTTGTTTGGAATAGATAGGAATATAGAGAATTATATATTTTTATTTAAAGACAGCGTTGTCAAGAGAAAGAGAATGACCTGCCTAGTTAATAGGAAATATACTTTACTATGATATATAATAAGCTCAAGTTATTCATGTACTTTATTATTAAACATTTAAACAATGACATGAATGTTACACATGTAGTATATCTGCATATCTGTGTAAATCAAAAAGAATTATGTCAAGTATAGTAAAATGGGTTTCATCAGGACAAAATAAAAGCCCTTGCACTTGTTTTTATTTCAATACAAATTTCTTAAAGAAGGACAAAAAAAGGAAATAAATAAATACAAAATATCACACTATTGCCCTTTAATTAGTTTTAAAAACCTGACATCTTTGCAGACCACAACTAGAAAGATAAGCACATCGGATTCAGATTTGATTTAAACTCACATCAGTCAGTCTCTAGAAGTCTAAAAAGTCTGTTTCTACCATTAAACATCCAATATACTCAACTTCCCAGAAAGTTTTGACTTCACGTGTGAAAATAGGAACGATTTTTTGTTTTGTACCACGAGATCAGCTCAGATATTAACCTGCATAGCATTCAGCCCATGTTTAAACAAAATGTGGCATTTTCTGCTATTTCCTGTCAGGACAAATGGAAATGAAAATGTAATTTGCTTTAATATGATGGAACTAAAAAAGCTTGATTTTCATCACTGACTGAGAATTTTGGATCTGTCTCCCAGCCTGGCTGTCCTGATTACGATGATGTATAAACCTTCAGCTGAGGAATAGATGCCAAAAGCCAAGAAGACCATAGAATTGTGCTCATTTAGCTGTCAGTAGACGACATGAAGAGAGCTGATACTGAGATGTCTTTATTTCCTTGATGCCTTGTTGGCATGTTGAGTTATTGCCTTCCCCGTGTAATGTTTGCAAGTTTTAATTTTGACTTTGTGAAATTCCCTCATCTCTGTGGTGAGAAATAACTTTGCTATTGCAGAGCTAAATTATTCAACAAGTTAATACCTTCACAGCGAGGTCACCTGAGACACGAGAAATCCATTTTCATGTTATTTAATGTACCTCGGTACAATGACAGTCCTGTAATGAAGTGCCTAATTTAAAATGTAACATCACCTATTGGTGAAACGAGCTTAGATTATAGGACTCACATGTTTTCATTTGTAGTCTTTAAAACCTGTCTCTACCCATCTAGTGTTAATTCTTTCTGGGATACAAGTTAAGTATGTATATTATGCACACACACAAACACACATGCAGCTATTACACATTTCTTGTTTTTATACCTAAGATGAATTATTGTTGAATGAAGACATTTTTCAAACACATGTAAAATGTGGCCAATTGTATTTATTGGGTAAAGGAAAATGTAGAAGGGGGAAAAGAGGTAAAAAAAAAAAAAAAGGGGGGGGGATAGAAAACCCCAACAATCCCCTCTGAGCAAGCACCAGGCGACAGTGGATAGGAAAAACTCCTTTAAAGTGAAAGAAATCTAAAGGAGAAACCTATGGCAGAACCAGGCTCAGGAGGGGGCAGTCAACTGCCGGGACTGGTCGGGGGGTGAGGGTGAAAAAAGAAAAGGAGGGAGGGGAAGGGGAAGGGGAAGGGGAAGGGGGAAAATTAAGTTGGAATAAAGGTGGAGGAAGACAAGGTTACATCAGGTGAGAAGCAGCAGTGTCCCTCCTCCAGAACCAGAAGAAGCGTTTTTTCTTCTTTTTAAGATATTCTTCGACGAGCACCTTTTTCTCAATGATGAGGGTTTTCAGCTCATCCATTGTTTCTGTGTTTTCTTTCTCAAGTTTGTTGCATCTTTTCACCATGTCTTCTAATTGTTCTTGTTTTTCTTCAAGCTTGTCTTTCAGTTCTTTAACTGTTGCCTCCTCTATTCGCTTTGCCTTGTGCACATCTGTATTTCTCTGTTCTACTTTCTTGTGCATGTCTTCCAACTGCTGGTTTCTCTTCTGGATTTCCTGAAGTCTACACTGCAGGTCTTTATGTGTTTTCTGTTGTTCTTGCTTTTGCACCTGGATTTCAGTGTTTTTGCACTTCAAGTTCTTTGAAAGTTCCTCAAGTTCAGTATTTTTTCTCAGCATTTCATTGATGCTACTCTGCATCGCTGAGCATTGTTTTTCCATTTCTTTCTTTTCTCCGTCCAGTACAGTTGTTTTGTACCTGGTTTCATTATACAATTCTTGGAGTTCTTGAATTTTCCTCTGGAGAATAAGTTTTTCTTCTTCCTGTTGCATTTTCTGTTGCTCTCTCTCTTGAATGAACTCTTTATTTCCATGCACTTTTTTATCAAGCCTGATTTGGAGCCCTCTGTGTTTTTCCTCCATCTCTTCAAGCTTGGAGTCCATTTCTTTCTGTTTCGTTTCCAGTTGCTTCTTGTCTTGAAGCAACTGTTGATTTTTGTGCAGAGTTTTGTCATGCTTCACCTGCAGCGCTTTGTATTTTTCCTCCATGCCTTGGAGTTTGCTCTGCATGTCTCTCTGCTCTGTGGGCTGTTGTTTCTTGTCTTGGAGGATCTCTTTATTTCTCTCCAGAGCTTCATCAAGAATTACTTGCAAGCCTTCGTTGTGCTTCTCGATGTTCCTCAGCTTGCAATCCATTTCTTCCTGTTGTATTTTCTGTTGGTCTTTCTCGTCAAGCAACTCTTTATTTTTGAGCAGTGTTTCCTCAAGAGTTATTTGGAGCATTTTCAATTTTTCCTCCAAGACTTCAACCTTGGAGTCCGTTCCATTCTCAAGCATTTCCCGTTGCTCTCTCTCTTGAATGAACTCTTTATTTCTGTGCACTTTTTTATCAAGCCTGATTTGGAGCCCTCTGTGTTTTTCCTCCATCTCTTCAAGCTTGGAGTCCATTTCTTTCTGTTTCGTTTCCAGTTGCTTCTTGTCTTGAAGCAACTGTTGATTTTTGTGCAGAGTTTTATCATACTTCACCTGCAGCGCTTTGTATTTTTCCTCCACGCCTTTGAGTTTGCTCTGCATGTCCCTCTGCTCTTTGGGCTGTTGTTTCTTGTCTTGGAGGATCTCTTTATTTCTCTCCAGAGCTTCATCAAGAATTACTTGCAAGCCTTCATTGTGTTTCTCGATGTTCCTCAGCTTGCAATCCATTTCTTCCTGTTGTATTTTCTGTTGGTCTTTCTCGTCAAGCAACTCTTTATTTTTGAGCAGTGTTTCCTCAAGAGTTATTTGGAGCATTTTCAATTTTTCCTCCAAGACTTCAACCTTGGAGTCCGTTCCTTTCTCGAGCATTTCCCGTTGCTCTCTCAGTTGCTTCTTGTCTTGAAACAACTGTTGATTTTTGTGCAGAGTTTTATCATACTTCACCTGCAGCGCTTTGTATTTTTCCTCCATGCCTTGGAGTTTGCTCTGCAGGTCTCTCTGCTCTGTTGGCTGTTGTTTCTTGTCTTGGTGGATTTCCTTAAGTTTTCCTAGAGCTTCGTCAAGCTTTTCTTGGAGCTCTTGATTCTTCTTGAGCATTGTATCCCCTTTAATGCTCTCTTTTTTCTCCTTTTGGAGCAGATCTTTAATTTTTTCCAAAGCTTCATCAAGCTTTTCTTGGAGCTCCTGATTCTTCTTATCTTGGAGAGCCCATTGTTTCTCCTCAATAATACCCTCTTTTTCTTGAAGCTGGTAGGATAATTTTTCTAATTCAGTGCTCTTTCTCTCATTTTCTTCCGTCAGGATCTTAATCTTCTCTCTGTTCATGAGATTTTCATTTTGCATTTCTTCCAATCGCTGTTCCTCTAATTCTACCTGTTCGTCCCAAGGAAGAGAGCTGATATAAGGGTCTAGGGACTCATACCACGGAATAGAGCTGGGGTCAACTTCTTGTCTTTCTTGATCTTTCTGAGACATGTTGGAGTCTGTATACCGTGACTACAAAAAGGATCCAAATGTTTCAAAATGTTTTACTGGCGAACGTTTGAATGCTGCTAACATAAGTGCTGCAAATAACGGACTAAAAGTTGTACATCCTCACCCCTATTTAAGGATTCATGACGATCAAAGCTTCAAAGGATCAAAGCTTTAGAGGATTGTGACATCAGAATTCCATAAGTCACATGACATTTTTGAATGAGGTCATATTTTTGTTTGAATCTTTTTAAATAACATCAACATTCCGTAAGCCAATGAGGTTCTGAATGAGGATAATGTTTTTGCCTGGAAAATTACCAATGAAGTTTCAATCCCTGTTACTTTTGTAAAAAAAATAAAAATAAATAAAAAATAAAAAAAAGTGTTATTGCAATAACATACAAAGTGAGTAAAGAAAGTAAGTAAAAGGTAAAAGTACAGTTTTATTTATATAGTACGGTGGCCCTGAGAGGCCAAACGGACTGCAACTTCAGAAAACACTTGCAAAAAGAAAAATGCTGCAAAAAGAAAAATGCTGCAAAAAGAAAAACACTTGCAAAAAGAAAAATGCTGCAAAAAGAAAAATGCTGCAAAAAGAAAAACACCTGCAAAAAGAAAAACACTTGCAAAAAGAAAAATGCTGCAAAAAGAAAAATGCTGCAAAAAGAAAAACACCTGCAAAAAGAAAAACACTTGCAAAAAGAAAAATGCTGCAAAAAGAAAAATGCTGCAAAAAGAAAAACACTTGCAAAAAGAAAAATGCTGCAAAAAGAAAAACACTTGCAAAAAGAAAAATGCTGCAAAAAGAAAAATGCTGCAAAAAGAAAAACACTTGCAAAAAGAAAAATGCTGCAAAAAGAAAAACACTTGCAAAAAGAAAAATGCTGCAAAAAGAAAAACACTTGCAAAAAGAAAAACACTTGCAAAAAGAAAAATTCTGCAAAAAGAAAAACACTTTCAAAAAGAAAAATGCTGCAAAAAGAAAAGCGCTGCAAAAAGAAAAGCGCTGCAAAAGCACACACAACACAACGGAAATAGGAAAAAACACAACGGAAATGTTTCTGGGGAGACAATAACCGGACGGACCAGTTGACCAAAACATGCTGTCGCTACCCGATCCGTACCGGAAACCCGATCGGTACCCCGCATGCGCGAAAGGTGTCTACTTCCGGTCGTAGCATTTTACGATAGTTATGGGTCAGAGTATCAGTTAAGATGTTAAGAATAATAAGTATATCTTAAAATGTTTGCAATAATGAAGCATTTCAGTACAATGTAGACAAAAACGAAAAATAAAAAGATAGTTACGGATCGGGACTCCCCGATCCTTACTGCGCATGTGCAAAGTCGGACCGTACAAATCGGGTCTACCCGATCCGTACCGCGCATGTGCAGATGTTTTCTTCTTCTTCTGTTCGTTTAATGGCAGTTTACTCCCCAGTGTATGAGGATACTGCCACCTTCTGACTGAGCGAATGAACCCTATTGTAAACTGAATTGGCGTCATTACAAACGCGTGTTAAATTTGATTTAGTGATAGTCGAGTGTGTTTATGCTCGTCTGTGTGGAGAGGATTGACTGGAATAGTGATGATGATGTCCACTATCACTGTCAATTGTCAGTAAACACTTAATCTGGCTGATGAATCTTCACGTGACACATTGCTAAATCAGTATTATTAAGTCTGTAATAAGGCGCCATTCTTCTTATTTTACGGCGCTGTTGTTCAATCGGGGAACGCTCTCTGTTGAGGAGAAAAGCATGAATTTGTTTGTAAACGGATTATCCATTGTTTAAATGTCCCGGGCAGTCGAAAAGGAGGCAGAGCTGTTGAGAAATGCTAGGAGCTAACTGGGCGCTAACCGTATCATTCAAATATATTGAATGTCGCAATGTTGGCAAAGAGAGGAAGTGACGTAAGATTTGCGCATGCGGGGTACCAATCGGGTTTCCGGTACGGATCGGGTAGTGACACATGCTAACAAGTGCACTGGGACTGGGAGACACTTCAACGAAGTGGAAGCAGAGCGGCCAAAGAGTAAACTTTCAAAAGTAAGTTCTGAATATTATGTCACTTATTTATGTGCAAATGTTTAATAACGAGGAACATTAAAACATTACTGTTGGCCACATGCCGGCAAAGTTATGTGACATTAGCGATGTTTGTACTTTCAGCGTTTACTTTGTTTTAAAGTCTTTACTTTATACGCCGTTAGATAGTCGACCTTAATCTTACAGAGAATGTGATGATTTTGTGGATAATTAAAGTCAGTCATATATCCACAAACACAACAGGCTGAAAGTCAGTGATGCTGCTCGGTTTGCAGTCCTGAATATCACGGCACAAGCAGGATTCACTGCACTGTTAATGTTAGCTAAGTTATATTGCTGCCTCTGTTCGGTGGTGTTGAGCCAAACGGACTTTAACGTGTGTTTGAACGAGCTGACGGTTCACTCATTGTAGCGACTTCCACAGTCGCTAGAGGCCGGGGATGGAGCCCGCCTATTTGCCTGACGCGCTGTCAACTTTAGCAATAATGCGAGAGGTGGAATTGTTTGCTTGTTTATTAAAGTGTTTACAGAGTAATGTCATCTCGAGATTTGGACTCTTACAACGTCACAGGCTCTAATGTAACAAGACGAAACATGTTGTGCAGCAGTCAACAAAAACTACGGCTACCCAGCCCTCCTCTCTGTCAAAATCAAAACCAGTGAATGACAGACTGACAACGCCCTCTTAATGTCACCGCTAGCACCCACGTGACTCCCATTACACATCACCATAGCAACCAAACAAATGAAAACCCAGTGATCATCAAAAAATTCAATACATTTAATTATGGTTCCTACACTCATTAAGCTGAAAGAAAGATGCTTTAATCACAGCAGTCACACATGTGTCCACTGTACCAGCTGGGAACTCTTCTTGTTTAGCACTCGTAATAACACTAAATCCTTCTGTTTGTAGCAGTGTATACACCTGAGACTGTCACCTGTCTGTCTGTCCTGCACTCTCTCTCTGTTTCTTTCTCTCTGATTGTGGAATAAAAGTATGAACATGTATTTATAAGTTACACTTGTGTTTGAATCCTGCAGCTTATCACACATTTGATTCCCATGTGTGACGACTGCAAGTGTCCAGAGTGAGGACAGACTGAGGGACCCACTGCTGCACATCATCTGTGAGGCTTTGCACCCCCAATGATCCACCAGGACAAACTCAGCAGTGTGTGAGGAAGAGGAGGAAGAGCCAGCAGCAGCTGACAGATGGAGAGAATAGACAGACTGTTCCCTGTTTGTGAAGGACTGCTAGAAAAGTTTAACATAACTAATTGTCTGTCCTGAATCAGTCTTATTAGGTAATGTTCAAATAATGTTATCATCCCAGTGTTTTCAGTGTGGGAGAAAGTACTCAGGGCCTTCAAGTTACACACTATGAAAGGCAGCAACAAGTTTAATATTCAGAAACCTAAAGTATGTATCAGCAGCAGAATGGAGCTAAAAATAAATGTTTGTTTCAGTTCTATGAAGCTTTGAGTATTTTGGATTAGTAGCACTGCTGTATTTGTTGCATCATATCGCTGTAATTGTTTATATGCTTTATATATTCTGAGGTAAGTTGATCTATAGTGTTACATCATATTCTATAAGAATGTTATGTGTTTGTAGACTTTCTGCCCAGTTTGACCAATTTAGCAGAAGTCAGCCTGTTTAAGGCTCTGATATCTATTCTGTATGACTTAAAGCAGTTATGACATGGTCTGATTTTCTCACCCAATAAAGGAATATTTAATATATCAGTCTACTCTTCATTCTATCAGACACAGTTATCACAGCTCGTACATTTGCTTTTTACACACATATATAAGCATTGAACCAAATTTAGTAATGCCAACATATTAAAAGAACAATATTTGTCTCTTATATATAATACATCTATATATACACTGTCAAAGATACTTGAGTGTCTTTGAGTGAAGATTTAAGGTGAATCTTTACTGAAGCTCAGTATTTGACACAGAGTTCACTCACATGTGCTGTACCAGTGTACCTGCACATGTGATGTGACAATAGAAGTGATTTGATTTGAGAGTTCAAGCTCACTGCTGTAATAACTAATAATGATTAATATAATAACTATAATATTGGCCATCTCATATTTACACTGACTTTAGTCTCATGAACAGCATTAACTATTTGTTATTTACTAGCTAATCTTATATGACTGTTCAGTACAGATATGAAGCCCAACAATCATGTTTTACAGTCCTGTGGTCTCAGCCTCAGATACTTATTAAATCACACAAAGCTCACAAACTCTGCTAATTAGTGATTCTGTTCTGAGACATGTGAAGACACCAGCAACCATAGTCAGTTGTCTTCCAGGGGCCAGAGCAGGCGGCACTGAGGGAAATTTAAAAACTGCTGGCTGAGGGTAAACCTGAATTCAGTAAAAGTATAATTCACATCAGCAATAATGACACCCGGTTACGTCAATCAGAGGTCACTAAAATCAATATTGAATCAGTGTGTAACTTTGCAAACACAATGTCAGACTGTAGTCCCCTCCCCAATCACACCAGGAGTGTCATGTTCTCCATAAATTGCTGGCTGTCTGAGTGGTGTCCAAGAAACAATGTGGGCTTTATAGATAATTGGGAAACTTTCTGGAGGAACTCTGGTCTGGTTAGGTCTGGCTGTCACAGTAGCAGCAGCACACTGTATGATTTTGAGGAGTGGACCCCAAATGCAGACACCAAGGAACATGGAAAAAAAAACGTAAATGTTAACAGAAAACGAGCCATTTATTGAGGATGGTAAAAGATTAAAAAACAAAAGGCAAAGGTGAAGCTAAACAATAACCTAAACTGGGGAAACTAAAGATAAACATTAAAAAAACATGAAACTTGATGTGGATATAAAGATACCTTGAAAAGTGGCACAAAGGACAACAGGCAACCTTTTTAAAGCTGCATATCTTGCATTATATGGTGATTATTCACACGGCTCTGTTGGTGCCTGTCTCCTTGCTCAAATAAAATATTTAATCTCATTTTGTTCATTGTTCAATAATCGTGTTTTTATGAAAAAAGAAACAATTAGATTGAGCAAAAGACAAACTTTATGTACATTAGAACTTTTCACAGTGGTCACTATTCAACATCGAAGAAAAGGGCGGTGTGAATGTGACGTCTGTGTAACGGCGCTTTATTACGCCCTACACAACACACAAGCCCTCAATCCTGTGCGCTGATATCCTTCGTGTAAACCCGAATTTTGAACCCTGACTCTGGGCGATCTTCTGACTCCCGAGATTCATCCACGATTCCTCCTGGTTTGAAAACTGGATTGAAGATGCATCATATGTGCCAGTGTCAGCGTGGAGCGCTGTCCCCCCCGTCCTCACAACCCTGGACCAACGACAGGGACGAGAAATATATGTCCCTTCATCTGGGGTTGTTTCATATACAATTTTGCATTTGGAAGATTAATATCAAGATTTGTTGGACTTCTTGGATTTCAGAAGTCCAAAGTCAACTCCAAGGCGAGGCAGCCCCATGTCATTTCTTAGGTTGACCTTGGTTGAGCTTTGTACAGGTGGTTTGGCAGTAACCCTCCCATTCACATAGCCCCCTTCAACACTGAGTACATCATCCATCAAAAACGTCTTGATTTTGGTGTTGTACAGTTTGCTGTAGGAATCCGTCAGCATCTAGAAACAGTGAGAAGCTGGTGATTGGAAGGTTTTAATTAATAGTATATACCCTACAGCCTCAGGACCCTAGGCACCCTGGTCCAGATTTCCAAGGCCCTTGCTCAGTTTTCTTTGAGTGAGGACTTGAACATTATCGTCAAACGGCTCTTTTTATTCTTTTTATTTGTATAAATGATTTGTACAAATCCTTTTATTTGTATAAATACATTTTCACTGTTTTATTTTGAAAAAAATATTTATTTTGAAAAGCAAAATGTGATCCTCTCTCTAAAGTTAGAGAGAGGATCACATTTGGTGTTAATAATTTCATTTGTTTAGAAGCAATATTAGTCCCGCCTTCCAGGCATCGACCACCATCGCATTAGCTAGGTCTTTCACTTTGAAAACAAATGAGACAGTTTGCAGATGGTGGTGCGGAATTATCGATGGATTTGGTGAGTTTGAATGCAAAAAAAGTGTTATAAACAAGTGTTTGCACTGTCCGAAAGCACCTTGCTTTGTTCGGCTGGTAGCTCATCTTGGTGAGTTGAGACCATGTGCTTGCTAAAGAGGTATGCTAGTCTCTTGCTAAAATTAGCATTTTGCTAACGAAAATTCACGAGTGTTTTTTTTTATGTGTTTAAAAGCAATGAAAATGCCGTTTGTGTTAGAATGTGGTTTCACCAAACTTTGACAATGATGTAACCAAGCACTTTTATCCTTTATGCACTATTTGTGGTCAAACGTAATATTTGTTTGATGTAAAATGTATATTTTGGTGGTTTACTGTGGGAAAGTTTGCATTAAATTCTATGGATCATACTGCGAGCTACTGTATAAGTACAGTGTTGCCAACTCCTCAGTAAGGAAAATCGCTATTGGTTGTCCTAAAAGTCGCTAGAAGTTGCTAAATGACGTCATCACCTGATTTGTGTTAGTTAGGTTAGTTAATTAGTGATGTGCGGATCTATCCTGAAATATCGATTCCTCCGATACCAATCATTTATGTTCTAGAATCAATTCTCACATTAAAATATTGATATTTTAGTAATTTAGGGTAAATTTGTAGTTTTTCATTAACAGGAACACAGTGGAAAGAAACTACGTCTTGCAGCCGCTGGCGTGCGCACTCACAACAATGGTTGAGCGTAATTGGAGTCATGTGCAGACGTATTTTACCTCCACAAACAGCTGAGACGTGATTTGCCATACATGTGGCAAAAAAGTGCGGTGTTGTGGCCATACCGGCCAACCTTGAGACCTCAGAATTAGGGAGACATTCAAAGTACATTTTACAGTGTTTATTTATCAGATAAAATACATTAAATGTCACCGTTATTATTGGCCGGCCTGGAAACAGCGGGGGTGTCCAAATTCAGAAGCTGCTTCCACCTGAGGACCCGGCCTTCGCGGTCTAAAGAAAGCCGGGTAGTACGTCACAGGCTCCCTCGGTGGAGTGAAACTGCCATCTGCTCCTTGCTATCTAAAATATAACAGGGCACTGATGTAAACTCTCGACTGTCTCACACTTCTGTTTAATCAGTTTTCTGTTTGACGTTTATTCAGCTGTGTGAAAACCCCGGAGGAACCCTCCCGAGAGATTAATAAAGTTTAATTTAATCTAATCTAATAACTTTAATCTCAGCCAAACCGATTTACTCACGAACAAATAAAACACTGAAAAAGCCCAACAATAACATTTTTAAGTTATCAAAGTGACTTATATATCATGTTTAACCCAAGTAGCGAAAGACCGCGGGGGTTTGAAGACGATGTGTCGGTCGGCTCAGATATTTGAAGTTTACACAGCTACATTCTCACCTGAAAATATGTTAAAAGTTTTTTTGCGACCCAGAAAGAGAAATAAGAGTAATATTAAAACGAAGCAGCTGCCGCCATTGTTGGAAACTGGAATTGGCTGGGCCGCGCTATAAATTCTGAGATATGGTCTTTCAATTTTGTTGTCCGGGAGGAAAATTGGGAGAAATTCGGGAGGGGCACTGAAATACGGGATTGGATTCAGGAGGGTTGGCATGTATGGTTGTGGCAACAAAACTAACCTTGTCAAACACCTCAGAGTAAATCATATCAAAGAATATGACGAGCGTATTTTGAGACGAACTGAAGAGGAGGAGAGGGACAGGTGCTGCTAGGGCGAGACAGACGTCTCTCATGGAGTCTTTTAGTGCTGCAGGCAGGCAACGTGTTCAAATAGGCACAACTTCAGTTTTTTTATTTCTATATGATGAACTCTGCGTTATTAAGTGATAAGAACAAGTAATCTGATGTCCTGTAATTATTATGACGCTATAATTTGAGATACAATAAATAAAATATGTTTTTGTACAAAGTATCGGTATCGGATCAGTATCGTCGATACCACCCTGAATATTACTTGGTATCGGATCGGAAAGCAAATCAGTGGTATCGCACATCACTAATGCTAATGTAATTGTAACCTACGCTGCTGGAGAGAGAAATAACATCGTGGACGAGACAAAGTGAGCAAAAAACGTCCTAAATGCATTTAGAATTTATTTAGAACTACAAATTAAATTTCTTTTAGCAATTATTTGAAACGATTGAGACTCATTTCCTAAATTAAATGTCTATACTATTGACAGTATTGTGACCGGGTTAAACAATGCTATTTATTTTACTTGCCTAACCATATTGTAATGCAACAGTTAAAAGATGCAAACATTACAAAAGAAAACTTGTCCAGTGCTTTTAAGATTCATGGATTCATTTGTTTTTTTAATTCATGGTGAGACAGAAAACCTTCCAAAGTGTCCGAATTGGAGTATTTATTTCTTAACCTGCTGTTTTGTTTGTTTGTTTAGGAAAACCAAGACAAGAAAACCGCTCCAAAGTAAGTACCTATGCAGTAGTAGCACCCAGATTTTCAGTTTAATGGTGTTTTGCATTGCATTGCTGTTCTAATGCAGTTATACAAAAGTCACTGCTGTTTAGTTTTCTGTCTTCATTTATGTTGGAAGTGATAGTAATTTTTTCAGAAATCTCTCAGTCAGAGCGTGGTGCATCATGTTTAGGTGGTTTAGGTGTTATGTTGTGAAAGCGCTTGCTCATGGCGTTTTTTCCTCAATGGTTTCGTCACGTTTACTGTCTAAGGACAGCGCAGCGAGCACTCTCTGCTTATGAGCAAAAACAAAAAACAGGGGAAGTTTTAGGAGTGACGGAGAGAGAGAGCGAGTTTTGAGATGTGAGAGATTTGTGACGTTTAGCGTGTTTGGAGTGTGTAGTTAATGTGTTGTCTTGTGTAGTTAGTGTGTAGTGTTGTGGATCGTTTTGTGTTGTGTGTCAGAACAATGAGGCGACTGCTGTCTCCAGGTAGAAACAGGAGCGATACACCTGCTGCTGTCAGACCTGCAGGTATCAGGCTGTGATGTTCTCCTTTATAGAGGACAGAAATTATTTTTTTGGAGTGTCACAAATAATTTGTCAAAATTTGTCGTCAAAATGAAAACATAACTGTAAATTCAGACACGTGAGGCTGTGCTGAAAACGATGATACCAAACAAAGCAAAGTAAATCGTTTTTAAAGGTGAAATGTGGAGTGAAAATCAAAAGTAGTTAAAAATGGCCAATTATACCCTGGACTCCAGAGGGTTAAACGTTTTTTTAAAAGTAACGCAATAGTTACTTTTCAAGTAATTAATTACTTTTAGAATATTGTAACTCAGTTACTAACTCAGTTACTTTTTTGAAGAAGTAACTAGTAACTATAATTAATTACTTTTTCAAAGTAACTTGCCCAACACTGTTGCAGACAGACTCTCACTCTTCAGCAAGATGGCGGCGCGTGAACAACGCGAGGCTCAGTGTCTCTCCAGAATCTGCTATTTAGCGGTTTTTTTATCTACTTTTGACCGGATTATTCATCCAGAATTGCTGTGCGTTGCTGACCTACAGCAGACAAGAGCTTCTGGACATCTGGACTCATAACTCCAACAGTTTTATCGCCTATCTCCGACTCATCCCAGAGATCTCCAGAACACCGGAGGCTGCCCACTCTCCCCAGCCGGGCGGAAGTGCACGCAGACGGCGCCGAGATCGTAAACAAAGGCGAGGTAGGCGCGGAGGGCTACGGGCTAAGCTAAAGCTAACACCACACCGGCTGCCTTTACCCAGTATCTTCCTCGCCAATGTCCGTTCTCTGGCAAACAAAATGGATGAGATACGGCTCTCCATCACTAACAACAGACGGATTATGGACTCAAATGTCATGTTTTTCACCGAAACATGGTTGAACAACAGCTGCCCGGACAATGCTATCGAGTTAGCAGGACGCCACACACACCGAGCCGACAGGCTAGCAGATGACTCCGGCAAGACCAGAGGTGGAGGTTTGTGCATTTATATTAACAATGCTTGGTGCATGAACTCCACTACTACTGAGAGTCACTGCTCACCTAATGCGGAGTTTTTAATGGTCAAATGCAGACCTTATTATCTCCCCAGAGAACTCACTTCGATCATACTCACTGCAGTGTATATACCCCCCGACGCTAATGCTAGGTTGGCCATGAAAGAACTTTCTGCAGCCATTAACAAACACCAGAATAAACACCCCGAGGCTGCTTTTATTGTTGCTGGCGACTTCAACCACACCAACTTAAAGACAGTCCTCCCCAGATTCCACCAACATGTCTCCTGCCACACCAGAGGAGACAAGACTTTAGACCATGTGTATTCCAACCTGGCTGGAGCCTACAAAGCAACACCCCTCCCCCACATTGGACAATCGGACCATCTCTCCCTGTTCCTCACACCTCGGTATTCACCACTCATCCAACGTGTGAAACCTGCTGTGAGGACAATTAAAGTGTGGCCAGAGGGGACAGACGCAGTGCTCCAGGACAGATTTAAAAACACAGACTGGAATATGTTCACCCACACAGTGTCATGGTCCTGGGTCGGTGACCCAGCGCTTTGAGTTTGTTATTAGTGTTTTCTAGTTTATTTCTGATCTTGTATTGGTTGTTGGTGTTTGGTTGTGTTTATCTTCCCTACCTGCGTCTCCCTCGGTGCTCTGTTCATGTCCTCGTGTTATGTAAAACAGTCTGTGTGTTTCCTGTTTTACTTTGTAGGGTTGTGTCTCGTTATGTCCATTAGTTCCAGCTGTGTCCCCTCCTGTGTGCCATTTCCTGATTACCTGGTGTGTGTATTTATAGTGGGTGTCGGTCTGTGTTCGTTGTCGGCTCGTCTGTGTTTCATGGTGTCTGTTCCTCGTCTGTGTCTCTCTGCCTCCCTGCCTCCCACCCCATTCGTGTGATCTCAGGTTTGTTATTTAGCTCACCCAGTTTAGGTTATGTTCTGTCCTGCCCTCAGTTGTGTTATTTGTGCACTGTAAATAAACCCTCACTCGAATCACCAGTCGCTGTCTGCATTTTGGGTCCTCCTTTCCTCCACACCACACGGCTCACCCCGCCAGCCGTGACAGTACGAGCCGACCAAACATGGACCCAGCAGCATCCGCACCCTCCCAGGAGTTTCGGGAGGAATTGGTTGACTCTGTTTCAAGGTTAGTTAACCTGTGGCTTGAGCATGAGGGGGAGGCATTTCACCGCGCTGTAGAAGCCAGGCTACAGCAGCTAATCCTTGCTCACTCCTGGCTACTGGACTCACTTCACCCGCTCGCACAGAACTTCATTCTGAACGAGCTCCGTCTTCACCCCCCGGCTGCTACCACCCACCCTGCAACTCATGCTTCACTTTCGACAGAGGATGTTCTGCCCGGCCCGTCAACCCAGCCTTCAAGGGGGAAAAGGCGCTCACGCCGCCGACGCTCCTCGCCACAGTCGGACCTGGGGATTTCTGAGCGGCCGGCTGTGGTGAGTGGACAAGACACTCTTTTGGTTTCACCAGAACTTGTGACGGTTTATACCGGGGCTGTGTTTTTTGAGCCTGCTGCACAGCCGCAAGCTCGTTTAGCTGCGCAGCCGCAAGCTCGTTTAGCTGCACAGCAGCATTCAGCTCGGCCCCCGGTATCCCCACTAGCCCAGTCATCTATGCCATCTTCACCGACTCCCTCTGTACAGCAGGCTGCGTCTCTGCCTCCCGTTTTGGACTCTTTTTCTAAGTGTTTTTTGCAGAGAGACAAACCACACAATCCTGCACACTTTCCTCAAGAGCTGGCCAGTTGTGAGACTGGAATGCACTCCAGGGCCTCCCCAGAGGCTGGGTTTCAGCCCCCAGCAGACTCTGGACCCCTGGAGGTAAAGGAGCCAGCTGAGGACTGCACCCGGCTGTCGCTGCCTGAGCTGAGTCAATGCTCGGTGCAGCTGCAGGCAGCCTTGTGTTTGCCAGAGGCCCGTGCGCCTGCTGGTTCTGATCTGTTCCTGCCAGAGGCCCGTGCGCCTGCTGGTTCTGATTTGTTCCTGCCAGAGGCCCGTGTGCCTGCTGATTCTGATTTGTTCCTGCCAGAGGCCCGTGCGCCTGCTGGTTCTGATCCGTTCCTGCCAGAGGCCCGTGCGCCTGCTGGTTCTGATTCGTTCCTGCCAGAGGCCCCCGCGCCTGCTGGTTCTGTTCTGCGCCTGCCAGAGGTCTCCGTGCCTGCTGGTTCTGTTTTGTGCCCGCCAGAGGTCTCCGCGCCTGCTGGTTCTGTTCTGCGCCTGCCAGAGGTCTCCGCGCCTGCTGGTTCTGTTCTGCGCCCGCCAGGGGCCCCTGTGCCCGCTGGTCCTGTGACTATTCTCGCTGGAGGGCCCGAGGAGCCCGTCCAGCCCCCTGTCCCGTCAGCTGGAGGGCCCGAGGAGCCCGTCCAGCCTCCTGTCCCGTCAGCTGGAGGGCCCGAGGAGCCCGTCCAGCCTCAAGACCCGTCCGCTGGAGGGCCCGAGGAGCCCGTCCAGCCTCAAGACTCGTCAGCTGGTGGTTCAGGAGAACCCAGCCAGCTTCCTGCCTCGTCAGCTGGAGGGCCCGAGGAGCCCGTCCAGCCTCAAGACCCGTCCGCTGGAGGGCCCGAGGAGCCCGTCCAGCCTCAAGACTTGTCCGCTGGAGGGCCCGAGGAGCCCGTCCAGCTGCCTGCCTCGTCCGCTGGAGGGCCCGAGGAGCCCGTCCAGCCCCAAGACTCGTCCGCTGGAGGGCCCGAGGAGCCCGTCCAGCCCCAAGACTCGTCAGCTGGTGGTTCAGGAGAACCCAGCCAGCTTCCTGCCTCGTCAGCTGGAGGGCCCGAGGAGCCCGTCCAGTCTTCTGCCTCGTCAGCTGGAGGGCCCGAGGAGCCCGTCCAGTCTTCTGCCTCGTCAGCTGGAGGGCCCGAGGAGCCCGTCCAGCCGCCAGCTGCAGCCTCATCATCATCCTCGCCGGCTGCCGCTCCATCCACGCCGCCGGCAGCAACAGCGGCTTCATCTACACCGCCGGCAGCAGCAGCGGCTTCATCCTCGCCAGCTGCAGCCTCCGTGTCTTCATCCTCGCCAGCTGCAGCCTCCGTGTCTTCATCCTCGCCAGCTGCAGCCTCCGTGTCTTCATCCTCGCCGTCGCCTGGTCCAGCTCCGGCTTCACCCACGCCGTCGCCTGGTCCAGCTCCGGCTTCACCCACGCCGTCGCCTGGTCCAGCTCCGGCTTCGTCGTCGCCTGGTCCAGCTCCGGCTTCATCCGCCTCGCCTGGTCCAGCTCCGGCTTCGTCCGCCTCGCCTGGTCCAGCCTCTGCATCCGCCTCGCCTGGTCCAGCCTCAGCTTCCGCCTCGCCTGGTCCAGCCTCAGCTTCCGCCTCGCCTGGTGCTGCAGGGGCCACGCCACCTTCAGGTCCCAAACTGCCGCCTCGACACCGTCGGTCATCTGCCAGGCCGCGTGATCGGCATCTTTGTCACCGTGGCCGGCCCCCGGACTTGCAGTCCCGCCGTCGCCGTCCGCACGGTCGGCCCCCTGAACTGTTTCCACGTCACCGCCGCTGCCGCGTGCACGGTCGGCCTCCTGACCTGTTTCCACTTCGCCGCCGCTGCCGCGTGCACGGTCGGCCTCCTGAACTGTTTCCGCTTCGCCGCCGCTGCCGTGTGCACGGTCGGCCGCCTGAACTGTTTCCCCGTCGTTGCCGCCTTCCGCACGGTCGGCCCCCGGAACTGCACTGTTTTGGCCTCCGGCGCTGTCGGCCTCCGGGTCGGCCCCCTGAACTTGTCCGTCTGGGCCTTTTTGGACTCTGTCCCTCCGTCCTGGACCCCCGCCGCCCGCCCTGGTCGGGTCGTTTTTTGTTTTTGGGGGGGGGTTTTGTGTTTCTGTTGGGCTGTCTGGAGCCAGCCCTTGAGGGGGGGGTACTGTCATGGTCCTGGGTCGGTGACCCAGCGCTTTGAGTTTGTTATTAGTGTTTTCTAGTTTATTTCTGATCTTGTATTGGTTGTTGGTGTTTGGTTGTGTTTATCTTCCCTACCTGCGTCTCCCTCGGTGCTCTGTTCATGTCCTCGTGTTATGTAAAACAGTCTGTGTGTTTCCTGTTTTACTTTGTAGGGTTGTGTCTCGTTATGTCCATTAGTTCCAGCTGTGTCCCCTCCTGTGTGCCATTTCCTGATTACCTGGTGTGTGTATTTATAGTGGGTGTCGGTCTGTGTTCGTTGTCGGCTCGTCTGTGTTTCATGGTGTCTGTTCCTCGTCTGTGTCTCTCTGCCTCCCACCCCATTCGTGTGATCTCAGGTTTGTTATTTAGCTCACCCAGTTTAGGTTATGTTCTGTCCTGCCCTCAGTTGTGTTATTTGTGCACTGTAAATAAACCCTCACTCGAATCACCAGTCGCTGTCTGCATTTTGGGTCCTCCTTTCCTCCACACCACACGGCTCACCCCGCCAGCCGTGACACACAGACCTGGACCAGTATGCCTCATCTGTACTGGATTACATCTCCGAAACCACAGACAGTGTCACCACCCAGAAACGGATCACCATGTACCCCAACCAGAAGCCTTGGATGAACCGGGATGTTCGTCTCCTCCTGAAGGCCCGCAACACCGCCTTTAGGTCAGGAGATGCACACGCCTACAGTACAGCCAGGGCTAATCTAAAGAAGGGCATCAAAAAAGCCAAGCACCACTACAAAAAGAAGGTAGAAGAACACTTCTCCAACTCCAACCCCCGACGCATGTGGCAAGGACTCCAGACCATTACAGACTACAGGACCACCAAACCCTCCCCCGCATCCTCTGATGTCTCCTTCCTCAACGAGCTCAACAACTTTTATGCTCGTTTTGAGCGAGGGAATCCAACAACCACAACCAAAACAGACATGACGCCAGACCACCAACCTCTGACTCTCTCCCCCACCGATGTAGGAGCGGTGCTGAGCAGGATCAATGTCCACAAGGCTGCAGGTCCTGATGGCATCCCCGGGCGTGTTCTCAGAGCGTGTTCTGGGGAGCTTGCAGGAGTGCTCACAGACATATTCAACCTGTCCTTGGCCCACGCTGTGGTACCGGCCTGCTTCAAATCCACCTCCATCGTCCCGATACCCAAAAACTCCAACCCATCTTGCCTCAACGACTACCGCCCAGTAGCACTCACCCCCATCATCACTAAGTGCTTAGAGCAGCTGGTCCTAGCACACTTCAAATCCTGTCTCCCCCCCACCCTGGACCCCCACCAATTTGCATACCGCCAGAACAGGAGCACAGAGGATGCAGTCTCCATCGCACTGCACTCTGTCCTCTCACACCTGGACAACAACAACACATATGCCAGAATGCTGTTTATAGACTTCAGTTCAGCATTCAATACAATCCACCCCTCACAACTCATCAGAAAACTGACAGACCTGGGCATCAGTTCCCTCATCTGCAAATGGTTACTGGACTTCCTGACCAACCGCCCCCAACATGTCCGGCTGGATAACCACTGCTCATCTACAATCACAATGAACACCGGTGTACCACAAGGCTGTGTGATGAGCCCTTTCCTCTACTCCCTCTTCACCCACGACTGCAGACCTGCCGATGGTTCCAACACCATCATTAAGTTTGCAGATGACACCACGGTGATTGGCCTCATCAGTGACAACGATGAGGCCGCCTACAGGGAGGAGGTGGATCGTCTGGCTGAGTGGTGCGACAGAAACAACCTGCTGCTTAACACAGAGAAGACCAAGGAGCTCATCGTGGACTACAGGAGGAATGCTGACCCACATCCACCCATCCACATTAAGGGGACGGCTGTGGAGCGTGTGAGCAGCTTCAAGTTCCTGGGAGTTCACATCTCCGAGGATCTCATCTGGACGACCAACTGCTCCAAGCTGGCTCCAAGCAAGAAGGCTCACCAGCGCCTCTTCTTCTTGACGACTCTGAGGAAGAACCACCTGTCCTCGGACATCCTGGTGAACTTCTATCGCTGTACCATCGAGAGCATCCTGACCAACTGTATAACAGTCTGGTATGGGAACTGCTCTGCCTCGGACCGGAAGGCGTTGCAAAGGGTCATGAAAACTGCCCAGCGCATCGCCGGAGCACCACTTCCTGCCATAAAAGACATATACAGGAAGCGGTGTCTGAAAAGGGCTGGGAAAATCATCAAAGACCCCAGTCACCCATCACATAGACTCTTCACCCTCCTGCCCTCTGGGAGGCGCTACAGGAGCCTCCGGACTAAGACCACCAGGTACCGGAACAGCTTCTTCCCCACAGCTGTCAGACTCCTGAACTCTGCCTCCTGACATCTGACCCACTGTTAAACTCATGGACTGGACATACACACACCCACAACCACCTACACACACACACAATGGACAACCGTACCCTCAAACACACAATAATAACATGGACTGAACCACCACTCACAATCACT
Organism: Neolamprologus multifasciatus; assembly: GCF_963576455.1. NCBI lineage: Eukaryota > Metazoa > Chordata > Actinopteri > Cichliformes > Cichlidae > Neolamprologus > Neolamprologus multifasciatus. Next base: position 35,186,776 of record NC_140444.1, on the reverse strand, counting down.
AGCACTTTATATACCTCTGTAGAAATTATCCACATATCTCACTTATCTTAACTGCACTACTGTATAGTTCTGTGTAAATAATCATACGATAATTTTTAATCCTACAACTGTTTATAACTTGCATAGTTCACATTTCTGTATAAACGTATATCTCATATTTCTGTATAGTTTTTTATTTCATATTTATATCCTGTTCATAGCCTGTACATAGCTTGTACTCACTACAGCTTGTACATACTTATAGTTATAGAATATTCATAACATACTTCATACCGTGTACATTATAACATACCATAATAGACCCATTTCTGTAACATACTTACATATCTATATTATTGCTAATATATATTGTAATATATCTATATCACTAAAGCACTTCTGGATGGATGCAAACTGCATTTCGTTGCCCTGTACCTGTGCATGTGCAATGACAATAAAGTTGAATTCTAATTCTATTCTATTCTATTTAAAATTCAAAGGCTTATTTGACCATCAAAGGTTTTGCTTAATTGTCTTGCTAACAAACTGTATTTGTGCTCCTGTCTCCCTCAAAGATCTCCAACAAAATAAAGCCCCCCCTCTCCTGCTGGGTGAGTCTAGTTGAACCATTAGAGGTGTACTTTTTTTTTCCATACCTGTATCTTGACATGTAAAAGATACAAAGTGACTGAAGTCATGTTTTTGGTACAAACACAAACTCAAAGCTGTACCTTTTGCTTGCTGGTCTCTCGATCAATCTTGATCTTCTATTGTGCAGCGTAAAAGAAGTCTGTCACAGATGTAGGGAAAACTCAATTTTTTCCAATATGGGAATCATGAAGGGAAAGACACAAAGACATTTATTAATGGAAGAAGATGGACAGCAGCTGCACTGAAAGACATGTTGTAGTGGTGCCCAGTTTGATCCCAAGAGGAGACGCAAATCTTTTAGCCTGCACCAGGAAAGAATCTGCCTAATCAAACATGCAGAGCTATAAGCTAAGGTCAACACTTGTGGAATAACGGGAGCAGCCGAAAGTAGCTTTATGTATGAATACTTTACCGATAGTGAGGACGATGGTGCTGAAAAGGTCAAATTTCAGCATCTTTTTGATGTTAGTGACAAAAGGATCTGAGGGGTTGTTGAAAGAGTTGATGTCCACACTGGAGGCGTTGCTGGTTACCACATCCAAACTGTGGGGCCTGAAAAACTTGCAGAACTACACAAACGTGACCTTTATTATTGCAGACTTAGAAGAGGTGATTCTATGCTTTTTCTGATGTATTTAAATGGACTGATTCACTTTTCTACTCTCCTGGAGTTCTCAAAGCGCTGTATACAACATGCCTCATTCACCCAAGCACAAACATTCACACACAGATGAACGCATCTTGGTGTTAGTATCTTGCCCAAGAATATTTGACATGCAGACTGGGGAAGCCAAGGATCGAACCACCAACCTTCCAATCAGCAGCTGATCTGCTCTACCCCCTGAGCCACAGCTACCCAGGTAAGAGGTTTGATTCCCAGCTACTCAACTCTGCATGTTGAAATATCCATGGGCAAGATACTGAACACAGGGTTGTTCCTGATGCATCCATGTGAGTGTGTATGTGACTGTTAGACAATATATTAATGTGTGTGATTGGGTATTGAATGAGGCTTGTAGTAAAAAGAATTTTGCTGCTCAGAGTAGAAAAGCGCTAATCCATTTTTCGTGACTTTTTCTATTCTTACCAGAGCTGTCAGCGTTAATCTTGTTAAAATGACGTTAACGCCATAACCGCATCAACGCAGCAAATCTCCGCTAGCGAGTTATCGCGCTAATGCATTGACGCTGACAGTACTAATTCTTACTGTATAATTAGTCTACTTTGGCACTATGACATAAAAATGTGGAATACCTTGGGAACAAAGAGCAGGGCGAGTGTCACAGTGATGGTTACATGGGCGTGTATGAAGGAGAGCAGCAGCATCCAATCAGGATGAAGAGACGGAAAGGTAAATCTGTGGGAGGCAGAAAATATAGAATCGTCCCACGTCAGTGTGTGAAGTTTATTGGATTTACAGAAAGTGTGCAATAATTGTTTAAACAAAATCAGGCAGGTGCATAAATTCGGGCTCCACATAAAAAGAAATGAAATCAATATTTAGTAGATCCGCCTTTTGCAGAAATTACAGCCTCTAAACGCTTCCTGTAGGTTCCAATGAGAGTCTGGATTGTGGTTGAAGGTATTTTGGACCATTCCTCTTTACAAAACGTGGGGTCTTGCCTGGTGTGGTGGCCTCTGTGGATCTTGTTCCTGTGCTGCCATGATTAGTGGCTCTGTGCTGTCTTCAGTTCAGCTTTGTCCAGCCACTGGTAGGATTTCTGAATGTCAGCCACCTCCGCTATCTGTGACCAGATATGACTCATTCAATCCCTGGCTGAAGCCAGAGCTCTGCGCCTCTGCATAGCTGCATATACAGCATGTATGTATGCATCTATGTATGTATGCATGTGTCCAAAGTCGCTTACACACACTCAGAAAACAGATGCACACAGCAACGGGGATTCATTACAGGACCTGTGATTAATTAAAACCTGATACATTCTTGGTCATATAAATCGTCACTGGTGTATACCACGTTAAGAAAATATCAAATGGTATGTAATGTAGGCCACTGGTTCAAACTGTATGACCATTTAACATTTGTACATGTGTATGTTCATCATCTTTTTTTCAGTATGTCTTTCTCTTCCTCCACCACGGCTCCATTTTCACTTTATTCTCTTCCTCTTCAGCTCAAGCCACTTCTCCCAAACTGTAGTCAGGACTCTAACAAGAACATTTGTAATAGCATTCTTATTTATTCTCAGTAGAATCATAAATACTGTCAGCAGATTAGACATGTAGCCTACTGCCAAACAACAGCTGGTGATAAGCTAACATTGTGTCAGCTAAAAATCACACTTTCCCTCTCAACAGTTTAATTATATTCTCACATCATATTAGTCTCACTAATATCATCTAATAGCAGCTGAAGGGGAAATAGTGAAAAGTGCAGAGACTTGTGTAGAAGAAAGAAGATTAGAAAAGGGCAGACAAAGCTTCACAGTTGACAAGACCTCCTGCTCAGACCCACTGGGAGAGGAGATGTCTGGGGAAGAGAAGGAAACAGAATAGAGGAAAACAATGACAAACATGCACCTACTGCTCAAGCTTGGATACAGAAAACAAACAGAATGGAAAATAAATTATACCATGTCCACCCTTCAGTCTGAGCCCTTGTAACCTTTTGTACAGTGATGTGTTCTTAAGTCTCAAGCGAGTAAGCTGAATCTGAACCCTGTCTCCTCTCGTCACAGTGACTCCCGGGACAGTGATTCCTGGCGCGGCTCTATGTATATAGTTTTTTATTTGTTTATATAGTTTTTTTAGTTGTGTTATTTCGCTCTTGGCCCACGCACCTGTGTGATTGTGTCCACCTGCTGTTGAACTGGCTGATTTCTCCAGCTACTATTTAAGGCAGTGGCACAGAGCAGCTCGCCGCTGGAACGTTGAACCTCCTGAGTTCGTGCTCTCGGCATTATCAAAAGAATCCTCTGTATGTATTTTGCTGTGGAACTAACATTAACTTTTGTGTGTAGATATCCCTCTTCTGGACCAAATCACGGGACCTGCCCGGGTGTGGCTGAAGAGGAGTGTGTATGTGCGGAGGAGCTGTGGCGGTGACTGTGTGGAAGCGGAAGCGTGTTTGTGGATTCCCCCCCCCTTCTCTCCCTGGAGCCCTGGACCCCCCTCCCAACTCACTGTACATATATATAGCACTGAGGTGATCCCTGTTGTAAATAAATCTCCTTTTGTTCTCTAAGAAAGAACTGTCTGCGCGTGAGTCCGTCCAGTAGCCTTGACACATCTGGGCAGTGTCTGACTGACAGCAGCTTTATCTTTCAGTATGACATCCCAAACACGCTGCTAAAGCAGTAAAGCATACCTTGATAGTAAAAGACACAATGGAGCACTCCAGCTTCTTTTTCCACTAGTACGTACTCGAGTCTGTTTCCATTACAACTGAGCACAACCTAATGTGCATGGGGTCGTTATAACGAGGCGACCAAGAGTCCTGTGACTGGGTCAGTCATCTGCATGTAGCTTGTTGACATCACATTTTTGGGTCGACTAAGGTTGTTTAGAAGCCCAGCCAAGGAGGTACTAAAAAGGTACCTAGTACAAGGTACTACTACCTAATGAAAGAATAAGCTGAGTCGAGCTGAGCTCAGGTACTAGTGGAAAAGGACTATCAGTCATGGATTGGCCTCCAGAGTTTGGACGTCACCATTATTGAAGGAGTGTCAGTTCATGTTGACGGGGAATGCAAAAATAAAAAGCAGTCAACATCTGGACCACAGATGGATTATGTAATGCTAGTGTGCACACGGGGTTAAATGTACCTTCTTTACTGTGTAGTACATGTTCTGCTAAGACCTCTTATTGTGTGAGCGTGCTTTATGCACAATCCAAGTACTTAAAGAAAATAAGAGCAAAGTAGAAAAGCTGGTCATTTTTTAAAGAGTTTGTCTTAATAACGGTTGAACATGTAATATCTTCTTTTTCTGTTTTTATTTCTTTGTGGGGGAAGCAGACACCAAGCCTGACCAAAAGCACATCGTTGAAGTCATCTGTTACATTATTATTTGTGAGATAAACTTTGATATTTTAGGTTTATAATAATAATTTTTTTAATCATCAATTCTCCCAACCAGAAAAAAGAGGATGTCCAAGGAATCTGTTCAATCTGAAGACAGAGCCAACAACAGAAAAAAGTCACATCAGTGTTGTACAAATAACCAACATTTTGGTTTTACGCTTAATGTTGGACTTACAAATCCTTCTTTGTTGTTGTTCTTTAACATAAATAGATTTTATCACTGATACACTGGTGTGTAAATTATTTTCCTCTTTGTTTTGTATATTTGTTGCTGTTAAATATCACACCTTTAATAATAGACCAAGATCTGAGTGTATACAAAACACAGAAGAATAGTTTTTTGAGGGACAAGCAGCTATCCAGACCTACCTGGATGTAGGAATCCAATAAAGTCTTTTCACAACAGACATGTCAAAGTGGATCAGCTTCCTCACTTTGTTCAATGATTTCATCTAAATCAGACCATGGATCACACTTTGCTAACTGTACCAGTTTCCATGAACTGCAGTAGCTGCTTCAAATAAACAGCCAGATTCCTCGACCGTTCTCTAGTTACAGCCGTCGTGGTCAGCTGTGTGGCAGGTAGAGTGTGGACCCAGATGCAGGACACAGAAGGCAGAAATAAACTCATAAAGTTCACCAAATGTTTACAAACGTCAAGAAGTCACAAGCAAAGAGAGACCACACCATGACACATGTTTAAACAAGGAATGTTTATTCATCAAAGCTACTTATTGATCAAATAGACATGTTCAAAGCACCACAGTGGTAGAACGATATCACACAGCACCGTCACAGGATATTAAACAGAAACTGGCAACAGGGCTCTGTAGAGTGAGCGATCATAATGAAGCCGTTTATTTGAAGTTGATTCAACCTGCTCTTCATATTTCAGGCCACCAGATGTCACCAAAGACAACTGTGGTGAAAAGTTTCAAGTAATGAAACCTTTTCAGTACAAGCTTCAGAAAGCTTTATTTGGCCATCAGTAAACAAAACAACATCAGAGCAGGACAGAAACAAAACAGACTGAAGCAGGACTCCAGGAGAACAGGGACAAAACAGCAATGAGGGGTTAAATACATGTAGGCAGAGTGGAGACAGCTGAGGAAAAACACACAGCTGAACTAAATCTGATAACAAAAAATGCTGAGGTGTAATTAAACACTAGACACAGGAGACACAGGCTACCAGAATAAAACAGGAAATAACTGAACGTGGGAACAGAAACATGGACTTGACACAATTCAATTCAGTTTTATTTATACAGCACCAAATCACAACAACAATCACCTCAAGGTGCTTTATATTGTAAAGTAGACCCTACAACAATACTGTGGCGGAGGTGTGGTCCGTGGCTCGGCTGCAGGGGAGGAGTGGTGCAGTGAGCTCAACGGGGCGGTGCTGGGGAGGCAGGTGAGAGCAGCTGGTGGCGTTTGGTCTGATGACAGTCTTCTTTCCCCTGTTTTAGTGAGACGGGAGACGAGAGGAAAACGCTGAGACGGGCGCTGACCAGACTGTGAACTGTCACAAAAAAAGTCAGAAATAAACGTGACATCTCGCTGTATCGAGCCGTGTGTGTGTGGAGTGCATTCTACAAATACATACAGAGAAAAACCCAACAGTCATATGACCCCTTATGAGCAACACTTTGGCGACAGTGGGAAGGAAAAACTCCCTTTTAACAGAAAGAAACCTCCAGCAGAACCAGGCTCAGGGAGGGGCGGGGCCATCTGCTGGGAGCAGTTGAGAGAAGGACGACAGAACAAAAGACCTGCTGTGAGAGCCAGAGATGAATAAATAGTATGATGAAGTGTACCCAGAGGTTGCCCTTTGTTCAAAATTAAAGTCTACAAATCAATGACATCACACTGGCCTATGTTTATATACAGTCTATGATTACATGTCAGTGAGATCTTGGAGCTGCAGGTATGCAAAGCTGCAGCTTTAGAATTTAGGCTCTGATCCTTTTTTTCCACCATTTTTTATTTTTCTTCTTTCTTTGTGTTTCTCAGCCATGTTTTTTCTCTCCCTTCATTTCCTCTTATTGTCCCTTTACATACTCTTTGCCTCGCTCCAGTCTACTGCAGAATTTCACACCGAGCTTCAAGGAGAGTGAAATGAACGCCATCGCCATCACCTCTCTCTTTCTAGTCCCTGTCAGTACTCTTGCTGCAACATTTTGGATTAACTGAAGTCTTTTCAAGGTGTTTTTAGGACATCCTGATAATAATGAATTACAGTAGTCAAGCCTAGAAGTAACATATGCATGAACTAGTTCTTCAGCATCACTCTGAGACAGGCTATTTCTAATTTTATTGATATTGTGCAAATGGAAGAAAGCAGTGCTCCATATTTGTTTAATATAAAATAGAGTTTTAATAAAACTCTGCTTCCTGGTCCCAACACTGGATAGTCATGTTTCAGGGGATTTCATAAATTTGCCAGATTTCTAGAAATAACAGCTGCTTCATCCAAAGTGGGATGGATGCCATGTCTCCTAACCAGACCAGAGTTCCTCCAGAAAGTTTCCCAATTATCTATTACGCCCACATCGTTTCTTGGACACCACTCAGACAGCCAGCAATTTAAGGAGAACATGACACTCCTGGTGTGATTGGGGAGGGGACTACAGTCTGACATTGTGTTTGCAAAGTTACACACTGATTCAATATTGATTTTAGTGACCTCTGATTGACGTAACCGGGTGTCATTATTGCTGATGTGAATTATACTTTTACTGAATTCAGGTTTACCCTCAGCCAGCAGTTTTTAAATTTCCCTCAGTGCCGCCTGCTCTGGCCCCTGGAAGACAACTGACTATGGTTGCTGGTGTCTTCACATGTCTCAGAACAGAATCACTAATTAGCAGAGTTTGTTCCCCGGCGGGTGTGTCACCGAGTGGGGAAAAACAGTTAGACACAGGAACAGGGTTGTGGTGTACCAGGGCTTCTGTTTAAGTCTATGATTCCTCCTCACCGTCACCCAGCCATCATGTTTTTCCGTCTGCTCAGGATAACCTGCTGGGAGACAGTTAGCAGGGTCTACGCCACCTTCCACTGCTCCAGCTACAGAGGCCTGACCAGCTACGAGTTTTTCAAGGGTGGGATGCCGAGAGTTCAGTTCAGTGATCCAGGCCTCCAGAGCTGCATAAAGACTACATTTATTACAAGTATCATTACTGCTCATTTTAAAAAACAGAAAGCATAACTCCTTCTCCAGAGTCGAGCAGTCTTCCACATATCAGGTTAAATAAAGGCTGCTGAGGAGCAAGCATGGCTTGGGCCCATCTCAGAGCTCGCCCTCGCAGCAGGATAACCATGAATGCAATTTTGCACAGTCTGAGGAATAAATTCTCCTTTGTTGATGAAACACTAGGAAACACTGTGTGAGGAAACCTGTTCTTTTCACTGGTAAAAACTTCAGGTGTAGGAAGAGGCCTCTCCAGAGGTACAACCTCCCTGAGCTGTGCTGCTGACCATGTCCATCGTTTTATGACCACAGTATACTCATCTTATAACGGATGTCAATCCAGCAGATTATCTTTGGCATGTGGTGGATCAGGAGATTTGCAACATGGATGCACAGCCGACAAATCTGAAGCAACTGTGTGATGCTATCATGTCAATATGAAACTAAATCTGTGAGGAATGTTTCCAGGTCTTTGTTGAATCTGTGCCACAAAGAATTAAGGCAGGTGTAACTAATGAAGTGGCCGCTGACTGTATTTAGTGTCTAGATTGAATTTTCAGTATTTTATTCACTTAATAGCAGGACAGAATACCACATGACTGTGGCCTTGTGTTATACCCTCTCTGCTGCAGTGATGCTGCAGACAAACACAAACATCGTGATTACACATTTAAGAAGAGCCTCTTAAAGATGAAGGTCTGTGTCTCTTGACCTAAACACATAATCCAGTTAAATCTAATTTATGTTCATCAATGCCCCTCACACTGTAACTTAAAGTAATAAATTGGTTACTGATTAATTACAGAAGGCACGTTTGTGAGCATAAAGATGTAAGCCTTGGACCATCGGGATGAAATGTGGTTGGGAAACTTAACAAGCATTGATGAAGCTTCATCAGTAGTTCGAACAATGCCTCAAAACCTTCGCTCACCACGGGTGGTTAGCAGACTGTGGTTGTACCATGCAGCCTAATAACATGCAGTAAATTGCAGGTTAAAGCAGCTTACACATTGTTAAATGAGGGAAGGGAACTAATGTGGCTGTCACATTACCCTTTTGTCCCATTTCATCCCAGGATTTGATTAAATTGCTGCTCACTTTCTACAGTACTTAAAACTGATCACACAAAACTATTTTTCTTCATCTTTTAATGATTACCAAAGTCTGTGAATCCCCAAATTGTTCAGTTGTTCTTTTTGCTCCCCATGAGGTCACTTTCACCATGTGACAAAAACAACACCCCACTGTACACACTCGGGCCACCAGCAACTTTCTAAATCCTCAATAAAAAGCTGACAGGTTGCAATGATGTTCCAAATAACTTATTAAGAAAACAACTAAATACACAGAAAATATTATGAAAACTGGTTTATTTTATATCTCCTAGTTTGAAGTGAAGCAATAAAAACATGTATAAAACATCACAAACTGTAATATTATACAAATGCTTCCTGCTGATGCAATGGAGACATCTTCCAGTGACAGTCTTCATCCGTGTGAGTGTGAGGAGGCTCCTAAACCCACCGACACAGAAGTGCATGTTCACAACTCCCTCTGTGCAGGCGGGGTCAGGACCCTCCTCACCCTGGGTGAAGAGGGGTGGTGCTGTGGCCAGTCAGGTATGAAGTGCTGAGAGTGGATCTTTGGTCCTCTCTGCAGCTCTGTCCACTCTCAGCTGCTCTGCAAAGCAATAACACGAGAAAGACGTCATTTTAACACAATACAACATTTCCATTGTTGGCAGCTGCAGCATGTTGTTAAAATGCAATTTTAAACTCAACATATACACAATAACTATAAATAAACTTAAACCTACAGTACTGTAGGACGATGATTTACACCAGCTATTGGAAGGATTTAGTCTTCAAGACAGTTTGTAGCCAATGTGAGGTGATAACTTACATAGCTGGAACACAGCACCACTCTCCAGTTTGTCATTTGGTCATCCATCCTTCTCATCGGGTTGGGGTAAGGCTGTCTTCTGGGTGGAGCATCTCTCTGTGTTAGCTCCGTCTTGGACGTTGAGTGTCTGAAGTGCTGAATGCTGGGAGAGGACAAGTGTAAAGCACCTGAAGACAAAAAGACAAAGAGAAAAGCATGAATTCACAGATCACCGAGTTGTTCAGTTTACTTTTCTTCTGTTATGTGTTTTTACCTTACCTCTGATCCCTTAGCCACAGGCTATACCTTATGTAAAAACAAGAGACTACAGTCAGTTCACGACATCATTTTTAAACATTTTCTACTTATTTGTGTTGACATTAAGTACGGACTTACCTTTGTCCTGCATGGTGAGCTAGAGCTTGAGAAAAAATATGTTAGTCATTTAAATAGTGTCTTACAAACACTGCAAGACGCAAAGCAAACCTAAACATTTAAAGTTTAAAAACAAGTTCTAACATTACCTAGTCAGAGTCACTGTCATCAAGTGAAAGGTTAAAAGGCCTTTCCCAGAAGCGTCTGACTCCAAAAGAACCTGAGGATGTCGAAGGGCAGCAGAACGTGTCATCACTTACCTTGCACCTCTTTGCACTTACCTCTTCAGTGCAGATGTCTTCTCTGCTTCTCTTTGCTGAGGAGGTGAGAGCTGAGGTTGAAGGAGAAGCTGAGAGAGTAGCGGAAGAAGGAGCAGCAGAGGAAGGAGCTGAGGGAGCAGGAGAGGAAGGAGCTGAGGGAGCAGGAGAGGAAGCAGCTAAGGGAGCAGGAGACGAAGCAGCTAAGGGAGCAGGAGAGGAAGCAGCTGAGGGAGCAGGAGACGAAGCAGCTAAGGGAGCAGGAGAGGAAGCAGCTGAGTGAGGAGCAGAGGAAGGAGGAGAAGCTGACAGATCACCAACTGGGAAGAGTGGGGCGTTGGCCTGGCCGAAAGGCGGCATGGCGAACGGGGCAGCACCTGGAGCAATAGGATGTCGCCAATCGTGCCAAAACGGCTCTGGAGGGAGCTCCTGGATGAGAGGGGAATCATCTCTCTCATCCATGGTGTCATACCCCGAGTCGTCACTAGGCCAATCGGCCCACTCTTCTGAGTTGTTCCAGTCAGAGGAATTGTCAGTGTCTTCACTCACCTCATCGACGTCCTCAGGTAGGTAGGGAGGGTACTCACCTTCCTCTTCACTGTCATCAGGATCCTGTGCTTCATGAGAAGAGGGGGAGGATGAGAGAAGGATATACTCACCATACTCACCTTCACTGACATGCTGGGTGTCAGAGTCATCCAGGATCCTGATGACCTCAGGAAGGCCTTCTTCTGCGGGACGCTCAACCACGTAGTCGAGACGACCTGTGAGGAAACAAGTTCAAAATAACATTAAAAATGTAATAAACATCAAGTGCTAAAGGAACAGAGCTACATGTGTTAGTTTGAGCAGATGATGAGAGAAAAGCATTTTAGGATACATTTATGTCAGACTGAATGACACTTCTACTTGTTCATGCAAGCAACAAACAGCTAAGTCAACTAAGTTCACATCATTAACTGCTATATAATAAGATATAGTATTAGCATAACATAAGGATACAATTATTACTACTGTACTATGATTACTGTTTTCATATTCTTTATTATATTATTTTATTTTTGTTATTTTTTATTATCATGTTTTGTAGCAGGGAAAAAGTTATAGTTTATTTCAATAAAGCCTTTGATCCGAGAAGAACAGGATGTTAGGAGGGGACCGGGATCTGGTGTGTTTACACCTGTGTGTTCTGACGTCATGACATGCTGAAGATGCTGTTACCACAGAGACTGGTTTTGGGGCATTTTACAAATTGTAGTCCATTAAGCTATTTTTAACCAAATCATTAAAAAAGTGTCAAATTTGAAACCTTTAAATCAAAGTAACACCTTTTGTTTCAAATTCATACACCAGTCGTTAATAATTTCTACACCTCTCCCGGAAAATTTAAAGCATACAAACAGTTTACGGGAAAAATCTTGGAATAAGCATATTTTGATAACATTAAAACTTGATATTCACACTGGAACTTATTAAATTATTACAGTCATTTAGTGGCTCTTAAAATAACTGAAGAAATGTTAAAAGTACCTGCAGCGAAGTCCAGGGGACTGTCGAGTCCACGACGAGCCATCTTCAGGCTTTGCTGTATGAAAAACAAGTACAAACAATCCAAAGATGAAGTACTTGTTGTCGCTAGCAAGTAAAATCCGCTTTCAGTAAAATATTTTCCGAAAACTTAACTTTCCACAGGCTGAGGTTGGAGCAGGTCAAAACAAGTCCAATAGCAAGTGTAAAGGGACGAATGGAACATTGTGCAGCATTTATATACCCTCCGCAGGCCATGGTTACGGTTGCCAACATGCATGTGCACGTGCACGTGATATAACTATATAAATGGAGCTCACGCAACGTAATTTACAGTTAATTTATGGTCTTTTACACTTACTGCCTCTGCCAGCTTTTAAGTAGCATGTATACTAACCACGTAGGTATAGGTATATCCAGAAATAAACACAGATATTAGAAAGCAGCAAATCAAATCAATCTCAATCATACTGAGATGTTTGCTTGAGTGAATAACATTAGCATGTAGCTCATGCTAATATTACATTTTGACATTTTTCTTTTCAAAGCTAACAATAACTTAGCGTTCTCGCTACTCACCATGCTGTTAATTAAACAGGTATATGTTAGCAATGACAACATTTAACAAATGTTTTTAAAATGCTAGCCATGCTGACAGTGGCGGTCCTAGCCTGTTTGGCGCCCTGGGCAAACACCCCCTCTGGCGCCCCCCCCCCCCCCCCCCCCCCACACACACACACACACATACACATGAAGAGAGAGACAGAGTATGCATTGTATGCAAACGTTGTATGCAAACGGCTACTAAACAGACATCATAATTCGTCATACAATGAGAACAGGACAAATCAACAATTGACACTGACTAATTAATATTATATTATTGTATATATTGTTTGGAGTTTAGTCTGTTACTGTTACTATTTTTACCATTTCTTCTTGGAGGAACTGTAACCCACATAATTTCCTTAGGGATTAAGAAAGTATTCTGATTCTTAATGTTTTAGGATACATGACCTGCCATTATCCAATAGAAAACCAATGCCATTCCCAATATGCGCTGGCATGATGTCGGGGCAGCATGAGAACGAGCCGTGATACCGCCCCCACCATGATGCCACCCCGGGCAACCGCCCGTGTCGCCCGTATCTAAAACCGCTACTGCGTGCTGATTAGCCTTAGGATTGCTTGAGGTTGTTTCCAGCTCTAGTGGTCATAAGCGAACTTAGTTCTGTGCCAGCCTTTAGCACGAAAATCAATCTTGTAAAGCTCACTATGAATCTTAAGGTTAAAGAGATAATGTTATATAGAGCTATTTTAACACTGTGTTTCTTACTGCCATTGTTTGACAACATATAAGCATAAAAGAAATGATATATGGAGATTCTAAATATCAGGTTATTATGACTTTATTATAAACTTTACAGTAACAGTTCAGAACTATTAAGCAAGATTCGTTTTGGAAAAATCACATTTGTGATCAAAACTTTTTACTTCACATTTGTTACTAAATAATTCAATAAATTATACTCAAGTACTGAATAGTCACAAAAAAAAGTAATTATGCTGAAAATTATGTTAAAGTGGTTTTCAACTGAGCATTTAAACAAAAGCCTGGACAAAAGATCTGCTGAACAACACACATATGTTACCAATATTGTAGCTGGTGTTATTTAATAATTTATTTTATTTGTGATACAATTTAAAACTTTATTAACCTTTTCAATAAAACAAAGTCTCAGATTTAATTATTCTGAAACTAAGTTTAAGCTTCCCAGAACGTTTTGTTGAAAGTTACATTACTGATATAAGAAATATAAAATGTTTGTATTGTTCACCCACAAGTGCAGTCTCTGGCTCAAACACAGAAGCTTGGTATGTTTGGTTGTCAGTCCAGACATTCCTAAAGAAAGTTGTCCTTCTTCAGCTCCAGACCTTTCTAGATAAAAATGGCATTAGTGAAGTATTTCAGTCTGGTTTTAAAACGCACCACAACACTGAAACTGCTCTTGTAAAAGTTTTTAATGACCTTTTAACTTTTATTGACTTGGAAGATTTTGCCATTTTAATACTGTTAGACCTCAGTGCTGCATTTGATACCATTATCATGGGATTCTTATCTCTCGGCTTGAGCACTGTGTCAGAATCAAAGGCTGCTTTGGAGTGGTTTAAATCTTACCTGTCCAACCAAAGTTTTTCTGTTAGATTGGGGGATACATCGTCCTCAAAAGCCTCACTTTCTTGTGGGGTCCTCAAGGAGTCCAATCTTGGTCCAGTTCTCTTTTCTATTTATATGCTCCCTATGGGTTCAACTTTTAAAAAACATGGGATCTCATTCCATTGCTATGCAGACGACTCACAGATTTACCTGCCACTGAAACGTAAATCTGTGAGTCCTCTGAAGGGTTCGCTAGATTGTTTGGAGGATGTTAAGGATGGCATGGATGGCTTTAAACTTCCTTAACCTAAATGAACAGAAAACAGAGGTGATTGTGTTTGGTCCCTGTGACCGCTGTGATTTTGGCCCTTTAGGAATTCATAATAATAATAAAAAAAAAAACCTTTGCAAGGAACCTAGGAGTGTTTTTTGACTCTAATCTAATGTTTGATGAACAGATTAATGCTGCCTTTGCTGTAACTGCTCCTAAGCTCCCTTCACGTCAGGACTTCCCCAACATTGGACACTTTTAAAACCCGTCTGAAAACCCACTTTTATTCCTTGGCTTTTAAATCAGAATGAGCTTGTATCACTTTTATTTATCTTATTTCTTTTATCTTAATTGAACAGCAGCTTTGTCAACGGTTGCTGTTTTAAATCTGCTATATAAATACATTTGACTATAACTTTAACTTCACAGTACTTTAAATATTTACTGAAGTATTTTTTATACTTCTTAAGTAGAAGTATATGTGTACTTTTTCTTAATTTAAAAAATGTCTGTGTTTTTCCACCTCTGTTGACAGACAGTGTTAATCTCTGTTCTCTGCAGCTCTTCAGTTCCTCTTTGTTTCCTGACTTGCAGACTCTCCTTTTTCACCTAAGTGCAGCCTTGATGTCAGGACTGAGCCACGGTTTAGTATTTGTGAAACACAGTACAGTCCTGGTGGCTACAGCATTATCTGAACATACATTAATTCAGCCTGTTTTGCAATCCATCACGCCATAAATGTCCTCCCCACTTTATCACAAAGCACTTCTCACATTGTTGTGTAAAAACGGTCCCTCAGAGCCTCTTCAGTCTCCTCATAACTATGAATTCTGCATATCAATAAATAATGTTCCTCCTGATGATCTCTTCTAATTGAAGTAGAGGAAAGAACTAGTTTGTACGATCTCTTTCTAGTATGGCGCTCCCTCCCGGCACATCTCCATCTCTGTCACATCAGATCAGGCATGATTCAAATGCAGGACTCAGAACTGTGCAACTAAAGGGAGGTTTATTTATAACACCAGGTGAAATGTATACATATGTACAGTGATGAAGGGACAGGGGCTCTAGAAATTCAAAGGAAAGGGCCAGGGCAGGGGTAACTAGTTCACACTCCTCTTCACACTGACTCAAACACACTAACTCTAGTCCCACGCTGAAACTCACTCCCACTCATGCTCATCCAAACAGGATCCACGGGCAACAGGCAGAAGTCCAGGAAGGTCTGTGCAGAGAGAAGAAAATGGAAAACCAATAAACACGATGGCAGACAAACAGATTCACAAGAGAGAGCTGGGACTACATTAATGGGGGTAAATACAACAATCCAGCAAAGAACAGCACTCCACCAAGGCCTTAAGTACTGGCAGGAACAATCATAGATGATGAGCAGCAGGTGAGTGATGAGTGGGTGTGGAGAACAAGGCGGGAACCAGGAACCAGATGCCACCGTGGTGGGGGGGAGTGAAGAGGGAGAGACACAAACAGAACACCAGAGACTGAGGGCCTTTCTCAATATGCGTACTTGTGCGTACTTGCGTTCTCGTGTACTCGTGATACGTCATCAGTCGGAGACTTATATACATAATATGTATATTATATATATATATATATATATATATATTATATTATATTATATTGCGTATGTATATTGAGTACTGTTCCAATTCAAAGTAAGCATCAAGCCGAGAACGCGAAAAAGTCCCGGATGTGTTTTCGCTCCGCCCGTTTTATCGAGCATGCATCGGTGGTGACTTGTGTGGACTTGGTACAGCTAAATATCCCAGAATGCATTTCGTCCAAAACTCAAACGCGGCAATGGCGGACGAGCGGGGCTAAAAACTTTTAAATATTACTCTTTCTGGGTCACAAAATAAACTTTTAAGTTCTTTTCAAGCGAGAATGTAGCTGTGTAAACTTCGAATATCTGCTCAGTTTATCAAGATATCATATATTTCCAAACGAGATCCGACTTTTTCGGAGACGTCTGTGACCCGCCAGCTCCATAGGAGACAGCGAGGTCAAGGATTATTACAGCCGGCGAGAACAGCGGACTCCCGGCACATCGTTTTCAACCCCCCCACGGTCTTTTCACTACTCAGGTTAAACAAACCCCAAACCCCAGTAGCTGTCTATTGTATTGAGTGTCCACTAAAATAAAAATAAAAGCGTTCTAACATCTCACCTGCTTGTTTTTATTAAGGTATGTATACGTATGTACATGTACACTATTTTTATTAATAGAGATTTCACTACTGAGGTTAAACATGATATATAAGTCACTTAGATCACTTCTAAATGTTAATGTTTGGCTTATTTCGGCTTTTTATTTGTTCCTGAGTAAACCGGTTTGGCTGTGATTAAAGTTAAGCTTCATAACATATTACTCACAGTTAAATTAAGGACGGCAGTAAAAACTCCGGACCTGTGACATCATCAAGTACGCTGGTGTTCCAATTGTACAAATCGCGATTTCGCGTTCTCGGCGAGTCCATACTCCTGTGCGTTCTCGGCGAGTACGTACCCGCCGAGAACGCGAGTACGTACTCGCGTACTTGAGAATTGAGAAAGGGCTTGACTGAATATTCAAACCAGCTGTGGTGAAATGCTCGCTTCTGTGACCAAAACAGTCATCTGGATAGCTCTTCAGCTTCAGCTGTCTGGGCCCTGTGTCTTTGTCACCACAATCAAACCCTGTAGTAGAATGAGTTGCTGCAGCTGCTTCATCATTTTCCCTCTCTTGGCCTGTTTGCTCTCCTCTCTCTAATAACTTGATCTTCCTCTACCTCTCCATCCATTTGCTGCAGCTCCTCTGTCTCTTCTTGCTCTCTCTGACTTAAACTTGCCTGCTGACCTTTTTCTCCCTCAGCCTCTCCTTCTGCCTCACCCTTCAAGATACATTCAAACCTTCTGAACTGATAACTGATACAACATAGAGGCTAATGTCATGACCTTTGCTCACACACCACAGTAATTTGTTGCTCCAAATATTTTGAAGTTACACAGATTACATTTTGGGCACATGTGACTAAAGTGGTTGCGATTTAAAGCCCTGAAAAATATTACTAAATGACTTGAATTGAAGAAATATTCAAATAGATCCCTCACAAATATGTGAGTCAGGCTAATTTGACTTATATATATCTCTTTGTTCTCTCCACTTTCTAATCTTGACTCTCCTAAATAAGAGCTCAAGTTGTACCATGACTGAAATGTTTCATATTTCATATCCATATTGAGTTCCATTAAATTCTAATCAGACTGTCTGCATCACAAATGACTCCATCCTGTGAAACCCTTGACTCACCTCTCCAGTAGAGGTCTCTCCCCTCTCACTCTCTGTGCTCCTCTGCCCTGACTCCTACAGGTTAATAGGGATGGAGGAGTGATTATTATCATTTCCACTGATGATAACCATACCTGAATGAGCCCTCTGCTAGACTGGTGACTCGTCCAGGGTGCACCTTACCCCTCGACCTGTGCAAGCTGACTCTAGCTTTCACCCCTGCAATGCTAAATTGTATAAGTAGAAGAAAATGGATGAATGTTAAGAAAGTAAATTAAACACAGTAAGTTTAAGTGGTACTTAGTATACACAGTAGGAGTGTGGATTACATCATCACTGCTTTTAGTTTTACAAACTGAGGCAGGATCTGAAACACTTCTGTTTCTGTTGTTCTGTCCTCGGTTTATTCTACGTTTATCTGTAGCCAACTGGTTTTTTTCTGTGTGACTGTTTGGAGAAATAAAACACCGACTACAATAAAAACATCACATGTTTGTGGAACAGCACATACGTGTCTGATGACACTACATGCATGACACATACTCAGTATAAATCTTGCCACCGGTAAGGATCTCAGTCACAAAGAGAAATCCTCAACACATAATACTCACAATACATGAATCACACCTGTCATCATGTGCACCAAAGAGAGATGAATACTGTTTTTCTCACTTCTTGCAGCACTTCCTGTCACCTAAAGTCTGTTGACGTCTCCAGACCAGCCCTAAAGAAGTGCTCCCTGATCTTTGAAACTGAATACACTGTGAGTGTGTGAATAAATCAAATTACTGTCGAGCCCCCGAGATAAAATCATATATGCTCTATCTCAGTTTGTAGTTTAATTAGAAATCAGAGCTAATATTCTACTGAAAGCTTAGGGGCAGTCATTGCACCCTCCCAAATAGTTAGTTATCTGTCGTTTGACAAAATCAAGCTTTTGTTAAGCCCCCTTTGAAGTTTGCCAAACAGAAACTTCTGTAATAAATGTTTTCTAACAGTAAATATTTTTCAGACATTTTTTCCATCTGTCCAGGTGTTGTCCCTTAATCTGAGCTGTAACCAAATGAAGCAGAGTGTAATTACTTCCTTCAAGCCATCCTGTCACAGTGAGTGTAATCTACAGTATAATATACTGGCTCTTTGTGATTTACAATGTGAGCTATTCATGGTGACCTAAAACAAGGTCTGCAGGGTCTTGCACATGAGCACAAGATTTCACAAACAGAAAAAAAAAGACTGAGAAATTGCTTTTCAACTTTTTTGGACAGATTAAACATCTTCGGCCACAAATAGATTTTCAGTGAGTGAACTCACAGTTGCCTCCAACACAAAATCCTCCATTTTCCTCCGTTTGTCCTAAGCTAACAGCCTTTCCAACAACGATTACAACCTCGCTGCAATGCAAGAAGCATGTGAGGATGAAGATATAGAAGAGATGGAACTTCAACAAAATATGGCGACACCCACGGGCGACCACACTCCATTACCAAGTCCCAATCCCAAAAACTGAGAAGCAAAACTACCGGGAAGCAGGTGGGTAATGAGAATATATATGAAGTCTTGCTAGCCTTCACAAAAACATGCGAGGAAAGATTTGATTCGCTTGACAAGAAGCTTTGAACAACGCATCGAAGCAAACACAAAGGCAACCAAAGAAAACAAAGAGGAAGTTGACAAGCTAAGGACAAAGATGGAGTCGCTGATGAAGGAAAACAAAGAACTGAAGGAGAGCTGTCTGGAGAGCACACGGTACCGCAGAAGATGGGACCTCAGGCCTGACAGAGAAAGAAAATGAGAATACATGTGAAACGGTGATAGGCATTCATAGACCTTGAAGGAAGAAATATATTTGATACTGAACTGAAAAGACGTCAGTTTGCGGATGACGCAGTAATATTTTTGAAGGATTAATCAATGCTTGATAAAGCTTTGAATGGAATTTCAGTTTTTTCTAAAGCTTCAGACTTGTACCTGAATCAAAAGAAATGTTCACTTTATGATTGTTGGAAAAAAGCATGAGGACGATTCCCGTGAAAAGTGAAGTTAAATATTTAGGCATCTATTTAAAAAAGATATTAAAAGTCAAAAAAGATCAAATAAATAAAACTGATGGTATGTCCAAAACACTAAATCATTGGTTAATGAGAGATATTTGTTAAAGTGAATTGTTAAATGTTGTCATTTTTATGCTTACCATCTCTACATTGTTTTAACTCTGTGATGAAAGGAATTCTTTGTCCCCCTCCCCAGATTCTCGAGGTTCTGGGTGGGGGCTGTAGTGTTTTATCACAGGCACATCCTGTCTGGAAGATCGGTTTCTTGTGATGTTAGTAGTAATATACTTGCACTTTTTTTGCCCCCCCCCCCCCCCGGTTTGACAACCGGTTTGGTCGGATTCGTGCGTGTGCGCATGCGCGTTCAGGTGTGCTCGGCGCATGCGCGTTCAGGTGTGAAAAACACACCCTCTGGGCGGTAACGACTCCTCCTAGTGGGATGGCTTAGGTTATATAGGTATAAAAGTGATCCTTTCACATTCTAAGAGCATCACCGCCACGGCCTAAGGAGCACAGACACATCGCGCTAAGGACCCCACCGACTCATCGACCTAAGGAGCACAGAATACCATCTGTATCAACCATGACACCCAGCCAGGACATCGCCCATGCCACAGCCGCTCTAGGTATGTCTACAGGAGTATGCAGCCGGGGTCCTCAACGTAAAAAGCAACGCTGTGAAAATGCCGTAGATGGGACTGTATTTAAGTTAGAATATCGCGGCGCTGAAGGGTATGTGTATACCATTAAATATACCGAAGGGACAGTTGTGCTTAGTGTAGATTGTGGCGAGGGATTGTTTTGGGGGGAACCCCAAAGCATGTCTACCAAAAACTGGAAGCTCTTCCGCACCGTAGTGTGTGCGGACCTGGACAATGTGGGCTTCCCAGAGGTGCTGTATGTTTCCCAGTGGAACAGTGCATCAGGCCCTGAGCTTTACAGGGTTGAGGCTGATCGTTTCAATCGCAACCCTGAAGACTTTATTTTTCTCAGTGTGTGTGATGACAGGGATAGTCTTATTGCTTCCAGAGGGCTTGAAAACTGGAGGTTAAATCCTTACCCTCTAAACCTTGAAGAGCGCACAAGATGGTTTAAGGACTTGTTTTTTATACAGTGGTGCGACTGGAGAGGTTTGTCGCGTCTGTTTAGCCAGATTGACGACGCGATCAAGAGGGACAGACTCAACACTGCGTACGAGAGTATTAGAAAACGCCTTGTTTTTGACGATCTGGCGAGTTGTCCGAAGACTGGTTTGCCTGCTACCCTGTGCAAACCTAAAATCATAAGACCTTCCGACAACTAAACAATAAACTGGTAGGTTTAATGTGCGTGTGTGTGTGGAGTTGCGTGTGTATCTATGTGACAAATTAAGAGCTTGTGGTTTTCATTTTACAGAGCATGACACGCCGTCGTGGGACCTGTCAGAGTCACCATCAATAGGGCTGCTAATCCCGACCCCCCAGACTCCACCACCCTCACCAGCATGCTCGCAGGACCCCCTCATATCAGACCTGTGGGAGGAAACTGTAATCGACATCAAACTCGCAACTCTCCACCTGTTGATGTTGGCGCTGAATGAGTTTCTACAAGAGACATGTTACGGATGCCAAACAGGCCACCCCAGTCAGGTGCAACACAGCTGCTTGCAGGAATTGTCTGAGTATTTCTTCGACACCTACTATGACGATGTGATGATAAGGCTCAAGACTGACCGATTCATCCCAGCCATCCGGCTGTTTGTACGCTCATACACCGCAGATGGGACTGGAACACAAATCCGCAGAGTTGCAGAACACATCATGTGTGAACTGAGATCAGAGCGACATATAGTATGCGCCATTAATGACAACATTGTGGACCTGCTAGAAGCAAGTACTTGCGCCCGCCGTGTTAAACCAGCCATGCTCCGCATGATTGGAAACTACTGGGATGGGAGACACCTGGTTTAATGTGTGCTGTTCAAGTATCCATTGTCTGTGATTGTGTCTGTGTGAAAATTAAATAAAAAGATGTGTTCACATCAACTTCTTAGTCATTTGTGGTTTGCACAGTCATGGAAAGCACATTGCATAAAATATATCATGATCCAGCCCATCCTGCGGGGTTGGCCAGTTTAAATAAGCTACGTATAGCGGCAGGGGAGGCATCAGGTGTAACACCTCCAATATCTCAGGTCAAACATTATTTAGAACAAGACGACACTTACACACTCCATAAACCTGTGAGGATCCATTTCCCCAGAAATAGAGTATTGGTGACAGGGGTCGACAAACAGTTTCAAGCCGATCTGGTTGACATGTGTGAATATGTGGCAGATAATGATAATGTGAGATATCTGCTAACATGTATAGATGTATTCTCAAAATACGCATGGGTTAGATGCCTAACAAACAAGACAGCGAATGTTGTATCAGCTGCTTTTGAGGATATACTTAGTGAGGGTAGGATCCCTGTGAAACTACAAACAGATGAAGGCAAAGAGTTTTATAATACAACCTTTAAACAGCTAATGAAGCGATATAATATCAAGCATTTCTCAACAGCTAGCGAGGTTAAATGCAGTATTGTCGAGAGATTCAATCGTAGCTTCAAGGGTAGAATGTGGAAGTACTTAACATCAGCCAACTCCCGGAGATATGTAGATGTCATACCAGATCTCACACAAGCATATAACAATGCTTATCACAGATCTATCCAAATGGCTCCGGAAGAGGTGAATAAGGATAATGAGAAGTCGGTCTTTAACGCGCTGTACAAAACGAGGCCTCAGAAGGAACTGTGCTTTAAATTTAATATTGGCGACACTGTACGAATATCAAAACTGAGAGGAAAGTTTCGAAAAGGATACGAGCAGACCTACACCGATGAGATTTTCACAGTCAAGGAACGTATAGGGAGACAGCCCCCAGTGTACAGACTAGCGGATCTAGCAGGAGAGGTATTGAAAGGGTCATTTTATGAGCCTGAGATACAACGTGTGGTTGTTGATGAAAACAAAACATTTAAAATTGAAAACATATTGGCTAGAAAAAAAGTGGGTCGGAAAAAGCATGTGCTAGTGAAATGGCTAGGATGGCCCGACAGCTTTAATTCGTGGATTCCAGAAAAAGACATCGTTGAGGCGTAATTAACTCAGATGACGCAGCTCTACACACATTCATTCAACACTGAGCATAGACTGAGAAAGCATGAATAAAAAGAACAACAACAATGCAGGCTTCTATGTAAGCCTCTTCTCGAATGCTTCGGCGCATGTTTACCCGGGTAATAAGATATCTAATTTTAGAACAAAGCTAGCAAAACCTATCGTTTTGGATAAGCCATATGAGGTCGCTGTTATAGAGATACAGTACCCACGCATATGGATGTCTTTTCCACAATCAGATTCGCAAGTGGAAATTCATGACCCAGTCAAAGATGGAACCATCGCCGTAACCATGATCGAACTGTCTGTGGGTCATTATGCATCTGTGGAACAGATAATAAAAGAATTTAATTTTAAATGTCAGCAGTACCAAACCACTGGAGACCTTAAAATGCAATACAACACAGTTACTAACCATGCCTGTGTTATGGGACCTAGGGGCACTATTCTCACATTTAGAGGGAGACTGGCGGAAATCCTAGGATTCAAAACAGGAGAGCCGTTTGTACTTCATTATAAAAACACATATGCCCCGCACCCCGCAGACATATACGGGGGAAAATATAACATCTTTATTTATGCAGATATCGTTGATTACCAGCTTGTGGGTGACGCCCACGCGAGGCTATTAAGAGCTATAAATATCACGGACGATGACCGCCGCTTGCCTATTCTACAATTTGACAGCCCACACTACACACCTGTGTCAAAGACATTGATCGACGACATAGAAATTGATTTGAAAGACGATCGAAATCAACACATACCCTTTTTATACGGCAAGGTGTTTGTCAAGTTACACTTCCGACCGATAACCCACCATTTTTGAAAAAAAGGATGGCCGTCTACAACACTGATGACTCAAAATATGTAAAATACTACTTATCACAGGCTGGTGGAGAGCTCGGAGGGTATGTTGGGACCAGTACGCAATATGGGTCAGGGCTGGGTGGGTTGTTCCGCAGCTTGTTTAGATTTGCTGTACCACTGTTTAAAAAAGGAGTTAGCATAGTCAAACCACACCTAAAAACAGCCGCATCGGGCATAGTGTCTGATGTCATAACCAACATAACCAGACCCTCAACCACTAAGCAGGACGGTAGCGGATTGTATGTGTATACGCCCAGACCATCTAAGACCCCACCCCCAGGGCAGCCGTTGTCTAAAAAGCGTAAAACCACAAAACCTAGCAGGAGAGCTAGCAAACGGACACCGCCACGCAGAGTGAAAAGACCCAGAACCAGTCGTTCAAAAACTGCAGCGTTTGACATATTCTAAATGGCACTGTTACACAGTCATTCTGGAGAATGTGTAAAAACAGAGCTGGACCTGTTTACTGTTCCCTACACACAGACTAGCATTGAGAAAAGTACATTTATCGAAATCCCACCTGTATCTGCAATCACTGATGGAGGGCCGATCGAGTTTTACATCTCATCGTCCGGTGAAGATTACCTGGATCTAAATGACTCATATATCTACACACGTGTGAGAATCACAAACGCTGATGGCTCAAACCTGGCTAGGGACGCTAATGTAGGATTTATTAATTATCCTGGATGCAGCATATTTAGTCAAGTTGATGTTAATTTGGGAGACCGGCTCATTAGTCAATCATCCAACACATATCCATACAGAGGTGTGATAGAATGTCTTATCAATTATAATAAGGACACTTTAGACACACAGTTCAGCACCGGGTTATTCTGTAAGGATACATCATCACACATGAATGACACATCTATAGAAGGAGAGAACCAGGGCCTGGTGACCAGAGGTGGCTACACAGCAAATAGCAGTATTGTTGAATTGATTGCACCAGTACATGCAGACCTGTTTTTTCAAGAAAAACTGTTACTTAATGGAATCGACCTGTCACTGAAATTTGTGCGCTCTAAAGACGAATTTGCTCTCATGACAGCGGATGCCAATGCATACAGAGTTAAAATTGTCTCAGCCAGTCTCTTTGTCAAGAAAGTTAGTGTATCACCGACCGTCAGACTTGCACACAGCAAGGCATTGCACCATGCAAACGCAAAATACACGGTAGACAGAGTGTCTTTAAAGACCTTCTCCATACCTGCAGGGGCTAGAATATCAACAAATGACAATTTATTTATGGGTAGGATACCTAAATTTGTGATCATTGCATTTATAGACAATGAAGCATACACTGGCTCCTACCAGCGTAATCCATTTCATTTTGAAAACTGTGATATAGAATTTATGTCTTTATATGCTGATAGTCAGGCTTATCCTGCTAAACCATTCCAGCCAAATTTCCAGAGAAAACACTATACCAGAGAATTTTACCAGCTGATACAAACCACAGGAAGACATTTAAAGGACAGATCCTTAGCTATTACACGTGCTGACTTTGGTAACGGCTACACTTTATTCTGTTTCAATCTGGAAGCTGACGAAGGACATTCAGGGAATGTGTCGTTAATTAAAACTGGGAACGTGAGATTGGAAACCCGTTTCAGAAATCCACTACCCCGTACAGTGAACCTCTTGTGTTATTCGGTATTTGATTCAGTCATTGAAATATCTAACATGAGACAGGTGCTCTTGGACTACTATTGAGACAAAAACGGTCATGAACACTAGAACTATCAGCCGTGATCGGCAGCATTATCAATAAAAACACATTTCCTAGGCGTGTTAGCCTATGATCAGCTAACCACTGAACGGCTTCAAAGACTCCCTGCTATGGGTATTGTAAACACCCACCCTTCTACGATGCCCGGGGAACATTGGCTTGCTGTTTATATTTCGAGAGACAGACGCGGTTATTTTTTTGATAGTTTTGGTCACTCGTTAGACAGTTTTCCCCCAGCAATAAAGATGTTTCTTCTAAAAAACTGTTCCACTGTTTTATATTCAGGAAAACAAGTGCAGAACGACTTCTCCATCACATGCGGTCAACATTGTGTATTTTTTTTATATCATGTGCAAAATGGTGTATCTTATGAGCGTCTGCTTAACATGTATGGGTCTGATTTAATTTGTAATGATGCTATGGTGTGTCGATTTGTCAACAGCATACAACCTGTTGCTGTATGCAGTGATTACGTGTGTGTGCAATGCGGATACTGACATGTACTAATGAGAATAATAAAAACAACATGAGAGCATGATAATCGAGTCAATGGTATTTATTATCAAATCTCGTATATGTATATATATGTATGTATATATATAGATTCACAACATACATTGTTTAAACATAAATAAAAGAAATCAAACATTAACCAGTAATAAAAAAGAAAAACATATTTAACAGTAATAAAGACATAATATATTTAACAGTAATAAAATAAAACAAAACAATTTAGCAGCAATAAGTGAAAAAAACATTACAGGAGAAAAACACCAAACAGCAGAAAAACAATTTCAGGTGCAATAAGAAAAACCTGAATTCAAAAATCCAACCACTCTACAGGACCCCCCTTTAATTTGTTTTTTTTATTCTTTATTTTTTTTAGTGTACTATGTCGCAGCGGTCCGCCAGGGGTGATCTTTTTTGGTGTGTGTTTTAAAAAACCAGGGTCTTCAGACAGTGTGTGATCGGTTTTATACATGGCGACGGTCTTACGTATGCCTGTGTTAGATATGGCTGATAACGGTACGTTTAAATCTGAGACAGCTTTTAAAAACTCTGTCCAGCCGATAGGTCTCAAACCCTCAGAGGGTGTGTGTGTGGTTGTGACGCCTTTAATTAGATCATAAATGTGTGAACCAGGAATGGTGTGTTTATCAACAACAATTTCGCCTTTGTCATTGTAAGAGATCAAGTGTGGCGAACGGCTCACCGCTGATAGAATAAGTTCTGCATTCCTCCTACTCCTTTTAGGTATGTGTGTTAAAACATTCTCCGCAACAAGATCCCTCACCCCTGCATCACCATGAACAGGCGATGTGTCCGCCGACTGGGGTTGCACATCCCTGTTAAATTGTTCAGGTAATGATAAAGACAATACATTCTTTTCACGGGCACCTTGTCTCACAAGGGTAAGGTATCTTTGGAGAATATCGCTGTATTTTTTAGCCTTCTCATACACATCTATGTCAGAATCTTGTAACACTTGTAACATCTCCTTGTCCAACTCGTTCTGAGACTGTTGTCTGATGCTGCCTGTTTGCTGCTGCTGCTGCTGCTGCTGTTGCTTTATTAAGTCCAACTGGTGTTGGGGTACCAAAAACATCTTTTGCACATGTTCCATTTTCACCTGTTTGCTATCAGACTGGTTATGAAAGGGATTGCAGCCCCTAATAGCGGCAGTAAAAACCCTCCAGATTGGTTGATTGTCTTTCTCTTTTTCAAAGTTTTTATTTTTTTGTCTGCAATCAGTCTGATTATTGATTTTTTCTTTTTCAGCTGTCTGTACTGCTGATTGGTCAGTGGAATGTTACCATGCAATACATTAAAGGCTATCTCACACAGCGCATTGATAAAATCTAAGTTTGAATTACTAATAATAACTCTGCGTAGAGTAGGAGGAGCCCTGTATATCATCTCCAACAGAGACAGATTCCTCCGCATGCGTGATGACATCCTTTCACCTCTTTGCTGATTTTTGTTTTGGAATGTAAACAACCGGACGCTCTGATAGTAAATTTGTTCTGAGTCTTAAATAGTCCGGGGTCTTAGCTTTATAGTCTATTAAAAGATACCCGTATGTTGTGGATGTGGCATCATTAAACGCTTCTATAAAATATTTAGTATTACCCGGAAACATTTGCCTACCTAAAAGCATAACCTGATATTTATCTCTCGGATTTTTTAACAATATTAGGTAGTTAGTGTTCAAGGAAATGGTTCTACTGGATTTTCCTTGAATAAACAAATTTTGAACCAGATATATACAACTCAAATTCCTATGATGCACATACTTTGTGAACACATTTTGTACTTCTAAATTGTTAGCTGCATCGTTCATTACATCGTCTATAATTAACAAATTGTTCTTTTCTGCAGGAAGAAGGGTGTCATCAGCAAGCGATTCGGGTATACCGTTAACAAAGTTTATGTCTCTTATCTTAAGAAGCTGGTCATATAATGGCTGCCAGCATGAGTATATATATACAATATTGTCAATGCTGCATGATATAATCCTGGAAGAATTTTCAATTATGCTTTTAACAAAAAAAGTCTTGCCGCAGTTACTGGGACCGCTGACCACCATACTGAACGGGTGCTGCAACCGGGCGTCAAACCCCTGTTCTAATTTAAAATCCATAAGGTACGGTTGTATAGTCTGGGAGCACACGGCTCTTATTGTAAACAACTTTAACTTTTTTCACAATGGTTTTATTCTTCAAATGAAGCTTCTTTTTATCGCGTCTGATGCTATCAGACACGGCAACTAGGTGTGCGTCTGATGTCTGATTGGTTACAAACTTGTGGACTAAACCTTTCAAGGAGTCGTGGGTGACAACTTTTGAGTTTAATGCATTCAGTGTCACGCCTTTACATTTGACCTGGGTCTTGCCCAGCAATGTGTGATACGCGTAGCATTTTGGCCCACCGGAAACAAATTCCGCTATGTAATCCTCCACACCACCCTCTCCACAGTCTAATTCACTTGTGAGATCCCCCAGAAATGGACCTAGAGGAGGCATCCACTCGCCAGGGCGTGCCGTGAAAATGACACTGTCCGTGTCACAATACAGCACGCGCTGCTGCAAGTTGTCTAGCAAATCATACAGCATGAGTCTGGCGTGTGCAGTGGTCATGGCCCCGACAAAGACATTAACGTCCTTCACACGGGAAGCTCTACCATCAGCATGCCGCCACTGCACCATTGCGACGTCGTCAGAGATGAAACAAAACTGACGCACGTCGTACTGGTCGCTAAACATTAGCTGGCTAAATCTGGAAGGGTCTGTAATGAGCTCAGATGATGCCATATTTGACCTCATGCTGAAACGACCCCATAACGAGTTTAGCAACAGCTTGTTACAGTTACGAACAGCTTTATTTACACAAATCTTGGATGGGTCTAGCATTATTCCCTCCTTCTCATAATACTCGTCTATGTACTTCTTCTGTTCGTCAGGTGTCTTCACGTGTTCAGGATACCTCGAGGCCTCCTGTTTGAGTTTTAGGAAGGCTTTCACATAGTCTTTAAACAATGTGTCGGTCTTATTGGGGAAATGCCACACCTCATCAATAGCAAGAACCTTGTATCCCTTCTCAACAGCTTTTTCAAGCTCAAATGAGACCCACGTGCCTTTCAACACCCGCTCACTGTCCCTGTGCCCACATGCAGTATGCTGGTTTTGGTCTTCAGCACACATGCTGCAGAGTGGAAACATCAGTTTTCCGTGGCACCTGTAGGGAAGGACGGGGTGAAAAAGACCCTTAGGGGGGAGCACTGTGCATTTAACAAAGCCGAAATAATTTTCTAGCTTGTCAAAGTTGGTGTAAATGACTTGAGGGTGTCCTACAGGATAGTCTTTTTTAGACTGCACTGTGGGATAGAGACTGGTGAAGTCGTAGTAAAATATTTTTTCATCACAACCAGTCTTGTGGTACAGCTTTAGAGCATTTGTGCGACCTCCAAAAAGGGCGTCTCGGGGATTCATGCGTTCTGGCTTTCTGTATGTGTGCATGAAAGCCACAACTGTAGGGTCTGTCTGCTTCAAGGCAGCCCATTCACATTCCCACATCACTATTACGCTCACACTGTGTTGTGATCTCAGTGCATCAACTTTGTCACAAAACATGCGATGCAGCAGTCCATAGGATGCTTTGCTGACAGGATTAACTTCACTCTCGGGGTAACATTTAACACAGCCGTGGTGAAAACATCCTGCAAATTCATAAGCTGTATTACTTGTGGGGTCAAAACCGTCCACAAAATACGGTCCAACCCTCTGTTCGCCTCCTCTGAGAGCATGTTTTACCACTTTGTTGGTGGTGTGGGACACGTATTGAAGCCATTCGATAGAGACGTTAGAAAACGTCTTATTCTGCTCAACATATGCCCCGTCATACGTGAGAGCGAGCGTGTCTCTAGGCAGAAACAGCGTTTTATACACACCCATACTAAATGCAGCCAAGGTGGTATACATGAATGGATCAACTTGTGTACAACCCAGTAACGTGTCACGATAAATGCTGCATGCTTTACGCAGGACATCAACATCGTTAACACAGTAACGCCTGAGTTCAGCCTGAAAATCAAAGGGATTCTGTGAGGCAACCTGGTACCATTCCATGAATCGCACCTTATCGCTTTCAGACATGTGCTCATAGCCGTAGAAGGAGGGGTCTGGGTACGGGCCCACATAATGCTCATTATCCCTCGTATTAAACCTGTGTGGGAAATGGCCCTTCTGCAGGTCTTGAAAACCTAAAGCAGAGGGTATTTTGGCAAGGCCCATGGGCAAAAAGCTGAACGAATCAATCCATCGCTGGTCATAGTCCCTGTCATACATCAAAATCACACGACTGCTGCTCATTATGACACTAGGTGTTATGCACTGTCTGACAAAGTACTCGAGGAGTATGTAGTTGTCAAAGCCAGATGCATTATGTGCTATGAACGTGTACCCACGAAACCTTGGGCGTCTGTAATGTTGCACAAACGCCTCCACACACTTTAATGTGTTAAATGTGAACTTATTGCCCTTCAGATCAGACGCACACACAAAGTTAGCCTCGTGTTTACCGTTGTGGTACCTAGTCTCGAAATCATATAAAATGTATTTATCGCTAGGCTTCTGTTTTTCAACAGGCTGTATGAAACACTGATGGTCGGAGTCTCCGGGTAATTTAGGCTCGCGGCAGTGCTCGCATCTAGGCTGGGCACATCTGTGTGGCGATTTCTTGGATTCTCTATATGTGGTGCCACAGTGCATGCAATGTTTCATATTATCACATGGGATCATGTTGTGTTCATGTCGGGTTTAAAATCATGTGGTAATGTTGATTATGGAGATACATCATCAACGTGTTTGTGTTTGGCTCTTCATGTGTGAAAAAACATTCCAGGCGTTTACGCCCTTCTGTGTGGTAATAGATTACAATCTTAATGTTGAAGTGCTTCTCAAATTTACTGACATCAGTGAATGATACTTGCTGTGTGTCGCATAGACCTACTTCAGCATGCATCCGTTTAGCTGTAGCGAGTTTTTCTAGCTCAGAGGCTGATGAGTTTAATGAATGTGCTATACATAGGGAGAAGCACAAATTGTTGTGTGTGTTGTTTGGTGTGTATAAATGTCTGCCTTTCTTTGAGAGAATCTCATCATAAGGGATTTGTGCCAGTCTTAAGCGAGCCCCACCACTACTGTTCTGAGCTACCGTGACAATAAACTCTAATTCATCATCACCGATAGATTCATCATTACTCTGCATAACTTGTGCAATTCGATCGAGAAACAGCTCCGGATCATACCGATCATCAGCGTTTAAAACAGCCTGAACATCTGAAGCCAGCGAGGGGCCACGCAGGACCACGTTTAGAACACTGCCCTGTTGAAATCCAGCCACAGCTCGGTCTACCACATTGGCTAAGCACTCGCGCAGGTACTTGTTCTGTCCTGATCATTAAGAGGAGGGGTACTGTGCTGCAGTCTGTGAAGATAGATATGTGTTAAAACATTTATACATGTACCCATTTCAAACAGAATAAGCGTGTCTCCCTCTCGATCTCTTTTTATCTAATTTATATATACCTATGCTTACCTTGTAGTGTGCGTTATTCCGGACGGCCCTGGTTCTCCACACATAAGGTTCTCTGGCGTGGCTGTGTATGTGTAAAACGGTCGGTTTTAGAACATTTGGAATTGTTTAAACCCATTTGCTGTTTTTTTTAAAATACACAATTATACACCCCGTTGTATACATACCTTTTGTAAGGATGGGCTCTGTGGTCACGGTGTCTGAATGTTTTCCTGCTCAGTTTGTTAACCCTGGAACAAATCAAAGAAAAACTCTGTTATTATATAATTTAAAACAATCGCAAGCTTAAAACATACATACGATTAAAAATCGCGTAATTCTGTACACACCTTGTGCCTGTTAGAGAAGTTGTTCCATCTGTAAAAGCTCCCGTTTCTAAAGAAAAGGGTCCTGTGCCGTTCTCCCGAACTCCTAAAAATTAAGCTTTTGTTTTAGGAAAAAGATAGTTTGAATATCCTATAATATGTTAACATAACACTTTTAAAAATACAATAATAGGTTTTGTTTTACTTACCGTTTAAGATGTCCATGTTATAAAGAACGATGTTAGTTTTGATGATCTCAAAGAAAATGGTGTTGTTGCGACAAATGCAGAGTTCACCCTGAGCCTAGCATGGCTCTCAATTAAATACCTTCTCCAGGAACAAAGCCAGTACATAGCTGTTTCACACCTTAAGGTTCACACTCCCTTGCTACTTCCCAGAGTCCTCCAAGAGACAAAAGACACCTGCTCTGGAGTTCCTGTTTCCCGCCAACACCTGCTGACGTCCTGTGTGTTTCCACACATGAACTAACATGCCCCCCGAGCACACCTGAACGCGCATGCGCACACGCACACGCACACATCCGGTCAAACCGGTTGTCAAACCGGTTTGGTTGGCCGCCATATTGGACTAGTGCCCCCTTATTACTACTGTTGTCCTGCTGGAAGGTGAACCTCCGCCCCAGTCTCAAGTCTTTTGCAGACTCCAAGAGGTTTTCTTCCAAGATTGCCCTGTATTTGGCTCCATCCATCTTCCCATCAACTCTGACCAGCTTCCCTGTTCCTGCTGAAGAGAAGCACCCCCAGAGCATGATGCTGCCACCACCATATTTGACAGTGGGGATGGTGTGTTCAGACTGATGTGCAGTGTTAGTTTTCCACCACACATAGCGTTTTGCATTTTGTCCAAAAAGTTTCATTTTGGTCTCATCTGACCAGAGCACCTTCTTCCACATGTTTGCTGTGTCCCCCACATGGCTTGTGGCAAACTGCAAACGGGACTTCTTATGGTTTTCTGTTAACAATGGCTTTCTTCTTGCCACTCTTCCATAAAGGCCAACTTTGTGCAGTGCACGACTAATAGTTGTCCTATGGACAGATTCCCCCACCTGAGCTGTAGATCTCTGCAGCTCGTCCAGAGTCACCATGGGCCTCTTGGCTGCATTTCTGATCAGCGCTCTCTTTGTTCGGCCTGTGAGTTTAGGTGGACGACCTTGTCTTGGTAGGTTTACAGTTGTGCCATACTCCTTCCATTTCTGAATGATCGCTTGAACAGTGCTCCGTGGGATGTTCAAGGCTTGGGAAATCTTTTTGTAGCCTAAGCCTCCTTTAAATTTCTCCATAACGTTATCCCTTCATGGTGTTGTTGCTCCCAATATTCTCTTAGACAACCTCTGAGGCTGTCACAGAGCAGCTGTATTTGTACTGACATTAGATTACACACAGGTGCTCTCTATTCAGTCATTAGCACTCATCAGGAAATGTCTATGGGCAACTGACTGCACTCAGACCAAAGGGGGCTGAATAATTACACACACCCCACTTTGCAGTTATTTATTTGTAAATTTATTTGTAAATGTTTGGAATCATGTATGATTTCCGTTCCACTTCTCACGTTTACACCACTTTGTGTTGGTCTTTCATGTGGAATTCCAATAAAATTGATTCATGTTTGTGGCTGTAATGTGACAAAATGTGGAAAAGTTCAAGGGGGCCGAATACTTTTGCAAGCCACTGTATATGAACACATGTAAGAAACATTACAAATGTCTACATCAAAATCTCAGTAAATAGTGATATAAAGTTTGATCCAATCATTTCCACTTTCAAAAGTGTGTTCATACAAATATTTGTGACATTTCTTTAAATAACAGACGACTTTATCCAACTGAGAACATCAACTGCAGCTTCTCATTATACACAAAGCAATTCTTCAAAGCAAAGCAGTTTCATTGAGTTTCCTCTAATATTGAAATCAAACAAGTTTTTGAAGAAAAACCTGCAGACAGTTTTAACTGTGCTGTGAAAGGATCAGAGCTTTTCCATTCTAACAGTGTGTGAGTTCACTTCTCTTACTCCTTTACTCCTCAATAAAGCTGATTTGTTTCGTTTTGGGAAGTTTACAATGTTTTCCTTTTAGAATATAAGCTATTAATATTTGAAAATTTGGTTCTAACTATATATTGTATATATTGTAATTATATGTTGTATGTTTCCTCCCCCAGATGCTCCAAAGCTTCCCTCTGTGTCAGTGAGTCCCTCTGCTGAGATAGTGGAGGGCAGTTCAGTCACTCTGACCTGTAGCAGTGATGCTAACCCAGCAGCTAGTTACACCTGGTACAAGGAGGATAAAGACTCACCTAAAACATCAGGACACAACTTCACCATCAGCAACATCAGACCTGAGCACAGTGGGAGTTATTACTGTGTGGCCCACAACAACAGAGGGACTCATAACTCCACCTTACAGCTGACTGTTGTCACAAGTAAATTTTACACTCTATAAAATAACAAATGTAAAGTAAATACAGTACACACATTTATACAGTAATTAGTTTGGATGCTGATTAAACATCGAAGAAAGAAAACAACAGTGTTTGATCTACAGCCATTGTTTTTACCTCAAAACAAAGCCATCGTTGTTTTCTTTCAGACAGCGTGTCTTCCAAAGCTCAGAGATGCAGAATATGAACTTTTAATATTTATTCAGATGTTTTCTGACTCTAAATTTTCTTTTGTCATTACTCAGGTTTTTCTAATACACATTTTAAACATGTTCGGCTATTTTTCAACTTCTGTGTGAACTTCAGTTTTCAACCGTTCTGCACTTTTGTTTTCAAGTGAAAAATTCTTTATTTTTCACTTAACATTCAGCAATTATTTCATTTCAGCTCAAAATATCAGTTATCAGCATTCACACTGCTGTTTCTTCAGAAAATGCATCTTCTAGTATATTAATATAATTGTTTTACTGTATACAATATTTAAAATAGTTATTTATTCATTAATTTTAAAGGAAAAACATTTGTATGAGTGGATTATGACAATAAATAACTAATAGCATCACCTGGCAAACAATCTAATCTTACTGCTGAGAAATCTCTGCCATGTATTTGTCTCTGTTTTAGGGAAATCCGAAATAATAATCAGGAATATCATCAGGCTGACTCTGGTGGTCCTGATCCTGATTCCTCTGCTTGTCTTGAGTCTGTTGACGAGGTAAAACAATAGAAACACTTTACCCCTCTTTTATTTTCCCATTAGACCCTTAGTTTGAAAGTTGAAAGTTCATAACATTTATACTAAAGTTGTTGTTTTATTATATCCAGGAGGAAGAAGCGCATCATCTTAAAAACTGAACCAAATGAACCTGTAGAGATGACTGAGGTTTGTTTATTTGCATTATTGGAGTTGGAGCAAGTGACACTCAGCAAATGACTTATTATGAAATACATGCACATGTTTTATGAGTGAAGCTGTTTCAGTCTGAGCGTTTCATCTCTCTTCATTAGGTATACTCTCATCCTGACTGAATCCTGATGAATCCTCAAAGGCTCTGACTGCAGCACAGACAGATGACAAGGAGGAGCAGGAACAGCTGGTGTAAAGTGCAGTCAGGTTACAGCAGGTGTTCAGTTCAAGTGTCACAAACAGCCCTTTTGTGTGTTAGACCACTAAAACTAAAACGTTTGCTTAATAAAACAAAGACTGCCACAATTTTAAATTTCTTCTTCTTCATGTATGAAACCTGCGCTGAGCAGCCTGTGGTGTTTTTCCACATTCAGCCAATCTAATGTCATTACAAAGAAATCTACTGAGCTTATACTCTAAATAAATATAAAAAATAAAATACAGAGACAGTACTGGGAGTTCTTTTTCTGTGCTTTGCTCCATAATCAAAATGATCAACAATTTCTATTAATTTACAGAAATGTTTTTGTGCCCACTATGAAAGACACATGTAAATCTACCATCATATTTTATTTATCTACTTGGCCTGACTGGATGAATTATTATTTTGGTTAAATCTAGACTATTTATGAGGCTGAAAATACTTATTATTTATTTTATGTTTCTTTGTGAGGCTCAAAATACTTTAAAGTTTGCCCATCATTACTGAACATGAGGTCTGCAGTTGGTGCAGTTCAGCTTAGAGTTTACACAGAATGGACAAACCTCACTGTGTTCATGTTGAACCATTTTTGCACTATTTTGATACCTACAGCTCCTAAATGGTCTGAGGCACAGTTTAATGTTGGCACTGCTAAAAGTAAACTTTCTACCAATTTCAATGGCAAAAATAAATATACTTTTCAAAAGTTTCAACACACTGTATGTCGTGTTTTGTGATCCACTGCTTCTTCCTAGTGATATTACATACAATGATTAGATTTATAACACTGCTGCATCAACTCCAAAATGATGTGTTTGCATTTATAGAGGTTTGAAACAATAGAAATAGATTAAAACAGACAGATTAAAAAGTGACACATTAAAAAAACATTGTTAATTTCAAATTTAGTTTCATTCATTTCATCATTAAATTGCACTCACACTACTACACTGGCATTTTAGGTTCAGGCCATTAGGTGGCACAGTGCACTTGTGGCAGGATAGTGCTACCATTTAAGCAAGCTAGAAGACTGGCATCCTTGCTGGTATCCAGTTAGGGAAGCAACACATTAGTAGAAGAATTCTGAGTAAAACCAAAGTTACTTTCCCTAGTAACTAGTTACTTTGAAAGTAATGAGTAACTTGAAAAAAACAAAACAAAACAGAGCGTATGACAAAATACTCTTGAGTCTGCCGGGAAGTGAAAATACAGGGTGTGAGCTGTGATTGAAATTCAAATTTCCAAAAACTTTATTTATTTAATACAATTTCGTTATACCTACTGAACTTAAGGGGGAGAGAAACAAAGTACCCACCCCCAAGGGCCTATATGTACATCTCTAATTTTGAGTGCCATGCTATTTGAGATAACAGTGTTGTTATTATATTTGAGGCTTTTGCTTTGCACTGAAGTAACAGTACCTTTATGGACATCTGAGTTCAGAGACGATTCACATTAGCAGTCACTGCATTGTTGCTCTTGCCCTTCATGCATTCATTAGATTGCAGGATGTTGTGTGTTTTCAGGTGGTTTAATACGTTTACTG
This sequence comes from Neolamprologus multifasciatus, assembly GCF_963576455.1. Classification (NCBI taxonomy): domain Eukaryota; kingdom Metazoa; phylum Chordata; class Actinopteri; order Cichliformes; family Cichlidae; genus Neolamprologus; species Neolamprologus multifasciatus. The sequence continues at coordinate 35,149,842 of NC_140444.1, read as the reverse complement.
TGTCCGAACAAACTCGATCGTGATCTGCTTCTAGAGACAAATTGTTTACCGTCTGCTGTGCCAGACATTTGAATTTTGCTTCGATGGTCTGTTATCTGTACAATACAATACAATACAATTTTATTTATATAGCACATTTAAAAAACCACAGGTATGCCAAAGTGCTTCACAGAACGAGTCGTTTATCATTTGGGAAATTTCAAGTTGTGCAGTGCAGGAAGCAGCTGTGACTAACACAGGCAAGCACGTCATCAGGTAGTGACATAGGGAGCACTTCATGTTTGCTTTGTGTTCTGTTGACAGACCCTGCATTTTCAGTATCGATCAATCCATAGTTTTCACGTGATGTGACAGCTACTGGGACATGCCCGCCCGTCCTTTCACTGTGCAGCCATTCTTTTAATCTTTTTCAGTTTAACTTGGCCTAAATGCTATCAAATGCATTAATCAATGTTAGAGCTGCTAGAACAGCGTAGAGTATGGCACCAACACGTAAGCACATCTCGCCTAACCCCACTTTACAGGTTCTGTGATTGAAATTCTCAATATGACTCAATATTGTCATGTTGACTGTTGGGATGCTGCAGCCTGGTCAGCTTGAGCGTTCCTCCATAAGCCGGGAGTTTCTCGTAAACACAAAGGTGAACATATTTGCCTCCTCCCACATAGACCTGCAAGGAAGTACAAGGAAACTTACAGGAGATGCTTAATGTGCACATAGAACTACTCCTGATCATTTTATCACAGCTGCGGTAATGTAAGCCACAGCTGTGGGCCAAACAACATGCTAACATGTGAAAAAGAGAATCTACGTCTTCATATATAGAGTGCACGATGTTTCTAGTGTTCACAAACACAACATTTGTTGAGCTCTGTTCATGGCTGAGACAGTTTATCAAGTAAATATCTGCTTATGCTTCTTTATTTAACCCATTGGGGGTGTTGTGTATTACAAGTCAACATCTGCAAGTACTGGAACTGCTTGTTTTGTGCATTAACACCAGGAGTGTGACGCGCACATGCATTCATTTAAGCAAAATTTGTGTGGAAACAATGATTGAAAGCATCAGAAGTGATGCTAGAAAACCTAAAACAGTTTAGGTTTTGTATGACACGCCATATAAATGACCACATAAACGCAGAGAGTAGAGGTACTATAAATGACACTATTCTTTATGAGATTGTGAGAAAATTTCTAATCCTTGGCATATGACTCTGTATGACACAGATTTTATTGTTTTTGATTCTAATTATAATTTTATACATTTTTATTTTGCGCTATTTGTTCTCATTTTATTATTATTTATTCTTATTTATTTATTTTGGGTAAATCTTTTTTTTTTTTTTTTTTACTTATTCATGTATCATTTTTGGCATGCCAAGTGTACAGCACTTTGTGTTCAGCTGTGTTTTTCTGAAAGTGCTATATAAATAAATTGCTTGCTTGCATGCTTAATACTTTGATTTAATTTTGGATGAATTGTTTTCCCAAACGCTGCCAAAAGCCAGGTTTTACTGATAAATCTTTGCTTGATGGGGGGACTTTAAATGTTTTCTTCTCTCTGCTCCTTTTCTTTTTATACTGACCTTATTTATTTTATCTGGCAGTCAAGTCAGGTGTGCATGCTGTTTGTGAGGCAAAGCAGAGGGAAAGGAGGGATTATAAATGCACAAGGGGCTGATTAGACCATGAGACACAGGAGGGCGCAAAAGTAAAGATGAAAGCCAAACTAAACCAAACCAAACTTTGTCCACCACTTGGTGAGTAGTTGGCATCCTACATGCAAACTGCAGGTGACCATGGCAATCTGATTGCAACCAAAGTAATCACAATCAGTGTTGGTCCAGTTACTTGAAAAAAGGAATCAGTAACTAATTACTGTTTACTTATTTCCCCCCAAAAGTAATCCTGTTACTTTACTGATTACTTATTTTCAAAAGTAATTAGTTTTTTAGTTACTTTTAAAAAACATGATTTACAACCTGAATAGGTAATAAAGCAATAGATCTTTCAGCCCAATTCTACTTTTTCTGCATAATCCACCATATAAAATGTAATCAAATGAAAAAGTCTCTTTTTAAAACTAGTTTTATTAGTTTTAATCTTTTAACTTTATGCATCAAGCAAAAATTAAATCATATGCAACATTGTCTGACTGGAAGAAATTTGTTTAACATTTAAACCTGTTTTCTGCACATTCCAGCACATAAAATTAAATAGTTTTTTGTGTTTACACTCACTCTTTCAAATAGATGCAAGTAAAACACAGCAGAAAAAAAATCAAATCAAATCAAAGACTCAGTGGTCCTGTTGCTCTATTTTCCCCTGCTTAGCAGGAGTTAGGCAGGCAGAGGTTTGTCCTGGTGCAGGTGTGCCACATGTCAGTGGAAGAATCTTGGAGTTTCTCTGTGAATTTCGCATTCCCGTGGCAGCGTACTCGGTGCTTGCTCGGTAGTTTAGGGGGTTTTTCGCTGTAAAAAGAAGTTTTCTTCCCATGCAGTGTACAGCGGACACTAATGTTTTTGTCACTTTTTATGGAATCAAACTCGAAGTAAGGTCAGTACTTCCACGCTTTAAACGCTGCACAGTCGTTCTCTCTCCCGCACTCGTTATATTATCCATTTTTGATCTGCACACAGCTGTTGCCACGAACGACGCTTACATCATTGTCACGAGACACTCTCGCAAACGAAATCACGGTTTAGTAACGTAGTAACGCAGTAACACAGCGTGCTAACGGGAAAGTAACAGTAATCTAATTACCTTTTTTGCAATAGTAATCCCTTATTTTACTCGTTACTTGAAAAAAGTAATCGGATTATGCATTATTGCCCATCTCTGGTCCACATACAGAAAGTGTCATAGAAAGATTTAAGGTATCATGCCACATTTGACCTCTGACCTCTTGTTCATTATTTTATTATTATTAAATTAAGAGTCAAAGTGAAAGACAAATTTGAAACTTTGTTACTTACTACCGTTGTTTGGAATAGATAGGAATATAGAGAATTATATATTTTTATTTAAAGACAGCGTTGTCAAGAGAAAGAGAATGACCTGCCTAGTTAATAGGAAATATACTTTACTATGATATATAATAAGCTCAAGTTATTCATGTACTTTATTATTAAACATTTCAACAATGACATGAATGTTACACATGTAGTATATCTGCATATCTGTGTAAATCAAAAAGAATTATGTCAAGTATAGTAAAGTGGGTTTCATCAGGACAAAATAAAAGCCCTTGCACTTGTTTTTATTTCAATACAAATTTCTTAAAGAAGGACAAAAAAAAGGAAATAAATAAATACAAAATATCACACTATTGCCCTTTAATTAGTTTTAAAAACCTGACATCTTTGCAGACCACAACTAGAAAGATAAGCACATCGGATTCAGATTTGATTTAAACTCACATCAGTCAGTCTCTAGAAGTCTAAAAAGTCTGTTTCTACCATTAAACATCCAATATACTCAACTTCCCAGAAAGTTTTGACTTCACGTGTGAAAATAGGAACGATTTTTTGTTTTGTACCACGAGATCAGCTCAGATATTAACCTGCATAGCATTCAGCCCATGTTTAAACAAAATGTGGTATTTTCTGCTATTTCCTGTCAGACAAATGGAAATGAAAATGTAATTTGCTTTAATATGATGGAACTAAAAAAGCTTGATTTTCATCACTGACTGAGAATTTTGGATCTGTCTCCCAGCCTGGCTGGTTGCGATGATGATTACGATGATGTATAAACCTTCAGCTGAGGAATAGATGCCAAAAGCCAAGAAGACCATAGAATTGTGCTCATTTAGCTGTCAGTAGACGACATGAAGAGAGCTGATACTGAGATGTCTTTATTTCCTTGATGCCTTGTTGGCATGTTGAGTTATTGCCTTCCCCGTGTAATGTTTGCAAGTTTTAATTTTGACTTTGTGAAATTCCCTCATCTCTGTGGTGAGAAATAACTTTGCTATTGCAGAGCTAAATTATTCAACAAGTTAATAGCTTCACAGCGAGGTCACCTGAGACACGAGAAATCCATTTTCATGTTATTTAATGTACCTCGGTACAATGACAGTCCTGTAATGAAGTGCCTAATTTAAAATGTAACATCACCTATTGGTGAAACGAGCTTAGATTATAGGACTCACATGTTTTCATTTGTAGTCTTTAAAACCTGTCTCTACCCATCTAGTATTAAATCTTTCTGGGATACAAGTTAAGTATGTATATTATGCACACACACAAACACACATGCAGCTATTACACATTTCTTGTTTTTATACCTAAGATGAATTATTGTTGAATGAAGACATTTTTCAAACACATGTAAAATGTGGCCAATTGTATTTATTGGGTAAAGGAAAATGTAGAAGGGGGAAAGAGGTAAAAAAAAAAAAGGGGGGGGGATAGAAAACCCCAACAATCCCCTCTGAGCAAGCACCAGGCGACAGTGGATAGGAAAAACTCCTTTAAAGTGAAAGAAACCTAAAGGAGAAACCTATGGCAGAACCAGGCTCAGGAGGGGGCAGTCAACTGCCGGGACTGGTCGGGGGGTGAGGGTGAAAAAAGAAAAGGAGGGAGGGGAAGGGGAAGGGGGAAAATTAAGTTGGAATAAAGGTGGAGGAAGACAAGGTTACATCAGGTGAGAAGCAGCAGTGTCCCTCCTCCAGAACCAGAAGAAGCGTTTTTTCTTCTTTTTAAGATATTCTTCGACGAGCACCTTTTTCTCAATGATGAGGGTTTTCAGCTCATCCATTGTTTCTGTGTTTTCTTTCTCAAGTTTGTTGCATCTTTTCACCATGTCTTCTAATTGTTCTTGTTTTTCTTCAAGCTTGTCTTTCAGTTCTTTAACTGTTGCCTCCTCTATTCGCTTTGCCTTGTGCACATCTGTATTTCTCTGTTCTACTTTCTTGTGCATGTCTTCCAACTGCTGGTTTCTCTTCTGGATTTCCTGAAGTCTACACTGCAGGTCTTTATGTGTTTTCTGTTGTTCTTGCTTTTGCACCTGGATTTCAGTGTTTTTGCACTTCAAGTTCTTTGAAAGTTCCTCAAGTTCGGTATTTTTTCTCAGCATTTCATTGATGCTACTCTGCATCGCTGAGCATTGTTTTTCCATTTCTTTCTTTTCTCCGTCCAGTACAGTTGTTTTGTACCTCGTTTCATTATACAATTCTTGGAGTTCTTGAATTTTCCTCTGGAGAATAAGTTTTTCTTCTTCCTGTTGCATTTCCCGTTGCTCTCTCTCTTGAATGAACTCTTTATTTCCATGCACTTTTTTATCAAGCCTGATTTGGAGCCCTCTGTGTTTTTCCTCCATCTCTTCAAGCTTGGAGTCCATTTCTTTCTGTTTCGTTTCCAGTTGCTTCTTGTCTTGAAGCAACTGTTGATTTTTGTGCAGAGTTTTATCATACTTCACCTGCAGCGCTTTGTATTTTTCCTCCACGCCTTGGAGTTTGCTCTGCATGTCTCTCTGCTCTGTGGGCTGTTGTTTCTTGTCTTGGAGGATCTCTTTATTTCTCTCCAGAGCTTCATCAAGAATTACTTGCAAGCCTTCGTTGTGTTTCTCGATGTTCCTCAGCTTGCAATCCATTTCTTCCTGTTGTATTTTCTGTTGGTCTTTCTCGTCAAGCAACTCTTTATTTTTGAGCAGTGTTTCCTCAAGAGTTATTTGGAGCATTTTCAATTTTTCCTCCAAGACTTCAACCTTGGAGTCCGTTCCTTTCTCGAGCATTTCCCGTTGCTCTCTCTCTTGAATGAACTCTTTATTTCTGTGCACTTTTTTATCAAGCCTGATTTGGAGCCCTCTGTGTTTTTCCTCCATCTCTTCAAGCTTGGAGTCCATTTCTTTCTGTTTCGTTTCCAGTTGCTTCTTGTCTTGAAGCAACTGTTGATTTTTGTGCAGAGTTTTGTCATGCTTCACCTGCAGCGCTTTGTATTTTTCCTCCATGCCTTGGAGTTTGCTCTGCATGTCTCTCTGCTCTGTGGGCTGTTGTTTCTTGTCTTGGAGGATCTCTTTATTTCTCTCCAGAGCTTCATCAAGAATTACTTGCAAGCCTTCGTTGTGTTTCTCGATGTTCCTCAGCTTGCAATCCATTTCTTCCTGTTGTATTTTCTGTTGGTCTTTCTCGCGAAGCAACTCTTTATTTTTGAGCAGTGTTTCCTCAAGAGTTATTTGGAGCATTTTCAATTTTTCCTCCAAGACTTCAACCTTGGAGTCCGTTCCTTTCTCGAGCATTTCCCGTTGCTCTCTCAGTTGCTTCTTGTCTTGAAGCAACTGTTGATTTTTGTGCAGAGTTTTATCATACTTCACCTGCAGCGCTTTGTATTTTTCCTCCATGCCTTGGAGTTTCCTCTGCAGGTCTCTCTGCTCTGTGGGCTGTTGTTTCTTGTCTTGGTGGATTTCCTTAAGTTTTCCTAGAGCTTCGTCAAGCTTTTCTTGGAGCTCTTGATTCTTCTTGAGCATTGTATCCCCTTTAATGCTCTCTTTTTTCTCCTTTTGGAGCAGATCTTTAATTTTTTCCAAAGCTTCATCAAGCTTTTCTTGGAGCTCCTGATTCTTCTTATCTTGGAGAGCCCATTGTTTCTCCTCAATAATACCCTCTTTTTCTTGAAGCTGGTAGGATAATTTTTCTAATTCAGCGCTCTTTCTCTCATTTTCTTCCGTCAGGATCTTAATCTTCTCTCTGTTCATGAGATTTTCATTTTGCATTTCTTCCAATCGCTGTTCCTCTAATTCTACCTGTTCGTCCCAAGGAAGAGAGCTGATATAAGGGTCTAGGGACTCATACCACGGAATAGAGCTGGGGTCAACTTCTTGTCTTTCTTGATCTTTCTGAGACATGTTGGAGTCTGTATACCGTGACTACAAAAAGGATCCAAATGTTTCAAAATGTTTTACTGGCGAACGTTTGAATGCTGCTAACATAAGTGCTGCAAATAACGGACTAAAAGTTGTACATCCTCACCCCTATTTAAGGATTCATGACGATCAAAGCTTCAAAGGATCAAAGCTTTAGAGGATTGTGACATCAGAATTCCATAAGTCACATGACATTTTTGAATGAGGTCATATTTTTGTTTGAATCTTTTTAAATAACATCAACATTCCGTAAGCCAATGAGGTTCTGAATGAGGATAATGTTTTTGCCTGGAAAATTACCAATGAAGTTTCAATCCCTGTTACTTTTGTAAAAAAAAAATAAAAAATAAAAAATAAAAAAAGTGTTATTGCAATAACATACAAAGTGAGTAAAGAAAGTAAGTAAAAGGTAAAAGTACAGTTTTATTTATATAGTACGGTGGCCCTGAGAGGCCAAACGGACTGCAACTTCAGAAAACACTTGCAAAAAGAAAAATGCTGCAAAAAGAAAAACACTTGCAAAAAGAAAAATGCTGCAAAAAGAAAAATGCTGCAAAAAGAAAAACACTTGCAAAAACAAAAATGCTGCAAAAAGAAAAATGCTGCAAAGAGAAAAACACTTGCAAAAAGAAAAATGCTGCAAGAAGAAAAACACTTGCAAAAAGAAAAATGCTGCAAAAAGAAAAATGCTGCAAAAAGAAAAACACTTGCAAAAAGAAAAACGCTGCAAAAAGAAAAATGCTGCAAAAAGAAAAACACTTGCAAAAAGAAAAATGCTGCAAAAAGAAAAACACTTGCAAAAAGAAAAACGCTGCAAAAAGAAAAACACTTGCAAAAAGAAAAATGCTGCAAAAAGAAAAACACTTGCAAAAAGAAAAATGCTGCAAAAAGAAAAGCGCTGCAAAAGCACACACAACACAACGGAAATAGGAAAAAACACAACGGAAAAAACACATGTGTCCACTGTACCATCTGGGAACTCTTCTTGTTTAGCACTCATAATAACACTAAATCCTCCTGTTTGTAGCAGTGTATACACCTGAGACTGTCACCTGTCTGTCTGTCCTGCACTCTCTCTCTGTTTCTTTCTCTCTGATTGTGTAATAAAAGTATGAACATGTGTTTATAAGTTACACTTGTGTTTGAATCCTGCAGCTTATCACACATTTGATTCCCATGTGTGACGACTGCAAGTGTCCAGAGTGAGGACAGACTGAGGGACCCACTGCTGCACATCATCTGTGAGGCTTTGCACCCCCAATGATCCACCAGGACAAACTCAGCAGTGTGTGAGGAAGAGGAGGAGGAAGAGCCAGCAGCAGCTGACAGATGGAGAGAATAGACAGACTGTTCCCTGTTTGTGAAGGACTGCTAGAAAAGTTTAACATAACTAATTGTCTGTCCTGAATCACTCTTATTAGGTAATGTTCAAATAATTGTATCATCCCAGTGTTTTCAGTGTGGGAGAAAGTACTCAGGGCCTTCAAGTTACACACTATGAAAGGCAGCAACAAGTTTAATGTTCAGAAACCTAAAGTATGTATCAGCAGCAGAATGGAGCTAAAAATAAATGTTTGTTTCAGTTCTATGAAGCTTTGAGTATTTTGGATCAGTAGCACTGCTGTGTTTGTTGCATCATATTGCTGTAATTGTTTATATGCTTTATATATTCTGAGGTAAGTTGATCTATAGTGTTACATCATATTCTATAAGGATGTTATGTGTTTGTAGACTTTCTGCTCAGTTTGACCCATTTAACAGAAGTCAGCCTGTTTAAGGCTCTGATATCTATTCTGTATGACTTAAAGCAGTTATGACATGGTCTGATTTTCTCACCCAATAAAGGAATATTTCATATATCAGTCTACTCTTCATTCTATCAGAAACAGTTATCACAGCTCGTACATTTGCTTCTTCCACACATATATGTAAGCATTGAGCCAAATTTAGTAATGCCAACATATTAAAAGAACAATATTTGTCTCTTATATATAATACATCTATAGATACACTGTCAAAGATACTTGAGTGTCTTTAAGTGAAGATTTAAGGTGATAGGAAATATAAATAAATGCAACTTGAATCTTTACTGAAGCTCAGTATTTGACACAGAGTTCACTCACATGTGCTGTACCAGTGTACCTGCACATGTGATGTGACAATAGAAGTGATTTGATTTGAGAGTTCAAACTCACTGCTGTAATAACTAATAATGATTAATATAATAACTATAATATTGGCCATCTCATATTTACACTGACTTTAGTCTCATGAACAACATTAACTATTTGTTATTTACTAGCTAATCTTAAATGACTGTTCAGTACAGATATGAAGCCCAACAATCATGTTTTACAGTCCTGTGGTCTCAGCCTCAGATACTTATTAAATCACACAAAGCTCATGTAGAAACAAACAAACGAACAAATTATGTTCTCCTTCATTTCTGTCAACCACGCGTTTCCAGCTATCATGGTTGCTAGGCAACCTGGGCAGCGCGACGGAGGCTAGACCGTCTCATTTCACAAGCCTCACACTTCCGGCCTTAGCGGTCTTTGAGTGCGCGGCCCTTGAGGACCGTTGAGGCTGCAGACCCTGAATTGGGACACAGCCAGTCTCTGGTGTTCTGTTTGTGTCTCTCCCTCTTCACTCCCCCCCACCATGGTGGCATCTGGTTCCTAGTTCCCGCCTTGTTCTCCACACCCACTCATCACTCACCTGCTGCTCATCATCTATGATTGTTCCTGCCAGTACTTAAGGCCTTGGTGGAGTGCTGTTCTTTGCTGGATTGTTGTATTTACCCCCATTAATGTATGTTGAGATAATGCTGTAGCCACCAGGACTGTACTGTGTTTCACAAATACTAAACCGTGGCTCAGTCCTGACATCAAGGCTGCACTTAGGTGAAAAAGGAGAGTCTGTATTTATATAGCAGATTTAAAACAACAACCGTTGACAAAGCTGCTGTTCAATTAAGATAAAAGAAATAAATACATCGGGAGACATGATAAGAGTTAAGAAAAAGAATCATAAAATTAGAAGATTTGAGTGAGAAATAAGATAAATAAAAGTGATACAAGCTCATTCTGATTTAAAAGCCAAGGAATAAAACGTGGGTTTTCAGACGGGTTTTAAAAGTGTCCAATGTTGGGGAAGTCCTGATGTGAAGGGAGCTTAGGAGCAGTTACAGCAAAGGCAGCATTAATCTGTTTATCAAACATTAGATTAGAGTCAAAAAACACTCCTAGGTTCCTTGCAAAGGTTTTTTTATTATTATTATTATGAATTCCTAAAGGGCCAAAGTCACAGCGATCACAGGGACCAAACACAATCACCTCTGTTTTCTGTTCATTTAGGTTAAGGAAGTTTAAAGCCATCCATGCCATCCTTAACATCCTCCAAACAATCTAGCGAACCCTTCAGAGGACTCACAGATTTACGTTTCAGTGGCAGGTAAATCTGTGAGTCGTCTGCATAGCAATGGAATGAGATCCCATGTTTTTTAAAAGTTGAACCCATAGGGAGCATATAAATAGAAAAGAGAACTGGACCAAGATTGGACTCTTTGAGGACCCCACAAGAAAGTGAGGCTTTTGAGGACGATGAATTCCCCAATCTAACAGAAAAACTTTGGTTGGACAGGTAAGATTTAAACCACTCCAAAGCAGCCTTTGATTCTGACACAGTGCTCAAGCCGAGAGATAAGAATCCCATGATCTACGGTATCCAGTGGCGTTCCTAGCCTGTTTGGCGCCCTGGGCAAACACTCATACATAGTAAGCAAACGGCTACCAAACAGCCATCATAATTCATCATACAATGAGAACAGGACAAATCAACAATTAACAATTACTAATTAATATTAAAATCTGTAACATAATGTATTGTTTGGAGTTTAGTTTGTTACTGTTGCTATTTTTACCATTTCTTCTTGGAGCAACTGTTACGCACATAATTTCCTCAGGGATTAATAAAGTATTCTGATTCTGATTGTTTCAGGATGACCTGCCATTATCCAGTGACACATCTGCTTACGTGTATCCTTTGCTCGTTTCTCCTCCTCTTCTTTTCTCATTTTTATAAACTGAGCACCTGATGGCTTTGACCTTTTCTTGTATCTTCCATTGGTTTTAATTTTGCACTCCAGTATGAACACAAATCCCCCAACACAAAGATCACCACAACATAACCTAACAGACCTATACACCTTATTTCACAGATTCGATTTGTCTAGGGTTTATTTCTGGGATTTCACACAACCCAGGATTCAAAACATGAATACATAATGAGCTTGGATTTACAACATTATAAATGAAATGCGCTCTATTTGGAAGCAGCAGGCCCCCCCCCCCCCCTTTCGACGGCTTGTGTGTGAGACTTTAAATCATCAAACTGTAAATTTTAAATTGTTATTGATCCCTTTACCCCGAGTCCTAAAGTGTATATTTATTTTCTTACTCTTCTTATATATATTGTTTGTTTACTTGCACTGCTGTAACTGGAGCCTTGTCGTCTCGTCTCTCTATATACTGGACTGTAAGTAGCGAAGATGACAATAAAGTTTACTTTGACTTCAGCAGCAAGCAGGCGCACCGAGGGCTCTCGCGCTCACTTTTCATGTATAGAATTTCAAAAAAAACATCTGTATTATAATGTCTGGTGTTTTCGTGTTTGTTGGTTTGTTTTTATTTTGTTTTGTTTTGCGAGTTGGTTATTAGATGCTGCTCCAGCTGGTCAGAGAATCCCCCGCCGCCCCGCCCTCTCCTCTCTGCGCCAAGCAGCAGGCGCACCTCGCAAATGAAGGGCGACCTTACTCTCAGCAAATGGGCGATAGAAAACCGATCGGTGCCTATGCCATTGCCATATGCCATGCGCTGGCTGACATGCAGCATGAGTACGAGCATTTTTTTTTTTTTTTTTGCCGATGCCTGTGATGCCGCCCCCCACCACGATGCCACCCCGGGCAACCGCCCGTGTCGCCCGTATCAAAAACCGCTACTGACGGTATCAAATGCAGCACTGAGGTCTAACAGTATTAAAATGGCAAAATCTTCCAAGTCAGTAAAAGTTAAAAGGTCATTAAAAACTTTTACAAGAGCAGTTTCAGTGTTGTGGTGTGTTTTAAAACCAGACTGAAAATCTTCACTAATGCCATTTTTATCTAGAAAGGTCTGGAGCTGAAGAAGGACAACTTTCTTTAGGAATGTCTGGACTGACAACCAAACATACCAAGCTTCTGTGTTTGAGCCAGAGACTGCACTTGTGGGTGAACAATACAAACATTTTATATTTCTTATATCAGTAATGTAACTTTCAACAAAACGTTCTGGGAAGCTTAAACTTAGTTTCAGAATAATTAAATCTGAGACTTTGTTTTATTGAAAAGGTTAATAAAGTTTTAAATTGTATCACAAATAAAAGAAATTATTAAATAACACCAGCTACAATATTGGTAACATATGTGTGTTGTTCAGCAGAACTTTTGTCCAGGCTTTTGTTTATATGCTCAGTTGAAAACCACTTTAACATAATTTTCAGCATAATTACTATTTTTTGTGACTACTCAGTACTTCAGTATAATTTATTGAATTATTTAGTAACAAATGTGAAGTAAAAAGTTTTGATCACAAATGTGATTTTTCCAAAACGAATCTTGCTTAATAGTTCTGAACTGTTACTGTAAAGTTTATAATAAAGTCATAATAACCTGATATTTAGAATCTCCATATATCATTTCCTTTATGCTTATATGTTGTCAAACAATGGCAGTAAGAAACATAGTGTTAAAATAGCTCTATATAGAATTATCTCTTTAACCTTAAGATTCATCTTGAGAAGAGGTCAAAGGTCAGTTATCGTTATGGGGTCTTGCTATATGTTATGACACAAACATAGCACAGTTGTAAGTATCATAGTTTCTAGGCTCTAAGGCTTTTTGTCAGTTTAATAGTGAGCTTTACAAGATTGATTTTCGTGCCAAAGGCTGGCACAGAACTAAGTTCGCTTATGACCACTAGAGCTGGAAACAACCTCAAGCAATCCTAAGGCTAATCAGCACGGCTAGCATTTTAAAAACATTTGTTAAATGTTGTCATTGCTAACATATACCTGTTTAACAGCATGGTGAGTAGCGAGAACGCTAAGTTATTGTTAGCTTTGAAAAGAAAAATGTCAAAATGTAACATTAGCATGAGCTACATGCTAATGTTATTCACTTAAGCAAACATCTCAGTATGATTGAGATTGATTTGATTTGCTGCTTTCTAATATCTGTGTTTATTTCTGGATATACCTATACCTGCGGTTAGTATACATGCTACTTAAAGGCTGACAGAGGCAGTAAGTGTAAAAGACCATAAATTAACTGTAAATTACGTTGCGTGAGCTCCATTTATATAGGTATATCACGTGCACACGCATGTTGGCAACCGTAACCATGGCCTGCGGAGGGTATATAAATGCTGCACAATGTTCCATTCGTCCCTTTACACTTGCTATTGGACTTGTTTTGACCTGCTCCAACCTCAGCCTGTGGAAAGTTAAGTTTTCGGAAAATATTTTACTGAAAGCGGATTTTACTTGCTAGCAACAACAAGTACTTCATCTTTGGATTGTTTGTACCTGTTTTTCATACAGCAAAGCCTGAAGATGGCTCGTCGTGGACTCGACAGTCCCCTGGACTTCGCTGCAGGTACTTTTAACATTTCTTCAGTTATTTTAAGAGCCACTAAATGACTGTAATAATTTAATAAGTTCCAGTGTGAATATCAAGTTTTAATGTTATCAAAATATGCTTATTCCAAGATTTTTCCCGTAAACTGTTTGTATGCTTTAAATTTTCCGGGAGAGGTGTAGAAATTATTAACGACTGGTGTATGAATTTGAAACAAAAGGTGTTACTTTGATTTAAAGGCTTCAAATTTGACACTTTTTTAATGATTTGGTTAAAAATAGCTTAATGGGCTACAATTTGTAAAATGCCCCAAAAGCAGTCTCTGTGGTAACAGCATCTTCAGCATGTCATGACGTCAGAACACACAGGTGTAAACACACCAGATCCCGGTCCCCTCCTAACATCCTGTTCTTCTCGGATCAAAGGCTTTATTGAAATAAACTATAACTTTTTCCCTGCTACAAAACATGATAATAAAAAATAACAAAAATAAAATAATATAATAAAGAATATGAAAACAGTAATCATAGTACAGTAGTAATAATTGTATCCTTATGTTATGCTAATACTATATCTTATTATATAGCAGTTAATGATGTGAACTTAGTTGACTTAGCTGTTTGTTGCTTGCATGAACAAGTAGAAGTGTCATTCAGTCTGACATAAATGTATCCTAAAATGCTTTTCTCTCATCATCTGCTCAAACTAACAGATGTAGCTCTGTTCCTTTAGCACTTGATGTTTATTACATTCTTAATGTTATTTTGAACTTGTTTCCTCACAGGTCGTCTCGACTACGTGGTTGAGCGTCCCGCAGAAGAAGGCCTTCCTGAGGTCATCAGGATCCTGGATGACTCTGACACCCAGCATGTCAGTGAAGGTGAGTATGGTGAGTATATCCTTCTCTCATCCTCCCCCTCTTCTCATGAAGCACAGGATCCTGATGACAGTGAAGAGGAAGGTGAGTACCCTCCCTACCTGCCTGAGGACGTCGATGAGGTGAGTGAAGACACTGACAATTCCTCTGACTGGAACAACTCAGAAGAGTGGGCCGATTGGCCTAGTGACGACTCGGGGTATGACACCATGGATGAGAGAGATGATTCCCCTCTCATCCAGGAGCTCCCTCCAGAGCCGTTTTGGCACGATTGGCGACATCCTATTGCTCCAGGTGCTGCCCCGTTCGCCATGCCGCCTTTCGGCCAGGCCAACGCCCCACTCTTCCCAGTTGGTGATCTGTCAGCTTCTCCTCCTTCCTCTGCTCCTCCCTCAGCTCCTTCCTCTCCTGCTCCCTCAGCTCCTTCCTCTCCTGCTCCCTCAGCTCCTTCCCCTCCTGCTCCCTCAGCTCCTTCCTCTGCTCCTCCCTCAGCTCCTTCCTCTCCTGCTCCCTCAGCTCCTTCCTCTGCTGCTCCTTCTTCCGCTACTCTCTCAGCTTCTCCTTCATCCTCAGCTCTCACCTCCTCAGCAAAGAGAAGTAGAGAAGACATCTGCACTGAAGAGGTAAGTGCAAAGAGGTGCAAGGTAAGTGATGACACGTTCTGTTGCCCTTCGACATCCTCAGGTTCTTTTGGAGTCAGACGCTTCTGGGAAAGGCCTTTTGACCTTTCACTTGATGACAGTGACTCTGACTAGGTAATGTTAGAACTTGTTTTTAAACTTTAAATGTTTAGGTTTGCTTTGCGTCTTGCAGTGTTTGTAAGACACTATTTAAATGACTAACATATTTTTTCTCAAGCTCTAGCTCACCATGCAGGACAAAGGTAAGTCCGTACTTAATGTCAACACAAATAAGTAGAAAATGTTTAAAAATGATGTCGTGAACTGACTGTAGTCTCTTGTTTTTACATAAGGTATAGCCTGTGGCTAAGGGATCAGAGGTAAGGTAAAAACACATAACAGAAGAAAAGTAAACTGAACAACTCGGTGATCTGTGAATTCATGTTTTTCTCTTTGTCTTTTTGTCTTCAGGTGCTTTACACTTGTCCTCTCCCAGCATTCAGCACTTCAGACACTCAACGTCCAAGACGGAGCTAACACAGAGAGATGCTCCACCCAGAAGACAGCCTTACCCCAACCCGATGAGAAGGATGGATGACCAAATGACAAACTGGAGAGTGGTGCTGTGTTCCAGCTATGTAAGTTATCACCTCACATTGGCTACAAACTGTCTTGAAGACTAAATCCTTCCAATAGCTGGTGTAAATCATCGTCCTACAGTACTGTAGGTTTAAGTTTATTTATAGTTATTGTGTATATGTTGAGTTTAAAATTGCATTTTAACAACATGCTGCAGCTGCCAACAATGGAAATGCTGTATTGTGTTAAAATGACGTCTTTCTCGTGTTATTGCTTTGCAGGGCAGCTGAGAGTGGACAGAGCTGCAGAGAGGACCAAAGATCCACTCTCAGCACTTCATACCTGACTGGCCACAGCACCACCCCTCTTCACCCAGGGTGAGGAGGGTCCTGACCCCGCCTGCACAGAGGGAGTTGTGAACATGCACTTCTGTGTCGGTGGGTTTAGGAGCCTCCTCACACTCACACGGAT
Organism: Neolamprologus multifasciatus; assembly: GCF_963576455.1. NCBI lineage: Eukaryota > Metazoa > Chordata > Actinopteri > Cichliformes > Cichlidae > Neolamprologus > Neolamprologus multifasciatus. The sequence continues at coordinate 35,133,757 of NC_140444.1, read as the reverse complement.
GAAGACTGTCACTGGAAGACGTCTCCATTGCATCAGCAGGAAGCATTTGTATAATATTACAGTTTGTGATGTTTTATACATGTTTTTATTGCTTCACTTCAAACTAGGAGATATAAAATAAACCAGTTTTCATAATATTTTCTGTGTATTTAGTTGTTTTCTTAATAAGTTATTTGGAACATCATTGCAACCTGTCAGCTTTTTATTGAGGATTTAGAAAGTTGCTGGTGGCCCGAGTGTGTACAGTGGGGTGTTGTTTTTGTCACATGGTGAAAGTGACCTCATGGGGAGCAAAAAGAACAACTGAACAATTTGGGGATTCACAGACTTTGGTAATCATTAAAAGATGAAGAAAAATAGTTTTGTGTGATCAGTTTTAAGTACTGTAGAAAGTGAGCAGCAATTTAATCAAATCCTGGGATGAAATGGGACAAAAGGGTAATGTGACAGCCACATTAGTTCCCTTCCCTCGTTTAACAATGTGTAAGCTGCTTTAACCTGCAATTTACTGCATGTTATTAGGCTGCATGGTACAACCACAGTCTGCTAACCACCCGTGGTGAGCGAAGGTTTTGAGGCATTGTTCGAACTACTGATGAAGCTTCATCAATGCTTGTTAAGTTTCCCAACCACATTTCATCCCGATGGTCCAAGGCTTACATCTTTATGCTCACAAACGTGCCTCTGTAATTAATCAGTAACCAATTTATTACTTTAAGTTACAGTGTGAGGGGCATTGATGAACATAAATTAGATTTAACTGGATTATGTGTTTAGGTCAAGAGACACAGACCTTCATCTTTAAGAGGCTCTTCTTAAATGTGTAATCACGATGTTTGTGTTTGTCTGCAGCATCACTGCAGCAGAGAGGGTATAACACAAGGCCACAGTCATGTGGTATTCTGTCCTGCTATTAAGTGAATAAAATACTGAAAATTCAATCTAGACACTAAATACAGTCACCGGCCACTTCATTAGTTACACCTGCCTTAATTCTTTGTGGCACAGATTCAACAAAGACCTGGAAACATTCCTCACAGATTTAGTTTCATATTGACATGATAGCATCACACAGTTGCTTCAGATTTGTCGGCTGTGCATCCATGTTGCAAATCTCCTGATCCACCACATGCCAAAGATAATCTGCTGGATTGACATCCGTTATAAGATGAGTATACTGTGGTCATAAAACCATGGACATGGTCAGCAGCACAGCTCAGGGAGGTTGTACCTCTGGAGAGGCCTCTTCCTACACCTGAAGTTTTTACCAGTGAAAAGAACAGGTTTCCTCACACAGTGTTTCCTAGTGTTTCATCAACAAAGGAGAATTTATTCCTCAGACTGTGCAAAATTGCATTCATGGTTATCCTGCTGCGAGGGCGAGCTCTGAGATGGGCCCAAGCCATGCTTGCTCCTCAGCAGCCTTTATTTAACCTGATATGTGGAAGACTGCTCGACTCTGGAGAAGGAGTTATGCTTTCTGTTTTTTAAAATGAGCAGTAATGATACTTGTAATAAATGTAGTCTTTATGCAGCTCTGGAGGCCTGGATCACTGAACTGAACTCTCGGCATCCCACCCTTGAAAAACTCGTAGCTGGTCAGGCCTCTGTAGCTGGAGCAGTGGAAGGTGGCGTAGGCCCTGCTAACTGTCTCCCAGCAGGTTATCCTGAGCAGACGTGAAAACATGATGGCTGGGTGACGGTGAGGAGGAATCATAGACTTAAACAGAAGCCCTGGTACACCACAACCCTGTTCCTGTGTCTAACTGTTTTTCCCCACTCGGTGACACACCCGCCGGGGAACAAACTCTGCTAATTAGTGATTCTGTTCTGAGACATGTGTAGACACCAGCAACCATAGTCAGTTGTCTTCCAGGGGCCAGAGCAGGCGGCACTGAGGGAAATTTAAAAACTGCTGGCTGAGGGTAAACCTGAATTCAGTAAAAGTATCATTCACATCAGCAATAATGACACCCGGTTACGTCAATCAGAGGTCACTAAAATCAATATTGAATCAGTGTGTAACTTTGCAAACACAATGTCAGACTGTAGTCCCCTCCCCAATCACACCAGGAGTGTCATGTTCTCCTTAAATTGCTGGCTGTCTGAGTGGTGTCCAAGAAACGATGTGGGCGTAATAGATAATTGGGAAACTTTCTGGAGGAACTCTGGTCTGGTTAGGAGACATGGCATCCATCCCACTTTGGATGAAGCAGCTGTTATTTCTAGAAATCTGGCAAATTTATGAAATCCCCTGAAACATGACTATCCAGTGTTGGGACCAGGAAGCAGAGTTTTATTAAAACTCTATTTTATATTAAACAAATATGGAGCACTGCTTTCTTCCATTTGCACAATATCAATAAAATTAGAAATAGCCTGTTTCAGAGTGATGCTGAAGAACTAGTTCATGCATATGTTACTTCTAGGCTTGACTACTGTAATTCATTATTATCAGGATGTCCTAAAAACACCTTGAAAAGACTTCAGTTAATCCAAAATGTTGCAGCAAGAGTACTGACAGGGACTAGAAAGAGAGAGGTGATGGCGATGGCGTTCATTTCACTCTCCTTGAAGCTCGGTGTGAAATTCTGCAGTAGACTGGAGCGAGGCAAAGAGTAAGTAAAGGGACAATAAGAGGAAATGAAGGGAGAGAAAAAACATGGCTGAGAAACACAAAGAAAGAAGAAAAATAAAAAATGGTGGAAAAAAAGGATCAGAGCCTAAATTCTAAAGCTGCAGCTTTGCATACCTGCAGCTCCAAGATCTCACTGACATGTAATCATAGACTGTATATAAACATAGGCCAGTGTGATGTCATTGATTTGTAGACTTTAATTTTGAACAAAGGGCAACCTCTGGGTACACTTCATCATACTATTTATTCATCTCTGGCTCTCACAGCAGGTCTTTTGTTCTGTCGTCCTTCTGTCATCTCAACTGGTGCCGGCAGATGCCCGCCCCGCCCTGAGCTGTCACAGTAGCAGCAGCACACTGTATGATTTTGAGGAGTGGACCCCAAATGCAGACACCAAGGAACATGGAAAAAAAACGTAAATGTTAACAGAAAACGAGCCATTTATTGAGGATGGTAAAAGATTAAAAAACAAAAGGCAAAGGTGAAGCTAAACAATAACCTAAACTGGGGAAACTAAAGATAAACATAAAAAAAACATGAAACTTGATGTGGATATAAAGATACCTCGAAAAGTGGCACAAAGGACAACAGGCAACCTTTTTAAAGCTGCATATCTTGCATTATATGGTGAGAAAATGAGATTTCACACGGCTCTGTTGGTGCCTGTCTCCTTGCTCAAATAAAATATTTAATCTCATTTTGTTCATTGTTCAATAATCGTGTTTTTATGAAAAAAGAAACAATTAGATTGAGCAAAAGACAAACTTTATGTACATTAGAACTTTTCACAGTGGTCACTATTCAACATCGAAGAAAAGGGCGGTGTGAATGTGACGTCTGTGTAACGGCGCTTTATTACGCCCTACACAACACACAAGCCCTCAATCCTGTGCGCTGATATCCTTCGTGTAAACCCGAATTTTGAACCCTGACTCTGGGCGATCTTCTGACTCCCGAGATTCATCCACGATTCCTCCTGGTTTGAAAACTGGATTGAAGATGCATCATATGTGCCAGTGTCAGCGTGGAGCGCTGTCCCCCCCGTCCTCACAACCCTGGACCAACGACAGGGACGAGAAAATATATGTCCCTTCATCTGGGGTTGTTTCATATTCAATTTTGCATTTGGAAGATTAATATCAAGATTTGTTGGACTTCTTGGATTTCAGAAGTCCAAAGTCAACTCCAAGGCGAGGCAGCCCCATGTCATTTCTTAGGTTGACCTTGGATGAGCTTTGTACAGGTGGTTTGGCAGTAACCCTCCCATTCACATAGCCCCCTTCAACACTGAGTACATCATCCATCAAAAACGTCTTGATTTTGGTGTTGTACAGTTTGCTGTAGGAATCCGTCAGCATCTAGAAACAGTGAGAAGCTGGTGATTGGAAAGTTTTAATTAATAGTATATACCCTACAGCCTCAGGACCCTAGGCACCCTGGTCCAGATTTCCAAGGCCCTTGCTCAGTTTTCTTTGAGTGAGGACTTGAACATTATCGTCAAACGGCTCTTTTTATTCTTTTTATTTGTATAAATGATTTGTACAAATCCTTTTATTTGTATAAATGCATTTTCACTGTTTTATTTTGAAAAAAATATTTATTTTGAAAAGCAAAATGTGATCCTCTCTCTAAAGTTAGAGAGAGGATCACATTTGGTGTTAATAATTTCATTTTAGAAGCAATATTAGTCCCGCCTTCCAGGCATCGGACCACCATCGCATTAGCTAGGTCTTTCACTTTGAAAACAAATGAGACAGTTTGCAGATGGTGGTGCGGAATTATCGATGGATTTGGTGAGTTTGAATGCAAAAAAAAGTGTTATAAACAAGTGTTTGCACTGTCCGAAAGCACCTTGCTTTGTTCGGCTGGTAGCTCATCTTGGTGAGTTGAGACCATGTGCTTGCTAAAGAGGTATGCTAGTCTCTTGCTAAAATTAGCATTTTGCTAACGAAAATTCACGAGTGTTTTTTTTTATGTGTTTAAAAGCAGTAAAAATGCCGTTTGTGTTAGAATGTGGTTTCACCAAACTTTGACAATGATGTAACCAAGCACTTTTATCCTTTATGCACTATTTGTGGTCAAACGTAATATTTGTTGGATGTAAAATGTATATTTTGGTGGTTTACTGTGGGAAAGTTTGCATTAAATTCTATGCGACCATACTGCGAGCTACTGTATAAGTAGCTCAGTTACTTATATAGAGTGATTAGGTAGTTGTATTTCATCTCATGATCTACAAAACTTAAAGGATGATTTAAAAATCAATAATTTAATTGGTTATAAATATTAATCATCATTTCATGGTTAAGAGATTTTAAAAGTAGGAGTAAGAAATGAGCTGCATCGTTTTTTTCTTCTGAAAAACTTCTGAATTGTTTTGATATAAAAATCCTGCTCTCAAGTTCAAAAAGGCGGGCTGATTGTGCTTTCCCTTATTTTCTAATATACATATGTACTATTACGAAATAAATACTTCTATTAAACATGGTCCAGTGTTTTAAATAATGAGGTGTGCATGTGTGTTAGTAATCGATGTGAGACTTAAGCTTCTCACTGATCTAAATGCTCATTTTAAGGCCGTTTTTTTCAGCCCTTTGAGGGGCAGCCAATCAGGAGAATGTTGTCTTGGAGCCGCTTATAGGAAGAGGAACTAAAATGTCATCCTGTCAGACAGTAGATGAACCTTGAAGCAGAACCAAGGCTCACTCTCAAATAGGGCTGCCACGATTAGTCGACTAGTGAAGCTTTGTAAGATCACAAAAGACGCAGGAATGAGTATTAGGATTTACGAGTGTAATAACGGACTGAAACAGAAGATGGCAGCACTGCATGTACAAGGATGCCAGCTGCCGTTAAACCCCGAAGAAGAAGAAACTGTGTCCCAGAATTCATAGCACGGCCCTGCTCAGTTTCCAACAATGGCGGCAGCTAGTTAGTTTTAGTTTTTTTAATATTACTCTTATTATTCTTTCTGGGTCACAAAATAAACGTTTAACATATTTTCAGGTGAGAATGTAGCTGTGTAAACTTCAAATATCTGCTCAGTTTATCAAGACACCACATATTTTCAAAAGCGCTCCGACGTCTGTTACCCCCTAGCTCGATAGCTAGCCAGGGGCAAAGCTCACTAGAGCCGTGAGAACACCGGACTCCCGGCAAATCATTTTCAAACCCACCGCCGTCTTTCGCTACTCAGGTTAAACATATATGAGTCACTTAGATAACTTTAAAATGTTATTGTTTGGCTTTTTTTAGTATTTTATTTGTTCCTGAGTAAATCGGTTTGGCTGAGATTAAATTATAGTTTTTACACAGCTGAATAAACGTCAGGCAGACAACTGATCAGAAGTGTGAGATGCTCGAGAATATACTCCGGTGTCATGTTATATTTTAGATAGCAAGGAGCAGACGGCTAAGTTTACTCAACTATACCGAAACAATCTGCAAATTTCATTAAAATTTAATAAACTATCATCTTGCCTTTATTTTTAGTTAGCACATACCTTAAACACTTAAAGCTGTAAGCTAATGATAGTTATATAAGAGCAGATGCTGCTGGCGCAATAAATTGTACGTTTTACGTCCAATGGATTCATAATCTGATTAGTCGACTAATCGCAAAAATAATCGGTGACTAGTCGACTATCAAAATAATCATTTGTGGCAGCCCTACTCTCAAATAAAAAAGGATTATTTTGAACTGTGGCAAAAATATTGAGCTGGAAATTTGCTAATTTTAGCAGGGAAAGTTTAATATTTCTACATGTATTAACACAGACTTTGCTACTCTCTTCAAAGTAGCCAAGAATCACAACATGGAGTTGGAAATAAGCAAACTATGTCTCTTTTAAAGTAGCTGAGAGTGAAGTGTTGGGTTTGCTGATGGTTAGTGATTTGTGTTTGCAGGTACAGCGAGCTGTCTGGAAGAAAGACTGGCTCAACTTCATTGAGCCACATCACCTGAGCAGGAGTCACCTGAGTCAGACCTGAACCATCAAAGTGTGAGTGACAGGGTGTCTTTGAATGACACATGAAAGGCATGGTGGGTAATGTAGTCTCTAATATTGGTAAATTTAATAGAGTTCTCTTTCATAGTGTGTCTTCTGTCCTGTTTTTCTCCTCTTCTGGCATTTTTTCCTTCCCACTGTCATCAAGTGCTTGTTCATAAACGGGTCATCTGATTGTTGTGTTTTTTTCTCTATGGGTTTAGCCTGTTGTAGGGTCTTTACTTTACAATATAAAGTGCCTTGAGGGGCTGTTGTTGTTATTTGGTGCTATATTGTAGCTATATTATATTAATGAACTTATTTCAATTCAGTAGTTTATTGAAATTAGCCTTCACATTTTCTACTGTTAATAACTGTTGAAGATTTAATATATTTTTTTCTTCTGTTTTTCTGTTTTTGTAGGGAAAGCAGACTCAAGGTCATCAAAGGCCCAAAGGACCGTCCTGTAAACTGGCAACAAACCAGAATAGCTATATAAAGATTTTTCTTTCCATTAACAGTGGCCAGTAAGTTACAAAACTCAGTGGATCAAAAATGAAAAGGACTGCCACCCCCACACCCAACCAGTGTGGGTGTGGGGGGCAAAGTCCACTTCGACAGCACAACTGATCAGGTGAGCGGACTTCTCATCTGATCAGTTGTGCTGTCTTGCCCCCCCCCCCCCCCCCCCCCCCCCCAAGTAGTGAAGTAAGTTCCAAAACACAGTGGATCAAAAATTAAAAAGAGTGCCACTGCACAGCGTCTCCCTGCTCAGCAGAAAAGAGCCGGCCCCATCCCTCAGCCCAGCCACACATCCACCATAGGTGAGATATATACAGCTTCATTTACTTACTGTACTTGGCTGTAACTTGTGCTAGTGTCAGTTAGACAGTAATTATGCCAAATACAGGACAGTAATATCTATTGATTATCCTCATGCTGTATAACAGTTCTGTAAGGTTCTGTTTGTATTTCCTTAATACTGCAGCAGTCTGGAAGAATCACACCCATCATATTCACATCGAGGTGATAGTTACATGTTTGCTCACAAATAATTTTGGGAACAACATCCTGCACCAGGGGAAGCGGATAGGAGGGAGCCCCAGTGGAAGATCCGGGTATGTGTGGGATGAGGTATGAAGTTATTCCACCATCAGTTTCGTTGTTCTGGGCAGCAATGTTTGTTGGAAGTACCTATGTTTTTTCTTCTAATGTATTTTTTCAGGACCAGCTGGTGCAGGGAGTAGTGCCAGTAAGTAAGTGAGTATAAAAAGGCCTGGGAGGAGCAGCCACCACCTGGGGAGGCGGATCGGTGTCAGCTTCGGTAGGAGGTCCGGATATGTGTGGTTTGAGTCATGAAGTTATTACACCGTAAGTTTCATTGACCTGGGCAGCAATGTTTGTTGGAAGTACTTATGTTTTTGTTTTTTTAATGTATTTTATTAGGAGCAATTAGCCCAGGGGCTACTCCCAGAAAGTATTGTTTGTGTGTGTTTGAGATTGTTTCATTTGAAACAGATGTTGCTGACCTGTAGTATTAGCAAACGAATTTCCTAAATTAAATGTCTATACTATTGACAGTATTGTGACCGGGTTAAACAATGCTATTTATTTTACTTGCCTAACCATATTGTAATGCAACAGTTAAAAGATGCAAACATTACAAAAGAAAACTTGTCCAGTGCTTTTAAGATTCATGGATTCATTTGTTTTTTTAATTCATGGTGAGACAGAAAACCTTCCAAAGTGTCAGAATTGGAGTATTTATTTCTTAACCTGCTGTTTTGTTTGTTTGTTTAGGAAAACCAAGACAAGAAAACCACTCCAAAGTAAGTACCTATGCAGTAGTAGCACCCAGATTTTCAGTTTAATAGTGTTTTGCATTGCATTGCTGTTCTAATGCAGTTATACAAAAGTCACTGCTGTTTAGTTTTCTGTCTTCATTTATGTTGGAAGTGACAGTAATTTTTTCAGAAATCTCTCAGTCAGAGCGTGGTGCATCATGTTTAGGTGGAAACTAGCGAGCTAACTTCACTTCACGAAGCTCCTGACAATGGTAACAGTAATGCGCCGACAATCCATCAAGCGGTGTGGCTTTGTAGCTTACCAAAGCTGAACTAACATTTTTCGACAGATTTTTTTGAGTGCCATGTACAACATAAAATCTGTTCGAAGTCAGTAAGCACAACCAGAATTCATACATAAGATGCACCGGATTATAAGGGACGCTGACGATTTTTGAGGAAATTAAAGGATTTGAAGTGCGCCTTATAGTGCGGAAAATACGGGACTCGTATGGCTATGCATGTGACAGATTAAGAATCTTGAATCTTCACCCTTCTTGAGCTTCTCGAGTGAAGTTGCTATCACTTGGTATAGCTATATATGTCACTTCTTCCTCTGCTTGTCCACCACTGCTATATTTTGACTCCTCAAGATTTGTTAGAACAGATTTAACAAGACTTGTTATGTTGTGAAAGCGCTTGCTCATAGGGGGACATCTAATTGTTGGAGCTTTTTCTGATTTCTCTGTATCATTGTAGAGTCTTTAACTTACAGTTTAAAGCACCAACTGTTGTTGTGATTTGGTGCAGTATAAATACAATTAAAGTGAATTGAACTTGCCTTACTCGCTGCAGGCAGAGTTTTGAGATGTGAGAGATTTGTGACGTTTAGCGTGTTTGGAGTGTGTAGTTAATGTGTTGTCTTGTGTAGTTAGTGTGTAGTGTTGTGGATCGTTTTGTGTTGTGTGTCAGAACAATGAGGCGACTGCTGTCTCCAGGTAGAAACAGGAGCGATACACCTGCTGCTGTCAGACCTGCAGGTATCAGGCTGTGATGTTCTCCTTTATAGAGGACAGAAATTATTTTTTTGGAGTGTCACAAATAATTTGTCAAAATTTGTCGTCAAAATGAAAACATAACTGTAAATTCAGACACGTGAGGCTGTGCTGAAAACGATGATACCAAACAAGGCAAAGTAAATCGTTTTTAAAGGTGAAATGTGGAGTGAAAATCAAAAGTAGTTAAAAATGGCCAATTATACCCTGGACTCCAGAGGGTTAAACGTTTTTTTAAAAGTAACGCAATAGTTACTTTTCAAATAATTATTTACTTTTAGAATATTGTAACTCAGTTACTAACTCAGTTACTTTTTTGAAGAAAAGTGCACCAAGTGTTAAATTCCAGTTCTTTTGTATTCCCTACGGCCAAAAAGACACAGCTCAGAAGTGGTCTTTTACTTTAAAAATGATCTTTATTTTACATATCCGGATATGGAGACCTTAAGACAAAACACACAACCCCAGGTCTGAAGCACAAAAGGAAGCCTGGTTGTTTATATACTTGCTCTCTACGTCACACTTTAAGTTTCGATCAAACAGCCTAGTTGGTTTCACTTTCTAGCTGCAAAAGCAGTTTCCTGTCAGCCTGCAACCTAGTTTTACACTGAAGTCTGGGCCTCTCATAAAACACACTAATCAGCATTCAGATTATATATTTTATTTCCTAACAGTAACTAGTAACTATAATTAATTACTTTTTCAAAGTAACTTGCCCAACACTGTTGCAGACAGACTCTCACTCTTCAGCATTTAAAATTCAAAGGCTTATTTGACCATCAAAGGTTTTGCTTAATTGTCTTGCTAACAAACTGTATTTGTGCTCCTGTCTCCCTCAAAGATCTCCAACAAAATAAAGCCCCCCCTCTCCTGCTGGGTGAGTCTAGTTGAACCATTAAAGGTGTACTTTTTTTTTCCATACCTGTATCTTGACATGTAAAAGATACAAAGTGACTGAAGTCAGGTTATTGGTACAAACACAAACTCAAAGCTGTACCTTTTGCTTGCTGGTCTCTCGATCAATCTTGATCTTCTATTGTGCAGCGTAAAAGAAGTCTGTCACCGATGTAGGGAAAAGGGAAAACTCAATTTTTTCCAATATGGGAATCATGAAGGGAAAGACACGAAGACATTTATTAATGGAAGAAGATGGACAGCAGCTGCACTGAAAGACATGTTGTAGTGGTGCCCAGTTTGATCCCAGGAGGAGACGCAAATCTTTTAGCCTGCACCAGGAAAGAATCTGCCTAATCAAACATGCAGAGCTATAAGCTAAGGTCAACACTTGTGGAATAACGGGAGCAGCCGAAAGTAGCTTTATGTATGAATACTTTACCGATAGTGAGGACGATGGTGCTGAAAAGGTCAAATTTCAGCATCTTTTTGATGTTAGTGACAAAAGGATCTGAGGGGTTGTTGAAAGAGTTGATGTCCACACTGGAGGCGTTGCTGGTTACCACATCCAAACTGTGGGGCCTGAAAAACTTGCAGAACTACACAAACGTGACCTTTATTATTGCAGACTTAGAAGAGGTGATTCTATGCTTTTTCTGATGTATTTAAATGGACTGATTCACTTTTCTACTCTCCTGGAGTTCTCAAAGCGCTGTATACAACATGCCTCATTCACCCAAGCACAAACTAATAAACATTCACACACAGATGAACGCATCTTGGTGTTAGTATCTTGCCCAAGAATATTTGACATGCAGACTGGGGAAGCCAAGGATCGAACCACCAACCTTCCAATCAGCAGCTGATCTGCTCTACCCCCTGAGCCACAGCTACCCAGGTAAGAGGTTTGATTCCCAGCTACTCAACTCTGCATGTTGAAATATCCATGGGCAAGATACTGAACACAGGGTTGTTCCTGATGCATCCATGTGAGTGTGTATGTGACTGTTAGACAATATATTAATGTGTGTGATTGGGTATTGAATGAGGCTTGTAGTAAAAAGAATTTTGCTGCTCAGAGTAGAAAAGCGCTAATCCATTTTTCGTGACTTTTTTCTATTCTTACCAGAGCTGTCAGCGTTAATCTTGTTAAAATGACGTTAACGCCATAACCGCATTAACGCAGCAAATCTCCGCTAGCGAGTTATCGCGCTAATGCATTGACGCTGACAGTACTAATTCTTACTGTATAATTAGTCTACTTTGGCACTATGACATAAAAATGTGGAATACCTTGGGAACAAAGAGCAGGGCGAGTGTCACAGTGATGGTTACATGGGCGTGTATGAAGGAGAGCAGCAGCATCCAATCAGGATGAAGAGACAGAAAGGTAAATCTGTGGGAGGCAGAAAATATAGAATCATCCCACGTCAGTGTGTGAAGTTTATTGGATTTACAGAAAGTGTGCAATAATTGTTTAAACAAAATCAGGCAGGTGCATAAATTTGGGCACCACATAAAAAGAAATGAAATCCATATTTAGTAGATCCGCCTTTTGCAGAAATTACAGCCTCTAAACGCTTCCTGTAGGTTCCAATGAGAGTCTGGATTGTGGTTGAAGGTATTTTGGACCATTCCTCTTTACAAAACGTGGGGTCTTGCCTGGTGTGGTGGCCTCTGTGGATCTTGTTCCTGTGCTGCCATGATTAGTGGCTCTGTGCTGTCTTCAGTTCAGCTTTGTCCAGCCACTGGTAGGATTTCTGAATGTCAGCCACCTCCGCTATCTGTGACCAGATATGACTCATTCAGTCCCTGGCTGAAGCCAGAGCTCTGCGCCTCTGCATAGCTGCATATACAGCATGTATGTATGCATCTATGTATGTATGCATGTGTCCAAAGTCGCTTACACACACTCAGAAAACAGATGCACACAGCAACGGGGATTCATTACAGGACCTGTGATTAATTAAAACCTGATACATTCTTGGTCATATAAATCGGCACTGGTGTATACCACGTTAAGAAAATATCAAATGGTATGTAATGTAGGCCACTGGTTCAAACTGTATGACCATTTAACATTTGTACATGTGTATGTTCATCATCTTTTTTTCAGTATGTCTTTCTCTTCCTCCACCACGGCTCCATTTTCACTTTATTCTCTTCCTCTTCAGCTCAAGCCACTTCTCCCAAACTGTAGTCAGGACTCTAACAAGAACATTTGTAATAGCATTCTTATTTATTCTCAGTAGAATCATAAATACTGTCAGCAGATTAGACATGTAGCCTACTGCCAAACAACAGCTGGTGATAAGCTAACATTGTGTCAGCTAAAAATCACACTTTCCCTCTCAACAGTTTAATTATATTCTCACATCATATTAGTCTCACTAATATCATCTAATAGCAGCTGAAGGGGAAATAGTGAAAAGTGCAGAGACTTGTGTAGAAGAAAGAAGATTAGAAAAGGGCAGACAAAGCTTCACAGTTGACAAGACCTCCTGCTCAGACCCACTGGGAGAGGAGATGTCTGGGGAAGAGAAGGAAACAGAATAGAGGAAAACAATGACAAACATGCACCTACTGCTCAAGCTTGGATACAGAAAACAAACAGAATGGAAAATAAATTATACCATGTCCACCCTTCAGTCTGAGCCCTTGTAACCTTTTGTACAGTGATGTGTTCTTAAGTCTCAAGCGAGTAAGCTGAATCTGAACCCTGTCTCCTCTCGTTACAGTGACTCCCGGGACAGTGATTCCTGGTGCGGCTCTATGTATATAGTTTTTTATTTGTTTATATAGTTTTTTAGTTGTGTTATTTCTGTTTGTAAATAAAGTTTTGTAATCACATTTACCAATGCCTCTGTTTGTATTTGTAATTGAATCTGTTTATCTGGTTTGGCCTTCAGCCATGACATCACATACAAATAGTTCTCCAGGCTTTTTACTGGACTTGGCTGCTTTTTCACTCATTTCCACTCAGTCCTTGTACCTGACCTTTCTTAAAGTATTTGTGTCATCAAGACACTCACATATGAATATGATCTTTATCATTCAATCAATAAAAATGCCCCTAACTCAAAGGATGAACTTTGGAACCAACAAGGTGATTTACAAAGAGCTGTTATTTGAAAATGTAGCATATCACAGCCTGGTATGTCACGTGTCATTAAAAGAACTTGAGGAAAACTAATCAAGTTAAAAAGGGCTTATCTATGCCAAATTACATGAGAAGTGGATTGAAAATCTGTTGCAACAGGTTTTGTGGATGAATCCAAATGACAAAGATTTGGTTGAAATCATCCTCAGTATGTAGAGGAGAGAGGTACAACAAGGAGTCTCTACAGAAGGCAGAAATAAACTCATAAAGTTCACCAAATGTTTACAAATGTCAAGAAGTCACAAGCAAAGAGAGACCACACCATGACACATGTTTAAACAAGGAATGTTTATTCATCAAAGCTACTTATTGATCAAATAGACATGTTCAAAGCACCACAGTGGTAGAACGATATCACACAGCACCGTCACAGGATATTAAACAGAAACTGGCAACAGGGCTCTGTAGAGTGAGCGATCATAATGAAGCCGTTTATTTGAAGTTGGGATTCAACCTGCTCTTCATATTTCAGGCCACCAGATGTCACCAAAGACAACTGTGGTGAAAAGTTTCAAGTAATGAAACCTTTTCAGTACAAGCTTCAGAAAGCTTTATTTGGCCATCAGTAAACAAAACAACATCAGAGCAGGACAGAAACAAAACAGACTGAAGCAGGACTCCAGGAGAACAGGGACAAAACAGCAATGAGGGGTTAAATACATGTAGGCAGAGTGGAGACAGCTGAGGAAAAACACACAGCTGAACTAAATCTGATAACAAAAAATGCTGAGGTGTAATTAAACACTAGACACAGGAGACACAGGCTACCAGAATAAAACAGGAAATAACTGAACGTGGGAACAGAAACATGGACTTGACACAATTCAATTCAGTTTTATTTATACAGCACCAAATCACAACAACAATCACCTCAAGGTGCTTTATATTGTAAAGTAGACCCTACAACAATACTGTGGTGGAGGTGTGGTCCGTGGCTCAGCTGCAGGGGAGGAGTGGTGCAGTGAGCTCAACGGGGCGGTGCTGGGGAGGCAGGTGAGAGCAGCTGGTGGCGTTTGGTCTGATGACAGTCTTCTTTCCCCTGTTTTAGTGAGACGAGAGGAAAACGCTGAGACGGGCGCTGACCAGACTGTGAACTGTCACAAAAAAAGTCACAAATAAACGTGACATCTCGCTGTATCGAGCCGTGTGTGTGTGGAGTGCATTCTACAAATACATACAGAGAAAAACCCAACAGTCATATGACCCCTTATGAGCAACACTTTGGCGACAGTGGGAAGGAAAAACTCCCTTTTAACAGAAAGAAACCTCCAGCAGAACCAGGCTCAGGGAGGGGCGGGGCCATCTGCTGGGAGCAGTTGAGAGAAGGACGACAGAACAAAAGACCTGCTGTGAGAGCCAGAGATGAATAAATAGTATGATGAAGTGTACCCAGAGGTTGCCCTTTGTTCAAAATTAAAGTCTACAAATCAATGACATCACACTGGCCTATGTTTATATACAGTCTATGATTACATGTCAGTGAGATCTTGGAGCTGCAGGTATGCAAAGCTGCAGCTTCAGAATTTAGGCTCTGATCCTTTTTTCCACCATTTTTTATTTTTCTTCTTCTTTCTTTGTGTTTCTCTGCCATGTTTTTTCTCTCCCTTCATTTCCTCTTATTGTCCCTTTACATACTCTTTGCCTCGCTCCAGTCTACTGCAGAATTTCACACCGAGCTTCAAGGAGAGTGAAATGAACGCCATCGCCATCACCTCTCTCTTTCTAGTCCCTGTCAGTACTCTTGCTGCAACATTTTGGATTAACTGAAGTCTTTTCAAGGTGTTTTTAGGACATCCTGATAATAATGAATTACAGTAGTCCAGCCTAGAAGTAACATATGCATGAACTAGTTCTTCAGCATCACTCTGAGACAGGCTATTTCTAATTTTATTGATATTGTGCAAATGGAAAAAAGCAGTGCTCCATATTTGTTTAATATGTGCATTAAAGGACATATCCTGGTCAAAAATGACTCAGAGTTTCTTCACAGTGTTACTGGAGGCCAAGGTAACGCCATCCAGAGTAAGAATCTGTGTGAAGAGGACAATTATCTAAGTTTCCAGCTGGGATGGACAAGGCTAAACATCAGGTTTTCAAATAAATTAAACTCTGTGTTGGTCTTTGTTTAATTAATAAGCTGGTTTGGAAGATTGCTGCCACACCGCCTCCTCGGCCTGTGCTTCAAAGGCTCTGATAGTTAGTATGACTCAGGGTGTTAATTCATTTAAACTTACATAATCATCCTGCTGTAACCAGGTTTCAGTAAGGCAGAGTAAATCGATTTGTTGATCAATTATTAAGTCATGTAATAACTCTTTGGTGCTGTTGAGGATACTGTATTGTTCTTTCTTTCTTTTACTTTTTACATTTAAGTCATTTTTTTGCTGGTTTTTAGTTTGTTTTTTGTCTGTTTGGGAGCTGACACAGTCTCTATGGAGATTCGGTTTTAGGGGGATAACAGGAGGAGAGAAGCTGCAGAGGTGTGTGAGACTGCAACTCGGCTTCCTGGTCCCAACACTGGATAGTCATGTTTCAGGGGATTTCATAAATTTGCCAGATTTCTAGAAATAACAGCTGCTTCAACCGAAGTGGGATGGATGCCATGTCTCCGAACCAGACCAGAGTTCCTCCAGAAAGTTTCCCAATTATCTATAAAGCCCACATCGTTTTTTGGACACCACTCAGACAGCCAGCAATTTAAGGAGAACATGACACTCCTGGTGTGATTGGGGAGGGGACTACAGTCTGACATTGTGTTTGCAAAGTTACACACTGATTCAATATTGATTTTAATGACCTCTGATTGACGTAACCGGGTGTCATTATTGCTGATGTGAATTATACTTTTACTGAATTCAGGTTTACCCTCAGCCAGCAGTTTTTAAATTTCCCTCAGTGCCGCCTGCTCTGGCCCCTGGAAGACAACTGACTATGGTTGCTGGTGTCTTCACATGTCTCAGAACAGAATCACTAATTAGCAGAGTTTGTTCCCCGGCGGGTGTGTCACCGAGTGGGGAAAAACAGTTCGACACAGGAACAGGGTTGTGGTGTACCAGGGCTTCTGTTTAAGTCTATGATTCCTCCTCACCGTCACCCAGCCATCATGTTTTCACGTCTGCTCAGGATAACCTGCTGGGAGACAGTTAGCAGGGTCTACGCCACCTTCCACTGCTCCAGCTACAGAGGCCTGACCAGCTACGAGTTTTTCAAGGGTGGGATGCCGAGAGTTCAGTTCAGTGATCCAGGCCTCCAGAGCTGCATAAAGACTACATTTATTACAAGTATCATTACTGCTCATTTTAAAAAACAGAAAGCATAACTCCTTCTCCAGAGTCGAGCAGTCTTCCACATATCAGGTTAAATAAAGGCTGCTGAGGAGCAAGCATGGCTTGGGCCCATCTCAGAGCTCGCCCTCGCAGCAGGATAACCATGAATGCAATTTTGCACAGTCTGAGGAATAAATTCTCCTTTGTTGATGAAACACTAGGAAACACTGTGTGAGGAAACCTGTTCTTTTCACTGGTAAAAACTTCAGGTGTAGGAAGAGGCCTCTCCAGAGGTACAACCTCCCTGAGCTGTGCTGCTGACCATGTCCATCGTTTTATGACCACAGTATACTCATCTTATAACGGATGTCAATCCAGCAGATTATCTTTGGCATGTGGTGGATCAGGAGATTTGCAACATGGATGCACAGCCGACAAATCTGAAGCAACTGTGTGATGCTATCATGTCAATATGAAACTAAATCTGTGAGGAATGTTTCCAGGTCTTTGTTGAATCTGTGCCACAAAGAATTAAGGCAGGTGTAACTAATGAAGTGGCCGGTGACTGTATTTAGTGTCTAGATTGAATTTTCAGTATTTTATTCACTTAATAGCAGGACAGAATACCACATGACTGTGGCCTTGTGTTATACCCTCTCTGCTGCAGTGATGCTGCAGACAAACACAAACATCGTGA
Organism: Neolamprologus multifasciatus; assembly: GCF_963576455.1. Classification (NCBI taxonomy): domain Eukaryota; kingdom Metazoa; phylum Chordata; class Actinopteri; order Cichliformes; family Cichlidae; genus Neolamprologus; species Neolamprologus multifasciatus. Next base: position 35,116,277 of record NC_140444.1, on the reverse strand, counting down.
TTACACATTTAAGAAGAGCCTCTTAAAGATGAAGGTCTGTGTCTCTTGACCTAAACACATAATCCAGTTAAATCTAATTTATGTTCATCAATGCCCCTCACACTGTAACTTAAAGTAATAAATTGGTTACTGATTAATTACAGAAGCACGTTTGTGAGCATAAAGATGTAAGCCTTGGACCATCGGGATGAAATGTGGTTGGGAAACTTAACAAGCATTGATGAAGCTTCATCAGTAGTTGGAACAATGCCTCAAAACCTTCGCTCACCACGGGTGGTTAGCAGACTGTGGTTGTACCATGCAGCCTAATAACATGCAGTAAATTGCAGGTTAAAGCAGCTTACACATTGTTAAACGAGGGAAGGGAACTAATGTGGCTGTCACATTACCCTTTTGTCCCATTTCATCCCAGGATTTGATTAAATTGCTGCTCACTTTCTACAGTACTTAAAACTGATCACACAAAACTATTTTTCTTCATCTTTTAATGATTACCAAAGTCTGTGAATCCCCAAATTGTTCAGTTGTTCTTTTTGCTCCCCATGAGGTCACTTTCACCATGTGACAAAAACAACACCCCACTGTACACACTCGGGCCACCAGCAACTTTCTAAATCCTCAATAAAAAGCTGACAGGTTGCAATGATGTTCCAAATAACTTATTAAGAAAACAACTAAATACACAGAAAATATTATGAAAACTGGTTTATTTTATATCTCCTAGTTTGAAGTGAAGCAATAAAAACATGTATAAAACATCACAAACTGTAATATTATACAAATGCTTCCTGCTGATGCAATGGAGACATCTTCCAGTGACAGTCTTCATCCGTGTGAGTGTGAGGAGGCTCCTAAACCCACCGACACAGAAGTGCATGTTCACAACTCCCTCTGTGCAGGCGGGGTCAGGGCCCTCCTCACCCTGGGTGAAGAGGGGTGGTGCTGTGGCCAGTCAGGTATGAAGTGCTGAGAGTGGATCTTTGGTCCTCTGTGCAGCTCTGTCCACTCTCAGCTGCCCTGCAAAGCAATAACACGAGAAAGACGTCATTTTAACACAATACAGCATTTCCATTGTTGGCAGCTGCAGCATGTTGTTAAAATGCAATTTTAAACTCAACATATACACAATAACTATAAATAAACTTAAACCTACAGTACTGTAGGACGATGATTTACACCAGCTATTGGAAGGATTTAGTCTTCAAGACAGTTTGTAGCCAATGTGAGGTGATAACTTACATAGCTGGAACACAGCACCACTCTCCAGTTTGTCATTTGGTCATCCATCCTTCTCATCGGGTTGGGGTAAGGCTGTCTTCTGGGTGGAGTATCTCTCTGTGTTAGCTCCGTCTTGGACGTTGAGTGTCTGAAGTGCTGAATGCTGGGAGAGGACAAGTGTAAAGCACCTGAAGACAAAAAGACAAAGAGAAAAGCATGAATTCACAGATCACCGAGTTGTTCAATTTACTTTTCTTCTGTAATGTGTTTTTACCTTACCTCTGATCCCTTAGCCACAGGCTATACCTTATGTAAAAACAAGAGACTACAGTCAGTTCACGACTTCATTTTTAAACATTTTCTACTTATTTGTGTTGACATTAAGTACGGACTTACCTTTGTCCTGCATGGTGAGCTAGAGCTTGAGAAAAAATATGTTAGTCATTTAAATAGTGTCTTACAAACACTGCAAGACGCAAAGCAAACCTAAACATTTAAAGTTTAAAAACAAGTTCTAACATTACCTAGTCAGAGTCACTGTCATCAAGTGAAAGGTTAAAAGGCCTTTCCCAGAAGCGTCTGACTCCAAAAGAACCTGAGGATGTCGAAGGGCAACAGAACGTGTCATCACTTACCTTGCACCTCTTTGCACTTACCTCTTCAGTGCAGATGTCTTCTCTGCTTCTCTTTGCTGAGGAGGTGAGAGCTGAGGTTGAAGGAGAAGCTGAGAGAGTAGCGGAAGAAGGAGCAGCAGAGGAAGGAGCAGAGGAAGGAGCTGAGGGAGCAGGAGAGGAAGGAGCTGAGGGAGCAGGAGGGGAAGGAGCTGAGGGAGGAGCAGAGGAAGGAGCTGAGGGAGCAGGAGAGGAAGGAGCTGAGGGAGGAGCAGAGGAAGGAGCTGAGGGAGCAGGAGAGGAAGGAGCTGAGGGAGGAGCAGAGGAAGGAGCTGAGGGAGCAGGAGGGGAAGGAGCTGAGGGAGGAGCAGAGGAAGGAGCTGAGGGAGCAGGAGAGGAAGGAGCTGAGGGAGGAGCAGAGGAAGGAGGAGAAGCTGACAGATCACCAACTGGGAAGAGTGGGGCGTTGGCCTGGCCGAAAGGCGGCATGGCGAACGGGGCAGCACCTGGAGCAATAGGATGTCGCCAATCGTGCCAAAACGGCTCTGGAGGGAGCTCCTGGATGAGAGGGGAATCATCTCTCTCATCCATGGTGTCATACCCCGAGTCGTCACTAGGCCAATCGGCCCACTCTTCTGAGTTGTTCCAGTCAGAGGAATTGTCAGTGTCTTCACTCACCTCATCGACGTCCTCAGGTAGGTAGGGAGGGTACTCACCTTCCTCTTCACTGTCATCAGGATCCTGTGCTTCATGAGAAGAGGGGGAGGATGAGAGAAGGATATACTCACCATACTCACCTTCACTGACATGCTGGGTGTCAGAGTCATCCAGGATCCTGATGACCTCAGGAAGGCCTTCTTCTGCGGGACGCTCAACCACGTAGTCGAGACGACCTGTGAGGAAATAAGTTCAAAATAACATTAAGAATGTAATAAACATCAAGTGCTAAAGGAACAGAGCTACATCTGTTAGTTTGATCAGATGATGAGAGAAAAGCATTTTAGGATACATTTATGTCAGACTGAATGACACTTCTACTTGTTCATGCAAGCAAAAAACAGCTAAGTCAACTAAGTTCACATCATTAACTGCTATATAATAAGATATAGTATTAGCATAACATAAGGATACAATTATTACTACTGTACTATGATTACTGTTTTCATATTCTTTATTATATTATTTTATTTTTGTTATTTTTTATTATCATGTTTTGTAGCAGGGAAAAAGTTATAGTTTATTTCAATAAAGCCTTTGATCCGAGAAGAACAGGATGTTAGGAGGGGACCGGGATCTGGTGTGTTTACACCTGTGTGTTCTGACGTCATGACATGCTGAAGATGCTGTTACCACAGAGACTGGTTTTGGGGCATTTTACAAATTGTAGCCCATTAAGCTATTTTTAACCAAATCATTAAAAAAGTGTCAAATTTGAAGCCTTCAAATCAAAGTAACACCTTTTGTTTCAAATTCATACACCAGTCGTTAATAATTTCTACACCTCTCCCGGAAAATTTAAAGCACACAAACAGTTTACAGGGAAAAATCTTGGAATAAGCATATTTTGATAACATTAAAACTTGATATTCACACTGGAACTTATTAAATTATTACAGTCATTTAGTGGCTCTTAAAATAACTGAAGAAATGTTAAAAGTACCTGCAGCGAAGTCCAGGGGACTGTCGAGTCCACGGCGAGCCATCTTCAGGCTTTGATGTATGAAAAACAAGTACAAACAATCCAAGGATGAAGTACTTGTTGTCGCTAGCAAGTAAAATCCGCTTTCAGTAAAATATTTTCTGAAAACTTAACTTTCCACAGGCTGAGGTTGGAGCAGGTCAAAACAAGTCCAATAGCAAGTGTAAAGGGACGAATGGAACATTGTGCAGCATTTATATACCCTCCGCAGGCCATGGTTACGGTTGCCATCATGCGTGTGCAAGTGCACGTGATATAACTATATGAATGGAGCTCACGCAACGTAATTTACAGTTAATTTATGGTCTTTCACACTTACTGCCTCTGTCAGCCTTTAAGTAGCATGTATACTAACCACGCAGGTATAGGTATATCCAGAAATAAACACAGATATTAGAAAGCAGCAAATCAAATCAATCTCAATCATACTGAGATGTTTGCTTAAGTGAATAACATTAGCATGTAGCTCATGCTAATGTTACATTTTGACATTTTTCTTTTCAAAGCTAACAATAACTTAGCGTTCTCGCTACTCACCATGCTGTTAAACAGGTATATGTTAGCAATGACAACATTTAACAAATGTTTTTAAAATGCTAGCCGTGCTGATTAGCCTTAGGATTGCTTGAGGTTGTTTCCAGCTCTAGTGGTCATAAGCGAACTTAGTTCTGTGCCAGCCTTTGGCACGAAAATCAATCTTGTAAAGCTCACTATTAAACTGACAAAAAGCCTTAGAGCCTAGAAACTATGATACTTACAACTGTGCTATGTTTGTGTCATAACATATAGCAAGACCCCATAACGATAACTGACCTTTGACCTCTTCTCAAGATGAATCTTAAGGTTAAAGAGATAATGCTATATAGAGCTATTTTAACACTATGTTTCTTACTGCCATTGTTTGACAACATATAAGCATAAAGGAAATGATATATGGAGATTCTAAATATCAGGTTATTATGACTTTATTATAAACTTTACAGTAACAGTTCAGAACTATTAAGCAAGATTCGTTTTGGAAAAATCACATTTGTGATCAAAACTTTTTACTTCACATTTGTTACTAAATAATTCAATAAATTATACTCAAGTACTGAATAGTCACAAAAATAGTAATTATGCTGAAAATTATGTTAAAGTGATTTTCAACTGAGCATTTAAACAAAAGCCTGGACAAAAGTTCTGCTGAACAACACACATATGTTACCAATATTGTAGCTGGTGTTATTTAATAATTTATTTTATTTGTGATACAATTTAAAACTTTATTAACCTTTTCAATAAAACAAAGTCTCAGATTTAATTATTCTGAAACTAAGTTTAAGCTTCCCAGAACGTTTTGTTGCAAGTTAAATTACTGATATAAGAAATATAAAATGTTTGTATTGTTCACCCACAAGTGCAGTCTCTGGCTCAAACACAGAAGCTTGGTATGTTTGGTTGTCAGTCCAGACATTCCTAAAGAAAGTTGTCCTTCTTCAGCTCCAGACCTTTCTAGATAAAAATGGCATTAGTGAAGTATTTCAGTCTGGTTTTAAAACGCACCACAACACTGAAACTGCTCTTGTAAAAGTTTTTAATGACCTTTTAACTTTTACTGACTTGGAAGATTTTGCCATTTTAATAGTGTTAGACCTCAGTGCTGCATTTGATACCGTAGATCATGGGATTCTTATCTCTCGGCTTGAGCACTGTGTCAGAATCAAAGGCTGCTTTGGAGTGGTTTAAATCTTACCTTAAGTTTTTCTGTTAGATTGGGGGATACATCGTCCTCAAAAGCCTCACTTTCTTGTGGGGTCCTCAAGGAGTCCAATCTTGGTCCAGTTCTCTTTTCTATTTATATGTTCCCTATGGGTTCAACTTTTAAAAAACATGGGATCTCATTCCATTCTATGCAGACGACTCACAGATTTACCTTCCACTGAAACGTAAATCTGTGAGTCCTCTGAAGGGTTCGCTAGATTGTTTGGAGGATGTTAAGGATGGCATGGATGGCTTTAAACTTCCTTAACCTAAATGAACAGAAAACAGAGGTGATTGTGTTTGGTCCCTGTGACCGCTGTGATTTTGGCCCTTTAGGAATTCATATTAATAATAAAAAGAAAAATCTTTGCAAGGAACCTAGGAGTGTTTTTTGACTCTAATCTAATGTTTGATGAACAGATTAATGCTGCCTTTGCTGTAACTGCTCCTAAGCTCCCTTCACGTCAGGACTTCCCCAACATTGGACACTTTTAAAACCCGTCTGAAAACCCACTTTTATTCCTTGGCTTTTAAAACAGAATGAGCTTGTATCACTTTTATTTATCTTATTTCTCACTCAAATCTTCTAATTTTATGATTCTTTTTCTTAACTCTTATCATGTCTCCCAATGTATTTATTTCTTTTATCTTAATTGAACAGCAGCTTTGTCAACGGTTGTTGTTTTAAATCTGCTATATAAATACATTTGACTATAACTTTGACTTCACAGTACTTTAAATATTTACTGAAGTATTTTTTATACTTCTTAAGTAGAAGTATATGTGTACTTTCTCTTAATTTAAAAAATGTCTGTGTTTTGCCACCTCTGTTGACAGACAGTGTTAATCTCTGTTTTCTGCAGCTCTTCAGTTCCTCTTTGTTTCCTGACTTGCAGACTCTCCTTTTTCACCTAAGTGCAGCCTTGATGTCAGGACTGAGCCACGGTTTAGTATTTGTGAAACACAGTACAGTCCTGGTGGCTACAGCATTATCTGAACATACATTAATTCAGCCTGTTTCGCAATCCATCACGCCATAAATGTCCTCCCCACTTTATCACAAAGCACTTCTCACATTGTTGTGTAAAAACGGTCCTTCAGAGCCTCTTCAGTCTCCTCATAACTATGAATTCTGGATATCAATAAATAATGTTCCTCCTGATGATCTCTGATGATGAGCTCCCTCCCGGCACATCTCCATCTCTGTCACATCAGATCAGGCATGATTCAAATGCAGGACTCAGAACTGTGCAACTAAAGGGAGGTTTATTTACAACACCAGGTGAAATGTATACATATGTACAGTGTTGAAGGGACAGGGGCTCTAGAAATTCAAAGGAAAGGGCCAGGGCAGGGGTAACTAGTTCACACTCCTCTTCACACTGACTCAAACACACTAACTCTAGTCCCACGCTGAAACTCACTCCCACTCATGCTCATCCAAACAGGATCCACGGGAAACAGGCGGGAGTCCAGGAAGGTCTGTGCAGAGAGAAGAAAATGGAAAACCAATAAACACGATGGCAGACAAACAGATTCACAAGAGAGAGCTGGGACTACATTAATGGGGGTAACTACAACAATCCAGCAAAGAACAGCACTCCACCAAGGCCTTAAGTACTGGCAGGAACAATCATAGATGATGAGCAGCAGGTGAGTGATGAGTGGGTGTGGAGAACAAGGCAGGAACTAGGAACCAGATGCCACCATGGTGGGGGGGAGTGAAGAGGGAGAGACACAAACAGAACACCAGAGACTGACTGACTGAATATTCAAACCAGCTGTGGTGAAATGCTCGCTTCTGTGACCAACAGTCATCTGGATAGCTCTTCAGCTTCAGCTGTCTGGGCCCTGTGTCTTTGTCACCACAATCAAACCCTGTAGTAGAATGAGTTGCTGCAGCTGCTTCATCATTTTCTCTCTTTTGGCCTGTTTGCTCTCCTCTCTCTAATAATTTGATCTTCTTCTGCCTCTCCATCCATTTGCTGCAGCTCCTCTGTCTCTTCTTGCTCTCTCTGACTTAAACTTGCCTGCTGACCTTTTTCTCCCTCAGCCTCTCCTTCTGCCTCACCCTTCAAGATACATTCAAACCTACTGAACTGATAACTGATACAACATAGAGGCTAATGTCATGACCTTTGCTCACACACCACAGTAATTTGTTGCTCCAAATATTTTGAAGTTACACAGATTACATTTTGGGCACATGTGACTAAAGTGGTTGCAATTTAAAGCCCTGAAAAATATTACTAAATGACCTGAATTGAAGAAATATTAAAATAGATCCCTCACAAATATGTGAGTCAGGCTAATTTGACTTATATATATCTCTTTGTTCTCTCCACTTTCTAATCTTGACTCTCCTAAATAAGAGCTCAAGTTTTACCATGACTGAAATGTTTCATATTTCATATCCATATTGAGTTCCATTAAATTCTAATCAGACTGTCTGCATCACAAATGACTCCATCCTGTGAAACCCTTGACTCGCCTCTCCAGTAGAGGTCTCTCCCCTCTCACTCTCTGTGCTCCTCTGCCCTGACTCCTACAGGTTAATAGGGATGGAGGAGTGATTATTATCATTTCCACTGATGATAACCATACCTGAATGAGCCCTCTGCTAGATTGGTGACTCGTCCAGGGTGCACCTTACCCCTCGACCTGTGCAAGCTGACTCTAGCTTTCACCCCTGCAATGCTAAATTGTTTAAGTAGAAGAAAATGGATGAATGTTAAGAAAGTAAATTAAACACAGTAAGTTTAAGTGGTACTTAGTATACACAGTAGGAGTGTGGATTACATCATCACTGCTTTTAGTTTTACAAACTGAGGCAGGATCTGAAACACTTCTGTTTCTGTTGTTCTGTCCTCGGTTTATTCTACGTTTATCTGTAGCCAACTTTTTTTTTCTGTGTGACTGTTTGGAGAAATAAAACACTGACTACAATAAAAACATCACATGTTTGTGGAACAGCACATACGTGTCTGATGACACTACATGCATGACACATGCTCAATATAAATCTTGCCACCGGTAAGAATCTCAGTCACAAAGAGAAATCCTCAACACATAATACTCACAATACATGAATCACACCTGTCATCATGTGCACCAAAAAGAGATGAATACTGTTTTTCTCACTTCTTGCAGCACTTCCTGTCACCTAAAGTCTGTTGACGTCTCCAGACCAGCCCTAAAGAAGTGCTCCCTGATCTTTGAAACTGAATACACTGTGAGTGTGTGAATAAATCAAATTACTGTCGAGCCCCCGAGATAAAATCATATATGCTCTATCTCAGTTTGTAGTTTAATTAGAAATCAGAGCTAATATTCTACTGAAAGCTTAGGGCAGTCATTGCACCCTCCTAAATAGTTAGTTATCTGTCGTTTGACAAAATCAAGCTTTTGTTAAGCCCCCTTTGAAGTTTGCCAAACAGAAACTTCTGTAATAAATGTTTTCTACCAGTAAATATTTTTCAGACATTTTTTCCATCTGTCCATGTGTTGTCCCTTAATCTGAGCTGTAACCAAATGAAGCAGAGTGTAATTACTTCCTTCAATCCATCCTGTCACAGTGAGTGTAATCTACAGTATAATATACTGGCTCTTTGTGATTTACAATGTGAGCTATTCATGGTGACCTAAAACAGCTGTGTGGTTGGCAGAGTTGGTTTATTGTGGTGCTTTTCAGTGTTTCTGCAGGGTCTTGCACATGAGCACAAGATTTCACAAACAGAAAACAAAGACTGAGAAATTGCTTTTCAACTTTTTTGGACAGATTAAACATCTTCGGCCACAAATAGATTTTCAGTGAGTGAACTCACGGTTGCCTCCAACACAAAATCCTCCATTTTCCTCCGTTTGTCCTAAGCTAACAGCCTTTCCAACAACGATTACAACCTCGCTGCAATGCAAGAAGCATGTGAGGATGAAGATATAGAAGAGATGGAACTTCAACAAAATATGGCGACACCCACGGGCGACCACACTCCGTTACCAAGTCCCAATCCCAAAAACTGAGAAGCAAAACTACCGGGAAGCAGGTGGGCAATTAGAATATATATGAAGTCTTGCTAGCCTTCACAAAAACATGTGAGGAAAGATTTGATTCGCTTGACAAGAAGCTTTGAACAACGCATCGAAGCAAACACAAAGGCAACCAAAGAAAACAAAGAGGAAGTTGACAAGCTAAGGACAAAGATGGAGTCGCTGATGAAGGAAAACAAAGAACTGAAGGAGAGCTGTCTGGAGAGCGCACGGTACCGCAGAAGATGGGACCTCAGGCCTGACAGAGAAAGAAAATGAGAATACACGTGAAACTGTTAGGAGGTGGTGGGTAGGTTTTTTGTTGTTTTTGGGTTTTGTTTTCTTTCTTGGCACAGGTGGGCGAGGCGGGGCTTGATGGCATTCCGGCACACCTGCGGCGCATCGGACGTCATTAGGGAGCGCTTTTATGGAGCTGAATCTCAGACGTCTGGTGTCGGAGTATTGTCGTTTTCATAAGTGGTAACGTGTTGGTGCAAGCTGAATCTGTTGATTCCACGCTATTGAGCTGCATGTTTTAGGATCCATCATTTGCCTGCTTCTCCTTTGTTTTAGTCTGTCCCACTGCCTGTTCGCCTGCCTAGTTTTCTGTGTGTGGGCTTCTGTGGATCCGTGACGGAGAATTACTTCATACCAGGCTGTGACCACCGTTACATCTGTATGTCGGTGTTGCAAGTAAGCTCTCCAACTCTCCTCGTCCACTTTTAGTTGAACTCTCGGCGATCGACGTACTCTGTAACTTTGTTTGTCCCTCGCTTTTAGGTAATTCCGGTGCGTCATCGGTTCGCCCGCATACCCCGGCTCCGTCTCATCCTGTCAGCGTTGCTTTCCGTGCACATTTTTATCTGTCACTGTATATAGCCCCTTCCCTTGTAAATATTCCCTCATCTGTGTACATAAACCTGCATCACTACAATCTTGTGCTCGTGTGTGTTTCTGCCACTAAATCCATTCGGGTAAAGTCCCCTAACAGAATACTCCGACCACTCTTATGGATTCGGCAGAACGCGCAGGTCCCGATTCTGGCGAATTACTCCAGAAACACGAGGAGTCTTTGTCAAGCTTGTCTCAGCAGTTTAAGGAATCCGAGCAATGGGCTGGTCGGGTTAATGAGACCTTGATAGCCATTCAAGAAACTTTAGCTCGGTTAGTTCCTCCAACCGTACCCACTGTTTCGTCCCCCCCACCTGTACCGTCCGTTCCGCAGAGTTCGGGCTCTGTTCGTGACCCCGCTCCCCCGGCTCTGGTGCCTTTCACGGGAGAATTGGGCCGCTGTGGGGGTTTTTTGATTCAGGTTTCACTGCTTTTTCAGCGGTTTCCCCAAGCGTTTTCTGATGATGCTTCTAAGATTTCCCATATTATCGGTGCCCTTCGTGATCGTGCTTTGGACTGGGCCGAATCTTATGTACAGTTCGTTCGGGATTTTAAAGCTGTTTTTCATCACCCTCTGCGCTCTGACGAGGCGGCACGGCAGCTGCACGGGCTCCGACAAGGGAGCCAGTCGGTGGCGGAGTTTTCTATTGATTTCCGGGTTAAAGCCGCTGAGACGGGGTGGGGTGATGACGCGTTACGCGGGGCTTTCATTATCGGGTTAAGCGATCGCATGAAAGATGAGCTCGCCACTCGTGATGAACCAGAGAGTTTTGAGGCTCTCGTTAATCTGGCCATTCGTATCGACAATCGCCTTCGCGAGCGGGAGAGAGAAAGGGGAGGCCGGTCCCGTGCTGGGTGGGGAGAGCACGCTGCTGTGCGCGCAGTCTCCCGCCCCCCTCTTTCCGGTCCGGCCCACGCATGGTCTCCTCCAGCGGACGCTGCTGAGGAACCTATGCAGTTGGGTCGTACGAGGCTTACTCCGGAGGAGCGTCGGAGGACGTTTGAGGGGCGGTTGTGTTTGTATTGTGGCCAGTCGGGCCATTTTGTGTCCACCTGCCCGTTGCGGTCAAAAGGGGGTGCCCGCCAGTAGCTGTGGGGGTACTGGTGGGTAGCGCTTCCTCTCTTTCCCGAGTCCCCCGCATGCAGCTTCCTGCTGTTGTGACCAACGCGTCTGGTGCTTTCTCCACTAATGCACTTTTGGATTCTGGCGCTGAGCAGAACCTTATTGACGGCGGTCTCACGAGGCGTCTCGGTATTAAGACGCGGCCCCTGCAGGTTCCCATCTCCGTTGTGGCTCTCACCGGACAGTTATTACCCTCTGTTACTCACGAGACTGAACCAGTTTCATTGGTTCTTTCCGGTAATCATCGCGAGCTTCTTCGGTTTTTTGTTTTCTCCTCCCCCGAGTCTCCCATCGTTTTAGGTTACCCGTGGTTCGAGCGTCATAACCCTCAGATTAATTGGTCCACCCGTCGCATTGAGAGTTGGAGTAGCCACTGCTTGTCTCACTGTCTACAGTCTGCTCTTCCACCCTCGCCTGTCTGCTCGTCTATGCTGGCACCTGAGGAGTTGGATCTTTCGTCTGTACCTGAACAGTATCATGATCTGGGGGCAGTTTTCAGTAAACGCTGTGCGCTCTCGCTTCCCCCCCATCGTCCTTATGATTGTAGCATTGAACTGTTGCCTGGAGCTCCATTGCCCACCAGCCGGCTGTATAACCTCTCTGGTCCGGAGAAGGCGGCCATGGAGAGGTATATCTCGGAGTAACTGGAGGCGGGCTTAATTCGTCCGTCATCCTCGCCGGTGGCGGCGGGTTTTTTCTTTGTGGACAAGAAAGATGGATCTCTTCGACCCTGCATTGATTTTCGGGGTCTTAATGATATAACTGTGAAGAACAAATACCCTCTTCCCCTGATCTCGTCTGCTTTTGAACCTGTACAGGACGCGGTCATTTTCACGAAGCTGGACCTTCGTAATGCGTACCATTTGGTGCGCATACGCCAGGGAGATGAGTGGAAAACGGCCTTTAACACACCACGTGGACATTATGAATATCTGGTAATGCCTTTCGGTCTGACTAACGCGCCAGCGGTGTTTCAAGCATTGATTAATGATGTGCTACGGGACTTTTTGAATCGGTGTGTGTTCGTTTACCTTGATGACATTCTTGTTTTTTCACGATCTTTTGAGGACCATGTTCAGCAGGTGCGCAGCGTTTTGCAGCGGCTTTTGGAAAACAAACTTTTTGTGAAAGCGGAAAAGTGTGAGTTTCATGCTAGTTCTGTGTCGTTCCTGGGCTATGTCTTTGCTAAGGGGCAAGTTAGGCCCGATCCTGGTAAAATCAGGGCAATTGCTGATTGGCCGACTCCCTCCTCGCGCAAACACTTGCAGAGGTTTCTGGGGTTTGCTCATTTTTATCGCCGGTTTATCAAGAACTACAGTCAGATCACTCTTCCGCTCACCCGGCTGACGTCCCCGGCTCGAGTTTTCAGTTGGTCGCCTGAGGCCGAGCAGGCGTTTACTCGGTTGAAGGAGTTGTTTTGCTCCGCGCCCATTCTCGTTCACCCCGATGGTTCCAGACAGTTTGTTGTGGAGGTGGATGCTTCTGATGCGGGTGTGGGAGCCGTGTTGTCGCAGCGCTCGCCCGACGATGGCCGTCTCCATCCGTGCGCATTTTTTTCGCGGCGGTTTTCTCCAGCTGAGCGGAACTATGACGTGGGTAATCGTGGGCTGCTGGCGGTTAAGCTGGCTTTGGAAGAGTGGCGTCACTGGTTAGAGGGGGCGGAACAGCCGTTTGTGATTTGGACGGACCATAAGAATCTCTCTTACATTCGGTGTGCGAAGCGGCTCAATTCCAGGCAGGCCAGGTGGCAGCTATTTTTTAGCCGGTTTCATTTTACTATCTCTTTCCGACCGGGTTCCCGCAATGCTAAGCCTGACGCTTTGTCCCGTCAATTTTCTCCCGCATCTGAGTCTACGGGGGTGGCCACTATCATCCCCTCGTCCTGCGTGGTGGGGGCCGTGACGTGGGAGATTGAGAGCCTGGTGCGCAGTGCGCAGCGGCAGGACCCGGACCCCGGTTCGGGCCCGCCTGGTAGGCTGTTTGTTCCGTCGGCCGTGCGTGCCCGCGTTTTGCACTGGGTACACGCTTCTCGCTTCGCCTGTCACCCCGGCGTGCGTCGTACGGTTTGGTGGCCCGCTTTGGAGAGTGACACCCGCGAATATGTGTTGGCCTGCGACACTTGTGCGCGCAATAAGAGCCGTCACCTGGCCCCTCCCGGGCTGCTGCACCCCCTGCCTGTCCCAGGTCAGCCCTGGTCGCATATTGCAGTTGACTTTGTTACTGGGTTACCGCGTTCCGCTAATCACTCAGTTATTGTCACCATTGTTGACAGGTTCTCCAAGGCAGCACATTTTGTTCCTCTCTCTAAGCTCTCTTCTGCCCTCGAAACTGCTCGCTTGCTCGTTGATCATGTTTTTCGGTTACATGGGATTCCTTTGGACATTGTGTCTGACAGGGGGCCTCAGTTTGTTTCTCGAGTGTGGAAGGCTTTTTGTACTGCTTTGGGGGTGGGGGTGAGCCTTTCCTCGGGCTATCATCCGCAGTCTAATGGACAGACTGAAAGGGCTAATCAGCAGCTGGAGTCCGCCTTGCGCTGTGTGGCCTCCTCTGACCCCGCTTCCTGGAGTAGTCATCTTGCCTGGATTGAATATGCTTATAACTCCCTCACCTCGGCAGCTACTGGTTTTTCTCCGTTTGAGATATGCCTTGGATATCAGCCGCCACTGTTTCCTTCTCAGGAGGCGGAGATTGCGGTTCCGGCGGTGCAGGACCATTTACGCCGCAGTCGGAGGATCTGGCGCCAGACTAAGGCAGCGCTGCTCCGGACCGCAACTCGGACTTGCCGTGCTGCTGATCGGAGGAGAACGCCCGCGCCTCAATACACTGTGGGTCAACAGATTTGGCTGTCCTCTGCAAATGTTACTCTGAAGTGCGTGTCCAGGAAGCTTGCTCCTCGCTTCCTGGGTCCTTTCACCATCCAACGCATCATTAACCCTATTTCTGTGAGGCTGCAACTGCCGGCTTCCATGAAGGTTCATCCCACGTTTCATGTTTCCCAACTCAAGCCTGTCTCTCGCAGCCCACTGTGTCCACCCTTGGAACCACCTCCGCCTGCCCAAATTGTGGACGGCGGCCCTGTCTATTCGGTCCGGCGGCTGCTGGATGTGCGCCGTCGTGGTTTCCAGTTTCTGGTGGACTGGGAGGGGTATGGCCCGGAGGAGCGCTCCTGGATTCCTGGGGCTTTTATTGTGGACCCGGGTCTTATTGTGGATTTTTACAGGAGGTATCCTGACAAGCCTGGAGGACCGCCAGGAGGCGTCCCTTGAGGGGGGGATACTGTTAGGAGGTGGTGGGTAGGTTTTTTGTTGTTTTTGGGTTTTGTTTTCTTTCTTGGCACAGGTGGGCGAGGCGGGGCTTGATGGCATTCCGGCACACCTGCGGCGCATCGGACGTCATTAGGGAGCGCTTTTATGGAGCTGAATCTCGGACGTCTGGTGTCGGAGTATTGTCGTTTTCATAAGTGGTAACGTGTTGGTGCAAGCTGAATCTGTTGATTCCACGCTATTGAGCTGCATGTTTTAGGATCCATCATTTGCCTGCTTCTCCTTTGTTTTAGTCTGTCCCGCTGCCTGTTCGCCTGCCTAGTTTTCTGTGTGTGGGCTTCTGTGGATCCGTGACGGAGAATTACTTCATACCAGGCTGTGACCACCGTTACATCTGTATGTCGGTGTTGCAAGTAAGCTCTCCAACTCTCCTCGTCCACTTTTAGTTGAACTCTCGGCGATCGACGTACTCTGTAACTTTGTTTGTCCCTCGCTTTTAGGTAATTCCGGTGCGTCATCGGTTCGCCCGCATACCCCGGCTCCGTCTCATCCTGTCAGCGTTGCTTTCCGTGCACATTTTTATCTGTCACTGTATATAGCCCCTTCCCTTGTAAATATTCCCTCATCTGTGTACATAAACCTGCATCACTACAATCTTGTGCTCGTGTGTGTTTCTGCCACTAAATCCATTCGGGTAAAGTCCCCTAACAGAAACGGTGATAGGCATTCATAGACCTTGAAGGAAGAAATATATTTGATACTGAACTGAAAAGACGTCAGTTCGCAGATGACACAGTAATATTTTTGAAGGATTAATCAATGCTTGATAAAGCTTTGAATGGAATTTCAGTTTTTTCTAAAGCTTCAGACTTGTACCTGAATCTAAAGAAATGTTCACTTTATGATTGTTGGAAAAAAGCATGAGGACGATTCCCGTGAAAAGTGAAGTTAAATCTTTAGGCATCTATTTAAAAAAGATATTAAAAGTCAAAAAAGATAAAATAAATAAAACTGATGGTATGTCCAAAACACAAAATCATTGGTTAATGAGAGATATTTGTTAAAGTGAATTGTTAAATGTTGTCATTTTTATGCTTACCATGTCTACATTGTTTTAACTCTGTGATGAAAGGAATTCTTTGTCCCCTCCTCAGATTCTCGAGGTTCTGGGTGGGGGCTGTAGTGTTTTATCACAGGCACATCCTGTCTGGAAGATCGGTTTCTTGTGATGTTGCTTCCTGCTTTTATGACCCTTTTGGTCAGCAGGAGGCCACACACACACACACACACACACACACACACACACACACACTCCATTTTTATCTGTATCTAACATTTCCAAGCAGCATGTCTTCATTATCTGTGTGTCTGCAAACACTCTGGTTTCAGTGGTTTCAGATCCATTTCTCTCTCACGTTGGTACAAATTAGTAAACACTTTTTATATTTCACTGTTTTTACACAAGTAAGCAGCACGTCTTTATCAAGATCAATAAGCTGCTCGCAAACAAGAGTGTTAGTCAAAGGTAATGTAGTAATAATTAAACATTTTAGTATTATTTGTTGACTCCATGTTCTGAGTGTTACATTTTGCCAACTTGTCTATTGGCGATAAAAAGTTAGACTGAAAGCGGGTTCAAGTGTCCAGTGTTCTTCATGTCATGATGTTGCAGTGCACTCACACAGAGGCTGTGGATGCTCCAACAGCACAACTGTGGTTTGTCACTCATATGTGAGACTTGAGTTTGTGCAGCTGAAAGCAGATGAAGAGGTAATTAAAAAAATAAATAAGAATAAAACAAATTTATATTTTTATATCTATATATATATATGTGTGTGTATATATATATAAATTAGTTTGTGTGCTGCAGCAGGCCCTGTACTGATGAGGTCCGCATGGTTCCCTCATTTAGATCCAGGCAGACTTTGAGGTCATAAGTCATGATGTGAGCTGTTAACTTTTGGATTAGCTTGTGTGTTATTGCACTGAACATCTCAAGAACTTCAATGTTCTTTTATTTATTTTCAGTGTTGGGGAGTAACAGAATACATGTACCGAAGTTACGTATTAAAATTGAAAATATGAGTAACTGTATTCCGTTACAGTTACCATTTAAAATGGTGGTATTCAGAATACAGTTACTTTTTTGAAATAAAGGGATTACACGGCCGTCTTTTCCTGTTTCATATGTTCGGCTATGCCCTCTCTGTTTTTGGTAATTCCATGCCGACAGAAACCCCCAAAAAAACACGCATTAAGAGGCTCTAATTGTTAGGATGCCCAGGGTTTTTGAGTTTATTATATTATTTATAATTTCTAGTCTTTGGGTTTTCGTTAGAGTCATGTCTTATGGTTTGTCTCTGTGTAATCCTTAGTTGCTGTCTCCCCTGTCTGCTATATCCCCGTGTCCAGTCAGTGTCTGTGTCTGCCCTGGTCCCACGTCTCTGTTCCCTCTGTTGTAGTGCCTGCATGTGAGTCTGTGTCTTTTGTTCAGTCTGTGTTATGTGTTTCCTGTTTTACTTTGAAGGTCTCTGTCTTATCTCAGTGTGTTCAGTTTACGCTTCCTTGTCTCGTCAGTTCTGATTTGCCCCAGCTGTGTTTCCCTCCTGTTGTCCATTCCCTGATTGCTCCCTCTATGTATTTGAGCCCTGTTTTTCAGTTTGTCATTGTCGCGATCTACCGTTTATCTAGCTGTGTGTTCTGTCAGTCTGTTTGTGTAAGCTTATTTTTGGATACTCCGTTTTGTTGCTTTTTTGAGTTTAACATTAAAGCTGTTTTGAGTTTAAGTTTTGCCTCCGAGTGTCTGCACCTTGGGTCCTATTCCTGTGTGCACACAGCCGTTCCATAACAGAAGATCGCGACCATAACATGGACCCAGCAGACTCCGTGTGGTATCGGCGACCCGCAGTTTCTGCCTTCCTCAAGGAGAGCGTGAGGCAGGAGGCTAAGCATGCCCGGGAGCTCGAATCACCTTTCTATGGTTCACGTTTGGCTTGGGGAGGGCCCCGCAGCCTCCAAACTGCCATGGCTACGGCCGAGCCGGCGCCTATGCCTCGGGCGATCAGATTGAGCACGTGCTCATTCTCTCCAGTCGCTACACCTCCGCCTCCACCCCTGGATTACCAGTCCGACAAGAGGGTTAAGCGGCGGAGGAAGAAGGATTACGTGACGCCGGACGTTAGACTCACTCCACTGCAGTCCTTTGCTCTGTTTTTGGGTCTGCCACGTTCTGAGCTTCACAAACTCTTTGCTTCCTCATCGCAGCCTGGTCTTTTGGAGGATTCGCAGCCCAGTTTGCCACCTCCCACTTTCCGGAGAAAGCGACGCTCACGCGGTCGCCACTCTGTCTCTGCTGAGCCACTCCCCGTGGTGAGGTATAATGACTGTTTTCATTCTGCTCCCTCTGAGCTGGAAAAAGACAATCATGTGCACACTGTAAATTCTGAGACTGTGAAAACTGTTAAGACTGTTAGACGTGGTGGTGGTAGGAAGCTAAAAAACATTTTAGAGGAGTCTGTGTTTGCTGAGCCTGCTCCTTTGCACCGTTGTGTTCCTGCTCCCAGCGCAGCGCTGCCCCAGCATTCCCCTGCACCTGTTTCAGTGCTTCAGGTGAGGGAAGCTGAGGTCCAGCTGGTCCCTGCTCCGGTATCCAGGCCGGCTGAGCCTCTGCCTGTCGCTGCACCCATGCCAGCTCCTCGGGTGGGGACAGCAGCTGCCCAGCCATTGACGGTGCCTGTCCCGGCTCCCAGTGTGAGGATGACCGGGAACCAGTTAGCTCCGGCACCCGTACCTTCTCCTCGGGTGGGAGTGGCTGGTGTCCGGCAGGTACCTGCACCTGTTTCTGACCTCGCTGGAGGCTCAGGTGAGCCCGTCCAGCAGTTTTCTTCAGGTTCTGGAGGCTCAGGGGAACTAGCTCAGCTTACTGCGGATCCACCACCTTACCCACCATTACTACCATCTTTACAACAGTCGATACATATTAAACTTCTCTCCGTAGCTCAGACTTTAGCTCACCTATCAGCTCAGTCACCTGCTCAGTTCTCACCTCAGTCATTTACTCCACCGCCTGTTCCTGCTGGAGGGTCCGAGGGGCCCGTCCAGCCTTCGTCTGCCTCAGCTGGAGGGTCCGAGGGGCCCGTCCAGCCTTCGTCTGCCTCAGCTGGAGGGTCCGAGGGGCCCGTCCAGCCACCACCTGCGGCTCCCACGCCGTCGCCTGCAGCGCCAGCGAACAGGAAAGGGAAATGGATTTTGAAATGAGTTTATTAAATTGGAATTCAAAAATAAATTTACAAATGCAGAATTTATTCTACAATTCATTATTTAAGCACAGAATTCTTTATTTCGATGCGCGTGGCTCTCGCGGTCCTCCATAGAAAAATGAGTCCAGTATTATAGAATGAAACCAAAAACACCCGCCGCTGCCTTTTGACAGTGCAAAACGTTTCGTCGATATTTTTGTGTTTGTTGGGGAGAAGACTTACAAACATACTGTACAGCACTTCAGAGTCACACTGCTAGTGATCAAAGAGTTATGTAAAATTGACAAGCTGAACACATTTTGTACTGTACAGGAGACACGGCACCAGATTGATTTGACAATGGTCTACAGCCAATCAAGATACAGAACGCAATGCGTTGTTAACCCCCCCCCCCCCCCAAAAGAAAAAACATGCAAAATTGCACACAAAAGAATCAGCGAAAGGTAAACCGCATTATAGCGAGGGACTACTGTACACGAAGACAGGACAGAGACAATACGAAGTGGATTGTGCAGTAGGTATTAAATACCAGGTTCAAGTTATGGTCGGGATATTGTAGACAAGACAGGACACGGTGTGGCTGCTGCGACCTAGCGCCCCGCCATCTTTCTGTCTTTTTTGTGAAAAAAAACTATTAATAGTTTAGAAAGGACTTTTACATATTCATAATATTCATGGCTGTGTGGTAAAGCTGACATAATCTCACTTGTAATGGTTCAGATTGGACACTGTGACTGGCCGGTTCTGTGCTCCAGGCCACATGTTTGATACCCCTGGACCCATGCAATGAAGTATAAAAAAACGTGTCCACACTTTGGCCTGTGAAGAGTGAAAGCAGATATACGGCGTGATATTGAGCCAAATGCTTCAAAGTGTTCCTTGATGATGTGATAAAGAAGTGGCATTCCTCCTCCAACCACAAACAGGAAGCTCATGAAGCGAGCAGTGTCAGTGCTTGTACGACACTCACCACGAGACCTCTGAGCAGGATGGCTGCAGTCGCACAGCTCTGCTTCTCCCTGCTGTTCACTCTCATCAGCAACATTCATGCAGAAGAATTTATCGCCATAAAAGAAGAAGGAGAGTCTTTACAGTTCAAGCTCCCAGATCAAAACAGCTCCTGCATCACCTCCAGACGTGTTGGTGAAGATACTCTGGTCCTGTGGAACATCTCTGACCCCTGGAACAGAAACTTCACAGTACATGAAGACCTGACAGGACGACTCTCATTTCCTGAGACATTTCATGGTTCTCCTTCATTTACTCTCAACAGCCTGACCCACTCAGACTCTGGACTGTACCAAGATGTGTGCTGGACTCAGGGCAGCGTGACATATGAGAGAAACATCAGCCTGACTGTGTGTAAGACAGTAAGGTGGGGAGAATATTGGTGGGAAGAAGATATCACAAGTCCTGATGCCACTGTAGACGTACAATGTAAAGGAGCAGGTGAGAATCTGACGGTGTGTTGGATCAGACATGACAGTAAGTGGGAACAAGACATGCTGAGTATTTTCAGAGACAGAATTTTGAAGGTGAATAAAGTCCAAGAAAGTTTCCTGGAGGTGAAAAACACATCACTTCTTCATGTCTTCAATGAAGAACAAACTGTTTACATCTGCCTGGTGATGAACCAACAGCAGTGTGTGAGTGTACGTTTGACCAAAGAAACAAAGCTACGTTATGTTTCAGAGGGAGACACAGCTGTGCTGGAGTGTCCCTTCATGGACCCCATTCATGACCAGCCCCCAGTTTGGTGGATGAAGGAAGCAGGTTCCTACAATATTGATCAAGAAATTGGTCGAAACTTCTCACTGGTACTTCCATCACTAATGTTAAATGATTCAGGTATCTACTACTGTGTAGGTGAAAAAGTAAGACATATGTACAGGCTTTTGGTGTGCCCTAAATTTGGTCCACCTGCAGTAAAGGTTTTCTCAGAGGGAGATGAAGTCACTATGAGATGCTCTGATGATTGGAAAAATAGTACTTTGGACTTTTTGTTCTTTAAGTTGATTCAAACAGAAGTTAAAATTGCGTACACTGCTGAGTTCTGCAGTGACAATAGAATCACTTGTTCCTATGACAGCCTGATAATCTCTAATGTCTCACTGGAAGATGCAGGAGAGTATGTGTGTGCAGGTTTTAAGTCAGGTGAGTGTGTGTCAGCAGTAAAAACAGTTCTGATCTACAGAGAGCCCTTTGGGGTTTACTCGACCTTCTACAGAGTCAGATGGATACTGCTCAACGGTCTGCAGGTGATGCTTTGTGTTGTTGTGATCTGTGTGACACAGAAAACCAGGAGAGGAGAGCAGCTTTCAGCTCAGGCACACACTTAATATGCTTATGATGATAATAATAATAATAATAATAATAATAATAATAATAATAATACATAGAAGTGAAGAAATCAAAACAAAAACAAACAAAAATATTATTGTAGATATGAATCTGTGACCTGACTGGACGGTTCAGTCTCTTATATGATTATATATTTTAAACATTTTGCCTTTTTCTATCTTTCGACTTAATTCTTGTTTATTTCTGCTCATATTTTATTTCAGTTATAATGATTATGTGCTTTTTTGTTTTATGTGATTTGATGTTTATCCATATCTCATTCATGTATCTCTCAGAGTATCATTTTGAATATTCTTCTGTTTCTATCAGTGATCAGTTCGATCTATAATAAATGTTAGAAACCAGTTGTAAATGTATTCGTTCTTCACTCTGATGTGAATCATTATCATCTCTCTTGGAAAATGTATTTTGTTATTGTGTTTAAGAGCAGATTCATTACAGCACCATGTTTATCTGCACTATATTGTTTTCATTGTTGTGAATAAACATGATTGTCTGATACAGCAAACACTTCATAATATGGACGTTACTGCTTTGATTGTGTTTTTATATTCTCCATTTTTGTTAGGAATCATTTCTGAAATAAAAATATCTAAATCTAATTTATCAGGCTGAACGTTGATGCTCTTCTGTCAATGACTCCATGATGATTTTAAATTTTAATAAACACACAATCCTCATATTTCAGTGCAGGATGTAGAGCAGAGTATATCAGTCAACTGGATCAGAGCTCATCAGCATTTTGAACTTAATATGCAGCCAACACACTTTAACACGTGTCTGATGTAGAGTGAAACATATCATGGAAAAATGGAAGACGAGAGAAGCTGCACATGGTTATCATCATTTATTTATTCATTTATTTTTTTGCCTGTCCCATTTGGATCTTTAGCCATCAGAATTGTTGTTTGAAGGCCAAGAAAGATGCCATGTTGGTCCATTTGATTGACCTTTATTATAATTGTGTATTTATTTTATTTTATTATCGGTTGTTACAGACGGGACAGACATGACTGGGGGATAGGACAGGGAGAAGGAAAGAATGAAAGAAAGAGAAGGAGAGAAAGAAAAACAGAGGGCAGAAGAGATGATGAGAAAGGGGGGAAGGAACAAAAAGAAAAACAAACAAACACCTGGATCACCTGTATGGAGAAAAAAAACAGAAGAGAAAACAAACAAAAAAGGAGCAACATAATAAAAACAACACGATCACAATAAACTAGCTAGCAGTAGATACTTTTTTAATTTCACCTGTTGAGAAAGAAAAAAGAAAACAAGCAGAAGAAACAGAGCAACATAATAAACAACATCATGATGATCTATGTGAATATAACAGTAAATACTAAATATTAAACATTATTGTGCAGCACGTAAGATCGACAGCGCACACTGTGCTTTGAGGTAGGAGCCAAAAAGGGTGTAGTTTGTGTGTGTGAGCACCCGTGTGTACACCTGTGAGCATGGACGCGCTTGTTTTTAAAAGGTTCCTTCATGTAATGATCTGCTAGAGGGTGTGGGGGGGCCACAGCCCTGTCCTCCAGGGCATGAAGCAGGTATGGAGGAGATCATCCAGACATCCAGAGGCCCCCAGAACACAAGACACCAAGGAAGACCAACAGAGGGGCAGCTGAGCCACTGTCCCAGACTGTGTGTTTTATGAAAACGGGCCCGTGATTTACGACGCATCCGAAGACCTGGAGAAGAGGAAGTTGATGGAAAAGGGAGCAGATGACCCAATACCACGCATCCCCAGACACAAGCCGAGGACGCCATTCTGGGAAAGAGCGAGCGGAGCGCCGCGGCAGACCCGGGAGGAACGGATGAAATACATCCAGGAAAAGCTCCAGGGATTCAAGCGTTTGGATAGTAACACCTAATCTAAGACTGCAGTTCTCTGTAAAATAAGAGTAATAGGTTTGACCGCAGTTATGGGATGTTACTGGCTTTCTCCAAGAGCGCTGCTATGATGAGCGGAGATCACCCAGCAGCACTACGAGGGGCTCTCTGGGACTCTATCTTTTTTTTGGGGGGGCGATCGTGGCTCAAGAGTTGGGAGTTCGTCTTGTAATCAGAAGGCTGCCGGTTCGAGCCCCGGCTCCGACAGTCGTTGTGTCCTTGGGCAAGACACTTCACCTGTTGCCTGCTGGAGGTGGCCAGAGGGCCCGGTGGCGCCAGAGTCCGGCAGCCTCGCCTCTGTCAGTGCGCCCCAGGGTGGGTGTGGCTACAATGTAGCTGCCATCACCAGTGTGTGAATATGTGGATGACTGAATGTGTAAAGCGCTTTGGGGTCCTTATAGACTGTAAAGCGCTATACAAATACAGGCCATTTACCATTTTCTGGCAAGAAACACATCTTTCTGCCACCGAGCACAAAAACTTGTGTAAAATGGGGTTTAAAAATCTGTATTATTCCTCACATATCCCACACGCCATCTTATTGTCAAAGTACATTTCCAACTTTCCTCACAAATCAGAGATAAGGAGGGGTGTTATATACTGGTTAAAGGGTCACAGATCACAAGGAAGTTAGACAGTTTAATGTGTACAGATGGCCAGGGACTGATAAACATCTGATCAGGACCCTTTTTGAATCAATTGCAACAGAAACATCAGGCGTATTAATATGTGGTGGAGATATTCACTTTTTCTGGACACGTCCAGTAAAACTAAAGTGTCACAATCAGAAGCTCAATATGTTAAAAGAAGAAGGGTTGGTCGACGTATGGAGGGAATATACTGTTTCTTCACATTCCCACCATATGTATTCAAGACTGGACTATTTGTTTATGTCACACTTTGATAAGCACAGGATTGTAAATTGTGATATAGGGCTGAGAGATATTTCGGACCATGCAGGCGTGTACCTGACACTTCTGCACTCATGGACGCTTAATACTAGTCTACTAAATGATGTCAAATTCAAAAGGTTTGTAAAAGAAGAATTTAAGGAATACATGGACTATAATAACATGTTTCTCCTCAGTATTTTATGGGATGCAGCGAAGGCAGTTCTTAGAGGGAAGCTAATTTTGTGGTCCTCATATAAAAAAAAGGAAAAAGAGAAGTATCTAAAAGACCTCACTACGAGACTGAAACACCTACAATCAGAACATATGAAAAGTAACAACGATGACACCTTATCACAAATGAAAGAAGCACAGCAGATATTAAACAGGTTATATGATGACCAAATAGAGAAAAGGGCTAAATTCATTAAGCAGAATTATTATGAAAATGGTCCCAAATCCAAGAAACTCCTTTCGTAGAGGATACGGAAACAGCACGCTGACAGATTTATTCAGAAAATTAAAAACCCAGCAAATGATAAGATATGACATGAAAAGTATAAAGAATCTTTTGTGACCTATGTGACCCCGACTGTACCATTCGTCTGCTGTGTCCCAATTCAGGGTCTGCACGCTTGAAGTATGCATTTTAAGTGCGATTACGTCACCGCCACGCGACGACGACTGTCCCAATTCGAAGTGTACTTCAAATGCGTACTCCAAATGCGCCGTCGATTTCCCCAAATATCAAGCGTGGTCCGGTGCACGCTTCGTGGTCCCATATACCCCACAATTCATAGCGTGGCGGTGGGTGTGGATAATTGCCGCAAAATACGGCAGAAGGGAGCGACCGAAGAGTGAACTGTCAAAAGTAAGTACTGAATATGACGTCACTTATTCATGTGCGAATGTTTAATAATGAAGAACATTAAAACATTGCTGTTGGCCACATGTTGGCAAAGTTGTGTGACATTAGTGATGTTTGTACTTACAGTGTTAACTTGGTTTTAAAGCCTATATATATATATATATATATATATATATATATATATATATATATCATAATAATCTGACAATAATATAATATGGCCAATATTATATTATTGTCAGATTATTATGATGTGTGGTGTAAGTAATATTAGATTAGTATATTATTAGATAATTAATAATTAATATTACTAATAATTATTATTAGTAATATTAGAGTAAGTAATATTATAGAGTAATAACCCGCAGTTCAAAAAAGCTGCCCTCCGACAGCCAAACCCATCTGTTCTCTGATTGGATTGTTACATTTGTGATTGACATGACATTGACCAATCAGATGAAAGGAAGAAAAATAGCGTCAAAATTCGTACTTGTAACTTGCAGAGATTCACACGTTTTGTTTTTTTTGGCTAAGTCCACATACAAATCTTTTTTACACACACGCACAAATTCTTTTTACACATACAAAAGTACAAGTACAAAATATTTATAACCACATTTTGAGCCCACAAAGCTGTACGTGAGCTCCACTGCAGTGGCTCGTGCACCGCTGCGTGCGTGTTTGTAAGGACTATAAGGTCCATAATTACCGAGGCAGTTAGGCTGTTTCGCAATCTTGGCTCAGTACACACACACACACACAAACACACACACACACACACACACAAACACTCACAAACACACACACACACACACACACACACACACACAAACACACACACACACACAAACACTCACAAACACACAAACACACACACACACACACACACACACACCTACACACACACACAAACACTCACAAACACACACACACACACACACTCACAAACACACACTCCATTTTTATCTGTATCTAACATTTCCGAGCAGCATGTCTTCATTATCTGTGTGTCTGCAAACACTCTGGTTTCAGTGGTTTCAGATCCATTTCTCTCTCACGTTGGTACAAATTAGTAAACACTTTTTATATTTCACTGTTTTTACACAAGTAAGCAGCACGTCTTTATCAAGATCAATAAGCTGCTCGCAAACAAGAGTTTTAGTCAAAGGTAATGTAGTAATAATTAAACATTTTAGTATTATTATCCTGGCTTGCTCGAGGCTGCCGTTTTCTCTGACAGTTTCAATCAAAATTAGAAATGCTGCTCTGAGACTGAGAGAACTAATAGTGCTGCTGTTGTGCAGTTAGTTTCCAAAACACGTTATTCATGGTTGCATACAATTTTAGACTGATGTGGGCCAAAGCCTAGCATAGCCTGTAACGTTATTATGACCGGCACATTTTATGAGTGAAATGAGTGCACCACATGAGGAAAGATAAGGAGAAAAAAAATAACTCCCCCCAGACTGAGCTCCAACAGGGAGATCAGTTTGAGAACAGAAAAAAACACCTCTGCACATAGCACATGAAAAAACTCTTAATACACCAAAGAAACACATGACAAGCAACAGGGGTGGGTAAAGGGTGAGAGACAGCCGAATTAGACAGTACATCCGGGCCTGTGTGCGCTGGTCTCCTTGATCCACCGTCAGCATCGGAAGGGAATAAGTGTTGAAGGCGTTTGGAAAGGGAGGGGGGATGAGTGTGTGCATATCAGTGTATATGTATGTGTGTGCGTGTCCAGAGTTCAGCTGAGACAGTGTCCTTCGCCCTGCTAGGCTAAGTAAACAGTCTTCCAGGTGGCCTTGCCTGGAATGGGAAGGAACAGACTAAACACAGTCGTTATCAGGGTGTTGTTGTTCAGCTCCAGCCTTGAGACCGCAGCTGGCGCCAAAGAGGTATCCGCATAAGTGATGGTGGTTTTTACTTTAGTGCGAACAGCTCATATGAATTTCAAAGCAGTTCTACAGTCCAACACTAGTCTCTCAATCTCCCGTTGGAGAGCCGCGAGCTTCGCCACACTTGCGTTCTGTGATGTTGTCATTTCTTGTGCTCAAGGAGGCGATTTCTGAGAACTCACAACAGTGTGCCTCCCTGGGATGTCATCCAATTTGCGCCCAGAGATGTTATTCCGAGCTAGCCCTTCCGAGATGTATCCAGTCTGCAGTCAGAGATCTTATTCTGAGTATTCACAGCAGCCGTAGCCTCTCTAAGATCTTATCCGTGCTGCACTCATTGAGCCCATTTTGAGAAACTCACGCCTCTCCCATCATATCGTTCCATATCCCCAAAAATATTTTCAAAAATGTGGGAGGGTTGGATTTTCTCCTGAAATGTGATTTTGATATATGGAAGTTGCTTGTCAAACTGTCAGAATATCATAAGCAAGTCTTATCTTATTGGAAGATGGTTCTTCCCCATGACCTCACGCCCCATGGCTCCACCTTGTGGAATAAAAGGACCATTACAATTAATAGGAAGTCATTCATTAAAGAGTGGAATGAAAAAAACATCTTTATAACAGATTTACTTGAGGAGAAGGGGCAGTTTCTCAAAATAGGTGTTTTTAATGCCAAGTTTAACATTTAGTGTTCCCCTAGAGTATATAACAAAGTTTGTAACGTGATCCCTTTACTTCTGTTGAGTTTGATACAAAATCATTTATGTTACTCTAAAGGACAAATAAAGCTGCCCTCTTTACAGTCAAATCAGATTCCTGAAACTAATAATGAATAATTATGAAACACTATTAATAAATGTGTTTAATTTTTTGTACCAGGTAAGCCTCACGTATGTTAGTGTTGCCGGAAAAGAAAATGTAAAATGTCATAAGAATATGGCCCATTTATATTGTAAATGTTAATTTTTTGTTTTTGTTGTTTTGTTTTTTCCTATGTTTTTTGTTCAGATGTAATTGCACCAATATTATCTCCCATTGAGAGTTTGTAAATTTTAAAGACTTTTTAAGACTTTAAAAAACAAAACAAAAAAATTGCTAAAGCATCCTTAACTGGGCTTCCGTTGCCGGCCGGACAATAATAACGGTGACACCTCGAAGTCAAGCGCGGGAATCAGAACAAAGGAAGACGAAGCAGAAGAGAAATAGCAACGACCAGCAAGAGAAGGAAATATGCGTGCAGCACCGATCACGGCCCAGTATTTTAGGCCATGTTGGCAAAGGGAGACCCAAGGGTGGTATTTATGCCGAGACAAAGATGGCTATGCTGTTAGCTACAAGCAACATCCCATTCACGTTTGTGGATGTTTTCAACACGTCCATGAAGGATATGTTCCCAGATTCGGAGTACGCTAGCCAGTACTCAAATGGCAGAACAATGGCACTGGAATACTGAACGTGAGTTAAACGCTGCACAGTCGTTCTCTCTCCCGCACTCGTTATATTATCCATTAATGATCTGCACACAGCTGTTGCCACGAACAACGCTTACATCATTGTCACGAGACACTCTCGCAAACGAAATCACGGTTTAGTAACGTAGTAACGCAGTAACACAGCGTGCTAACGGGAAAGTAACAATAATCTAATTACCTTTTTTGCAATAGTAATCCCTTATTTTACTCGTTACTTGAAAAAAGTAATCGGATTATGCGTTATTGCCCATCTCTGGTCCACATACAGAAAGTGTCATAGAAAGATTTAAGGTATCATGCCACATTTGACCTCTGACCTCTTGTTCATTATTTTATTATTATTAAATTAAGAGTCAAAGTGAAAGACAAATTTGAAACTTTGTTACTTACTACCGTTGTTTGGAATAGATAGGAATATAGAGAATTATATATTTTTATTTAAAGACAGCGTTGTCAAGAGAAAGAGAATGACCTGCCTAGTTAATAGGAAATATACTTTACTATGATATATAATAAGCTCAAGTTATTCATGTACTTTATTATTAAACATTTAAACAATGACATGAATGTTACACATGTAGTATATCTGCATATCTGTGTAAATCAAAAAGAATTATGTCAAGTATAGTAAAGTGGGTTTCATCAGGACAAAATAAAAGCCCTTGCACTTGTTTTTATTTCAATACAAATTTCTTAAAGAAGGACAAAAAAAGGAAATAAATAAATACAAAATATCACACTATTGCCCTTTAATTAGTTTTAAAAACCTGACATCTTTGCAGACCACAACTAGAAAGATAAGCACATCGGATTCAGATTTGATTTAAACTCACATCAGTCAGTCTCTAGAAGTCTAAAAAGTCTGTTTCTACCATTAAACATCCAATATACTCAACTTCCCAGAAAGTTTTGACTTCACGTGTGAAAATAGGAACGATTTTTGTTTGTTTTGTACCACGAGATCAGCTCAGATATTAACCTGCATAGCATTCAGCCCATGTTTAAACAAAATGTGGCATTTTCTGCTATTTCCTGTCAGGACAAATGGAAATGAAAATGTAATTTGCTTTAATATGATGGAACTAAAAAAGCTTGATTTTCATCACTGACTGAGAATTTTGGATCTGTCTCCCAGCCTGGCTGTCCTGATTACGATGATGTATAAACCTTCAGCTGAGGAATAGATGCCAAAAGCCAAGAAGACCATAGAATTGTGCTCATTTAGCTGTCAGTAGACGACATGAAGAGAGCTGATACTGAGATGTCTTTATTTCCTTGATGCCTTGTTGGCATGTTGAGTTATTGCCTTCCCCGTGTAATGTTTGCAAGTTTTAATTTTGACTTTGTGAAATTCCCTCATCTCTGTGGTGAGAAATAACTTTGCTATTGCAGAGCTAAATTATTCAACAAGTTAATACCTTCACAGCGAGGTCACCTGAGACACGAGAAATCCATTTTCATGTTATTTAATGTACCTCGGTACAATGACAGTCCTGTAATGAAGTGCCTAATTTAAAATGTAACATCACCTATTGGTGAAACGAGCTTAGATTATAGGACTCACATGTTTTCATTTGTAGTCTTTAAAACCTGTCTCTACCCATCTAGTATTAATTCTTTCTGGGATACAAGTTAAGTATGTATATTATGCACACACACAAACACACATGCAGCTATTACACATTTCTTGTTTTTATACCTAAGATGAATTATTGTTGAATGAAGACATTTTTCAAACACATGTAAAATGTGGCCAATTGTGTTTATTGGGTAAAGGAAAATGTAGAAGGGGGAAAAGAGGTAAAAAAAAAAAAGGGGGGGGGGGATAGAAAACCCCAACAATCCCCTCTGAGCAAGCACCAGGCGACAGTGGATAGGAAAAACTCCTTTAAAGTGAAAGAAACCTAAAGGAGAAACCTATGGCAGAACCAGGCTCAGGAGGGGGCAGTCAACTGCCGGGACTGGTCGGGGGGTGAGGGTGAAAAAAGAAAAGGAGGGAGGGGAAGGGGAAGGGGGAAAATTAAGTTGGAATAAAGGTGGAGGAAGACAAGGTTACATCAGGTGAGAAGCAGCAGTGTCCCTCCTCCAGAACCAGAAGAAGCGTTTTTTCTTCTTTTTAAGATATTCTTCGACAAGCACCTTTTTCTCAATGATGAGGGTTTTCAGCTCATCCATTGTTTCTGTGTTTTCTTTCTCAAGTTTGTTGCATCTTTTCACCATGTCTTCTAATTGTTCTTGTTTTTCTTCAAGCTTGTCTTTCAGTTCTTTAACTGTTGCCTCCTCTATTCGCTTTGCCTTGTGCACATCTGTATTTCTCTGTTCTACTTTCTTGTGCATGTCTTCCAACTGCTGGTTTCTCTTCTGGATTTCCTGAAGTCTACACTGCAGGTCTTTATGTGTTTTCTGTTGTTCTTGCTTTTGCACCTGGATTTCAGTGTTTTTGAACTTCAAGTTCTTTGAAAGTTCCTCAAGTTCGGTATTTTTTCTCAGCATTTCATTGATGCTACTCTGCATCGCTGAGCATTGTTTTTCCATTTCTTTCTTTTCTCCGTCCAGTACAGTTGTTTTGTACCTCGTTTCATTATACAATTCTTGGAGTTCTTGAATTTTCCTCTGGAGAATAAGTTTTTCTTCTTCCTGTTGCATTTTCTGTTGATCTTTTTCTTGAAGCAACTCTTTATTTCCATGCACTTTTTTATCAAGCCTGATTTGGAGCCCTCTGCGTTTTTCCTCCATCTCTTCAAGCTTGGAGTCCATTTCTTTCTGTTTCGTTTCCAGTTGCTTCTTGTCTTGAAGCAACTGTTGATTTTTGTGCAAAGTTTTGTCATGCTTCACCTGCAGCGCTTTGTATTTTTCCTCCATGCCTTTGAGTTTGCTCTGCATGTCTCTCTGCTCTGTGGGCTGTTGTTTCTTGTCTTGGAGGATCTCTTTATTTCTCTCCAGAGCTTCATCAAGAATTACTTGCAAGCCTTCGTTGTGTTTCTCGATGTTCCTCAGCTTGCAATCCATTTCTTCCTGTTGTATTTTCTGTTGGTCTTTCTCGTCAAGCAACTCTTTATTTTTGAGCAGTGTTTCCTCAAGAGTTATTTGGAGCATTTTCAATTTTTCCTCCAAGACTTCAACCTTGGAGTCCGTACCTTTCTCGAGCATTTCCCGTTGCTCTCTCTCTTGAATGAACTCTTTATTTCTGTGCACTTTTTTATCAAGCCTGATTTGGAGCCCTCTGTGTTTTTCCTCCATCTCTTCAAGCTTGGAGTCCATTTCTTTCTGTTTCGTTTCCAGTTGCTTCTTGTCTTGAAGCAACTGTTGATTTTTGTGCAGAGTTTTATCATACTTCACCTGTAGGGCTTTGTATTTTTCCTCCACGCCTTTGAGTTTGCTCTGCATGTCCCTCTGCTCTTTGGGCTGTTGTTTCTTGTCTTGGAGGATCTCTTTATTTCTCTCCAGAGCTTCATCAAGAATTACTTGCAAGCCTTCGTTGTGTTTCTCGATGTTCCTCAGCTTGCAATCCATTTCTTCCTGTTGTATTTTCTGTTGGTCTTTCTCGTCAAGCAACTCTTTATTTTTGAGCAGTGTTTCCTCAAGAGTTATTTGGAGCATTTTCAATTTTTCCTCCAAGACTTCAACCTTGGAGTCCGTTCCTTTCTCGAGCATTTCCCGTTGCTCTCTCAGTTGCTTCTTGTCTTGAAACAACTGTTGATTTTTGTGCAGAGTTTTATCATACTTCACCTGCAGCGCTTTGTATTTTTCCTCCATGCCTTGGAGTTTGCTCTGCAGGTCTCTCTGCTCTGTTGGCTGTTGTTTCTTGTCTTGGTGGATTTCCTTAAGTTTTCCTAGAGCTTCGTCAAGCTTTTCTTGGAGCTCTTGATTCTTCTTGAGCATTGTATCCCCTTTAATGCTCTCTTTTTTCTCCTTTTGGAGCAGATCTTTAATTTTTTCCAAAGCTTCATCAAGCTTTTCTTGGAGCTCCTGATTCTTCTTATCTTGGAGAGCCCATTGTTTCTCCTCAATAATACCCTCTTTTTCTTGAAGCTGGTAGGATAATTTTTCTAATTCAGCGCTCTTTCTCTCATTTTCTTCCGTCAGGATCTTAATCTTCTCTCTGTTCATGAGATTTTCATTTTGCATTTCTTCCAATCGCTGTTCCTCTAATTCTACCTGTTCGTCCCAAGGAAGAGAGCTGATATAAGGGTCTAGGGACTCATACCACGGAATAGAGCTGGGGTCAACTTCTTGTCTTTCTTGATCTTTCTGAGACATGTTGGAGTCTGTATACCGTGACTACAAAAAGGATCCAAATGTTTCAAAATGTTTTACTGGCGAACGTTTGAATGCTGCTAACATAAGTGCTGCAAATAACGGACTAAAAGTTGTACATCCTCACCCCTATTTAAGGATTCATGAGGATCAAAGCTTTAGAGGATTGTGACATCAGAATTCCATAAGTCACATGACATTTTTGAATGAGGTCATATTTTTGTTTGAATCTTTTTAAATAACATCAACATTCCGTAAGCCAATGAGGTTCTGAATGAGGATAATGTTTTTGCCTGGAAAATTACCAATGAAGTTTCAATCCCTGTTACTTTTGTAAAAAAAAAATAAAAAATAAATAAATAAAAAAAGTGTTAATGCAATAACATACAAAGTGAGTAAAGAAAGTAAGTAAAAGGTAAAAGTACAGTTTTATTTATATAGTACGGTGGCCCTGAGAGGCCAAACGGACTGCAACTTCAGAAAACACTTGCAAAAAGAAAAATGCTGCAAAAAGAAAAATGCTGCAAAAAGAAAACCACTTGCAAAAAGAAAAATGCTGCAAAAAGAAAAACACTTGCAAAAAGAAAAATGCTGCAAAAAGAAAAACGCTGCAAAAAGAAAAAACACTTGCAAAAAGAAAAACGCTGCAAAAAGAAAAGCGCTGCAAAAAGAAAAGCGCTGCAAAAGCACACACAACACAACGGAAATAGGAAAAAACACAACGGAAATGTTTCTGGGGAGACAATAACCGGACGGACCAGTTGACCAAAACATGCTGGCCCTTTCTCAATTCTCAAGTACGCGAGTACGTACTCGCGTTCTCGGCGGGTACGTACTCGCCGAGAACGCACGGGAGTACGGACTCGCCGAGAACGCGAGCACGGACTCGCGATTTGTACAATTGGAACACCAGCGTACTTGATGATGTCATAGGTCCGGAGTTTTTACTGCCGTCCTTAATTTAACTGTGAGTAATACGTTATGAAGCTTAACTTTAATCACAGCCAAACCGGTTTACTCAGGAACAAATAAAACACTGAAATAAACCAAACATTAACATTTAGAAGTGATCTAAGTGACTTATATATTATGTTTAACCTCAGTAGTGAAATCTCTATTAATAAAAATAGTGTACGTGTACATACCTTAATAAAAACAAGCAGGTGAGATGTTAGAACGCTTTTATTTTTATTTTAGTGGACACTCAATACAATAGACAACTACTGGGGTTTGTTTAACCTGAGTAGCGAAAAGACCGCGGGGGGGGGGGGGGGGGGGGGGGGGGGTTTGAAAACGGTCTGCCGGGAGTCGGCTGTTCTCGCCGGCTGTAATAATCCTCGACCTCGCTGTCTGCTATGGAGCTGGCGGGTCACAGACGTCTCCGAAAACGTCGGACCTCGTTTGGAAATATATGATATCTTGATAAATCGAGCAGATATTTGAAGTTTACACAGCTAGATTCTCGCTTGAAAAGAACTTAAAAGTTTATTTTGTGACCCAGAAAGAGTAATATTTAAAAGTTTTTAGACCCGCTCGTCCGCCATTGCCGCGTTTGAGTTTTGGACGAAATGCATTCTGGGATATTTAGCTGTACCAAGTCCACACAAGTCACCGCCGATGCATGCTCGATAAAACGGGCGGAGCGAGAACACATCCGGGACTTTTTCGCGTTCTCGGCTTGATGCGTACTTCGAATTGGAACAGTACTTGGTCTCCGACTGATGACGTATCACGAGTACACGAGAACGCAAGTACGCACAAGTACGCATATTGAGAAAGGCCCGCTGTCGCTACCCGATCCGTACCGGAAACCCGATCGGTACCCCGCATGCGCGAAAGGTGTCTACTTCCAGTCGTAGCGTTTTACGATAGTTATGGGTCAGAGTATCAGTTAAGATGTTAAGAATAATAAGTATATCTTAAAATGTTTGCAATAATGAAGCATTTCAGTACAATGTAGACAAAAACGAAAAATAAAAGATAGTTACGGATCGGGACTCCCCGATCCTTACTGCGCATGTGCAAAGTCGGACCGTACAAATCGGGTCTACCCGATCCGTACCGCGCATGTGCAGATGTTTTCTTCTTCTTCTGTTCGTTTAATGGCAGTTTACTCCCCAGTGTATGAGGATACTGCCACCTTCTGACTGAGCGAATGAACCCTATTGTAAACTGAATTGGCGTCATTACAAACGCGTGTTAAATTTGATTTAGTGATAGTCGAGTGTGTTTATGCTCGTCTGTGTGGAGAGGATTGACTGGAATAGTGATGATGATGTCCACTATCACTGTCAATTGTCAGTAAACACTTAATCTGGCTGATGAATCTTCACGTGACACATTGCTAAATCAATATTATTAAGTCTGTAATAAGGCGCCATTCTTCTTATTTTACGGCGCTGTTGTTCAATCGGGGAACGCTCTCTGTTGAGGAGAAAAGCATGAATTTGTTTGTAAACGGATTATCCATTGTTTAAATGTCCCGGGCAGTCGAAAAGGAGGCAGAGCTGTTGAGAAATGCTAGGAGCTAACTGGGCGCTAACCGTATCATTCAAATATATTGAATGTCGCAATGTTGGCAAAGAGAGGAAGTGACGTAAGATTTGCGCATGCGGGGTACCAATCGGGTTTCCGGTACGGATCGGGTAGTGACACATGCTAACAAGTGCACTGGGACTGGGAGACACTTCAACGAAGTGGAAGCAGAGCGGCCAAAGAGTAAACTTTCAAAAGTAAGTTCTGAATATTATGTCACTTATTTATGTGCAAATGTTTAATAACGAGGAACATTAAAACATTACTGTTGGCCACATGCCGGCAAAGTTATGTGACATTAGCGATGTTTGTACTTTCAGCGTTTACTTTGTTTTAAAGTCTTTACTTTATACGCCGTTAGATAGTCGACCTTAATCTTACAGAGAATGTGATGATTTTGTGGATAATTAAAGTCAGTCATATATCCACAAACACAACAGGCTGAAAGTCAGTGATGCTGCTCGGTTTGCAGTCCTGAATATCACGGCACAAGCAGGATTCACTGCACTGTTAATGTTAGCTAAGTTATATTGCTGCCTCTGTTCGGTGGTGTTGAGCCAAACGGACTTTAACGTGTGTTTGAACGAGCTGACGGTTCACTCATTGTAGCGACTTCCACAGTCGCTAGAGGCCGGGGATGGAGCCCGCCTATTTGCCTGACGCGCTGTCAACTTTAGCAATAATGCGAGAGGTGGAATTGTTTGCTTGTTTATTAAAGTGTTTACAGAGTAATGTCATCTCGAGATTTGGACTCTTACAACGTCACAGGCTCTAATGTAACAAGACGAAACATGTTGTGCAGCGGTCAACAAAAACTACGGCTACCCAGCCCTCCTCTCTGTCAAAATCAAAACCAGTGAATGACAGACTGACAACGCCCTATCTCTACTTTTAAGATTAGGCTTAAAACTTTCCTTTTTGCTAAAGCATATAGTTAGGGCTGGACCAGGTGACCCTGAATCCTCCCTTAGTTATGCTGCAATAGATGTAGGCTGCCGGGGGATTCCCATGATGCATTGAGTTTTTCCTTTCCAGTCACCTTTCTCACTCACTATGTGTTAACAGACCTCTCTGTATTGAATCATATCTGTTATTAATCTCTGTCTCTCTTCCACAGCATGTCTTTTATCCTGTCTTCCTTCTCTCACCCCAACCGGTCGCAGCAGATGGCCGCCCCTCCCTGAGCCTGGTTCTGCCGGAGGTTTCTTCCTGTTAAAAGGGAGTTTTTCCTTCCCACTGTCGCCAAAGTGCTTGCTCATAGGGGGTCATATGATTGTTGGGCTTTTCTCTGTATCTATGAAGCGCCTTGAGGCGACATTTGTTGTGATTTGGCGCTATATAAATAAAATTGAATTGAATTAACCAGTTTGCATTTTCAACATCGTTATCGCGTTTATTGGCCATGTATATGCGCAGACACAATCCACGCACACACATACATGTACACATGCATACAAAAACATACACAAAGCTGTGTAAACCAACCATAAATAACCTAATAAATAATCTTAGTGGGAGCAGTGGCAACTGTTTAGATGATGGCGAGAGGAAAGAAACTGTTCCTATGTCGGGTGGGCCTGGCCTCATAGACAGAACAGAAACAGCTTTAGTGAAGGTTACAAATGATCTTCTTATGGCCTCTGACAGTGGACTCGTCTCTGTGCTTGTCCTGCTAGACCTCAGTGCAGCGTTCGATACTGTCGACCATAAGATCCTATTAGAACGATTAGAGCAGGCTGTAGGTATTACAGGTACTGTGCTGCAGTGGTTTGTATCTTCTCTATCTCAAAGCCTTCAATCTGTTCATGTAACTTGAGAGTCCTCTTCACACAGATTCTTACTCTGGATGGCGTTACCTTGGCCTCCAGTAACACTGTGAGGAACCTCTGAGTCATTTTTGACCAGGATATGTCCTTTAATGCACATATTAAACAAATATGGAGCACTGCTTTCTTCCATTTGCACAATATCTCTAAAATTAGAAATATCCTGACTCAGACTGACGCTGAAAATCTAGTTCCTGCATTTATTACTTCTAGGCTGGACTACTGTAATTCATTTTTATCAGGATGTCCTAAAAACTCCTTGAAAAGACTTCAGTTAATCCAAAATGTTGCAGCAAGAGTACTGACAGGGACTAGAAAGAGAGAGGTGATGGCGATGGCGTTCATTTCACTCTCCTTGAAGCTCGGTGTGAAATTCTGCAGTAGACTGGAGCGAGGCAAAGAGTATGTAAAGGGACAATAAGAGGAAATGAAGGGAGAGAAAAAACATGGCTGAGAAACACAAAGAAAGTAGAAAAACAAAAAATGGTGGAAAAAAAGGATCAGAGCCTAAATTCTAAAGCTGCAGCTTTGCATACCTGCAGCTCCAAGATCTCACTGACATGTAATCATAGACTGTATATAAACATAGGCCAGTGTGATGTCATTGATTTGTAGACTTTAATTTGAACAAAGGGCAACCTCTGGGTACACTTCATCATACTATTTATTCATCTCTGGCTCTCACAGCAGGTCTTTTGTTCTGTCGTCCTTCTCTCAACTGCTCCCAGCAGATGGCCCCGCCCCTCCCAGAGCCTGGTTCTGCTGGAGGTTTCTTTCTGTTAAAAGGGAGTTTTTCCTTCCCACTGTCGCCAAAGTGCTTGCTCATAGGGGGTCATATGACTGTTGGGTTTTTCTCTGTATGTATTGTGTAGGGTCTACTTTACAATATAAAGCACCTTGAAGCGATTGTTGTTGTGATTTGGTGCTGTATACATAAAATTGTGTCCACTCCATGTTTCTGTTCCCACATTCAGTTATTTCCTGTTTTATTCTGGTAGCCTGTGTCTCCTGTGTCTAGTGTTTAATTACACCTCAGCATTTTTTTGTTATCATATTTAGTTCAGCGGTGTGTTTTTCCTCCTTTAACCCCTCATTGCTGTTTTATCTGTGTGGGAGAGAGTATGACTGTGCAGTGTTTAAAGCGTGGAAGTGCTGACCTTACTTTTAGTTTGAATCCATAAAAAGTGACAAAAACATTAGCGTCCGCTGTTCACTCACTGTGTGGGAAGAAAACTTCTTTTTACAGCAAAAAAACCCTGAACTTCCGAGCAAGCACCGAGTACGCTGCCACAGGAATGTGAAATTCACAGACAAACTCCAGGATCCTTCCACTGACATGGCCCCTGCGCCACACCTGCAGAGTACAAATAGAGCAACAGGACCACTGAGTTTTGATTTTATTTATTTTCTGCTGTGTTTTACTTGCATCTATTTGAAAGAGTGAATGTAAACACAAAAAAACGTTTTTATTTTATTTGCCTGAATGTGCAGAAAATAGGTTTAATGTTAAACAAATTTCTTCCAGTCACAGAAGGTTTCGTTACTTGAAACTTTTCACCACAGTTGTCTTTGGTGACATCTGGTGGCCTGAAATATGAAGAGCAGGTTGAATCCCAACTTCAAATAAACGGCTTCATTATGATCGCTCACTCTACAGAGCCCTGTTGCCAGTTTCTGTTTAATATCCTGTGACGGTGCTGTGTGATATCGTTCTACCACTGTGGTGCTTTGAACATGTCTATTTGATCAATAAGTAGCTTTGATGAATAAACATTCCTTGTTTAAACATGTGTCATGGTGTGGTCTCTCTTTGCTTGTGACTTCTTGACGTTTGTAAACATTTGGTGAACTTTATGAGTTTATTTCTGCCTTCTGTGTCCTGCATCTGGGTCCACACTCTACCTGCCACACAGCTGACCACGACGGCTGTAACTAGAGAACGGTCGAGGAATCTGGCTGTTTATTTGAAGCAGCTACTGCAGTTCATGGAAACTGGTACAGTTAGCAAAGTGTGATCCATGGTCTGATTTAGATGAAATCATTGAACAAAGTGAGGAAGCTGATCCACTTTGACATGTCTGTTGTGAAAAGACTTTATTGGATTCCTACATCCAGGTAGGTCTGGATAGCTGCTTATCCCTCAAAAAACTATTCTTCTGCATTTTGTATACACTCAGATCTTGGTCTATTATTAAAAGTGTGATATTTAACAGCAACAAATATACAAAAAAGAGGAAAATACTTTACACAACAGTAACATTTTTCTAGTAAACATAACAGTATAACATAAATTTGGGCACAGTTGTCTTTTTATTGATTACAAAACCTTTAGAACTAATTACTGGAACTCAAATTGGCTTGGTAAGCTCAGTGACCCCTGACCTACATACAAAGGTGAATCCAATAATGAGAAAGAGTATTTAAGGGGGTCTCCAAAAAGTTGATTCTGTTCATCTGGACGTAGCGTTTTGTGGGAGAAACGTTTCGTCACTCATCCAAGTGACTTCTTCAGTCTCAGCTGACTGCAGGTTTCCTCAATCTTATAAACAGTACATTTGCATAATGACTGAAACCAGCCCGCTGAAGGAACAAAGGGCTGGGAGGTCAGTTCGTTAATCTTAATTATGCAAATTCTCATGACCATTGATCAACAACCACTGACCAAAACCCACTGATCAATGGCCATGAGGACCATTCACAGAGAGTTGGGGAATGGCTGCAATCACAGCATTGTAAGATGGTGAACGATGAACCCTTAGGCCCCCTCCTCGATTCAGAGATGGTCTTTCCCTTTTCACGTAAATGATCTCCTTGACTCCACGCTCAGACCAGCGTTCCTCCCTGTACAGGATGTGTACATCCTCAATGATTACCTGCTACAACAGTCAGCCGTAAGGTGGAGTTATGAGTCCCTCTGTTGTTGTGGGCCACACAGTAATAACTCCCACTGTGCTCAGGTCTGATGTTGCTGATGGTGAAGTTGTGTCCTGATGTTTTAGGTGAGGCTTCATCCTCCTTGTACCAGGTGTAACTAGCTGCTGGGTTAGCATCACTGCTACAGGTCAGAGCCACTGAACTGCCCTCCACTATCTCAGCAGAGGGACTCACTGACACAGAGGGAAGCTTTGGAGCATCTGGAGGAGGAAACATGAACATATTTAAAAATGTTGAAATGGATGTTAGATGTGTGCTAATATTTTTCATGCATCTATAAATTTAGAGGTGGATTTAAAAATCCTTCATAGTTTAAATCACCTCACTGCATGTCTGATGTGAACAAAGCACCTCTTTATCATCTATTACAGCTGATGAGTGTACTACAGCAGCAGAATGTGAATTTTAAACGGGCAGAGCTGATGAAATGTTTCAGTTTTTATTCTTTTTTACTCACATTTTACATCAATATGTTTGGATTCAGACCTCTTCACCTCTAGCTTGTTTTCAGCTCTACAGTAACACTGTCCAGAGTCAGAGGACTGAATGGAGCTGAAGACGAGCTGTGAGCCTTCACTGAGCTCTGTGTCTGAAATGACCACATTAGGAATACGTAACAGTGCATATATGACAGAGGAAGACGATCAAATGCAGAAAGGTTTGAGCTTTATTGTGGCTGATAAAGAAAATGATAAGTAGACTAATGGCTGTCTTCACATCTCAGAGTCACGCCCACACACAGTCAGGTCAGAGGTCAGCGGTGGAGGCAGGAAACCCTGGAAACAGAAAGGAGGTGGACGAGCTCACCCATATGGAGAGGAAGGATTCACATGCTGGAGGCCATTATGGTCTGACTGGTTCTGTGTTTGATTCAGGTGGGGTGTCTCATGGACCCACCAGTTACTACTACATGTTGACGATGAATGATCAACCTTCAAATCTGTTTGAATCTCCACCACTGGACGCCCACTGTTGCTCAGTGCTCACGTTTTTGTTGTTGCTTTCAGAGGTGAAGACTTTTCTGAAAACATCCTTCAGGCCACGGCAAACTTGAAGACAGTGAACGTCATTCCAGCAATCGGTGAGTTCACACTCAGTGATTTTTGTCTCTCTTAACTCAGTTTTAACAGATTAATTGATGGTAAAATGTATTATTTTTGTTCCTCCTTTCAAACAATATTTCATGCATTGATGTCTTTGCAGCACTGTGTCTATGGACCTCTAACATGCCAGTTTAATTAAACAGTTCATAAAAGCTCAGGGTTTTAAGTGTTATATGTAACAAATCTCTTCTTAAAACTCAGTTTATTTGTCATATTTTCTCTCTCAGGTCTGAAAGTCCACAGCATGCTGAAACATGAAGCCATCGTCCTCACTTTGGAAACGCTTAAGTTTCTGGAGGATAAGCTGCTCTGGCACGATGAGCGTTACACGCCTCTCCACCCGTTTAAACTACCCTACTCTGACTTTCCTTAAACAGTGACCTGTAACATATTAACAGAGTTAAGTGAGTCATTAATAAATAACTCAAATGATAACAAATTGAAAAGTTTTCTTAGTCACTGATGTTTAGAGAGGCCACACTCGTTATGGTTCAGGAGTTCAGGAGTGAGCGATGAAAGTGATGCTACATCAGAGTCTGTCTCTGGACTGGTTGTTTGAGTTCAGCAGGAGGTGGTGAACCCACAGCTACCAGTGGCGCCGCCTGGTGGGTGGGAGGATCATACTTCAGGTTCAGTATTATAGTTACGTTCTTCCTGGTCAGTTTTTTAAAGTTCTGGTACAGAAAGAGAACTAAGACAGCCACACCATCACCTGTGGCCGACCACACACCGTTAATGATTTGACTTCTCAGTGATGACAAAATATTTTCGGTGGCAACATAACTAGAAGCAAAAAGTTCACTTTTGAAAATTCAAGACTAAAGTTCCACATTATGAAAAGTTGCTCCAAAAAGTCTACAAAGGTTTTCTTTTTGTCTACCAAAGTACATTTTTGTAACTTCACGTGTCGAAAAGAAAAACAAATATGTAAGACTGCGTTCTTCCATTTGCGCAACATCTCTAAAATTAGAAATATCCTGTCTCAGAGTGACGCTGAAAAACTAGTTCATGCATTTATTACTTCCAGGCTAGACTACTGCAATTCATTATTATCAGGATTATTATCAGGATGTCCAAAAAACTCACTGAAAAGCCTTCAGTTAATCCAAAATGCTGAAGCAAGAGTACTGACAGGGACTAGAAAGAGAGAGCATATTTCTCCTGTTTTGGCTTCCCTTCATTGGCTTCCTGTTAAATCCAGAATTGAATTCAAAATCCTGCTCCTCACATACAAGGTCTTAAATAATCAGGCCCCATCTTATCTTAATGACCTTGTAGTACCATATCACCCTATTAGAGCACTTCGCTCCCGCTCTGCAGGCCTACTTGTTGTTCCTAGAGTATTTAAAAGTAGAATGGGAGGGAGAGCCTTCAGTTTTCAGGCCCCTCTTCTGTGGAACCAGCTTCCAGTTTGGATTCAGGAGACAGACACTATCTCTACTTTTAAGATTAGGCTTAAAACCTTCCTTTTTGCTAAAGCATATAGTTAGGGCTGGACCAGGTGACCCTGAATCCTCCCTTAG
The DNA here is from genome assembly GCF_963576455.1 of Neolamprologus multifasciatus. Classification (NCBI taxonomy): domain Eukaryota; kingdom Metazoa; phylum Chordata; class Actinopteri; order Cichliformes; family Cichlidae; genus Neolamprologus; species Neolamprologus multifasciatus. Next base: position 35,073,879 of record NC_140444.1, on the reverse strand, counting down.
TTATGCTGCAATAGATGTAGGCTGCCGGGGGATTCCCATGATGCATTGAGTTTTTCCTTTCCAGTCACCTTTCTCACTCACTATGTATTAACAGACCTCTCTGTATTGAATCGTATCTGTTATTAATCTCTGTCTCTCTTCCACAGCATGTCTTTATCCTGTCTTCCTTCTCTCACCCCAACCGGTCGCAGCAGATGGCCGCCCCTCCCTGAGCCTGGTTCTGCCGGAGGTTTCTTCCTGTTAAAAGGGAGTTTTTCCTTCCCACTGTCGCCAAGGTGCTTGCTCATAGGGGGTCATATGATTGTTGGGCTTTTCTCTGTATCTATGAAGCGCCTTGAGGCGACATTTGTTGTGATTTGGCGCTATATAAATAAAAATGAAATAAAAAATGAAATGAAATGAAAATGAAAAAGCAAATAAAGAGATTAAGGAAAGATTTACAGTCAGAATTACCAGAGTTAGCAGAGCTACCGTAGTTCAGCTTATGGACTTTAATAAGGACAGATAAGAATGGTGAGAGTTTACATGCTGTAACTTTAATGATGCTTGAAAATAATCCAGGAACTGCACTGAGCCTGTTCAGTCAGCACAGTCTGTGTAATATGTGAATAATAATACATTTGACTTCTCCTCCCTTTTCCAATTAAAAGTTGCCAGTAGGGTTGTTGGACTTTGGGACCATGGAGCTGTGGTTTAAAAAATTCTTACACAGTGTAATTACTGTATTTGGACAAAATAACCATTAACTGTAGTTTAAAAGTATTAAAAGGTTCACGTCAGGGCCAGTGGGGTTAGGAGTAAATTGGATTTAGTCACTGTCTGTGGCAAATAAATTCAATTTACCACCAGAAAAAGACACAAATGGCAGTAATACTTTTTAAAACGCCTAATGACCAAAATCAGGTAACTTAGGTGCACCTGCTTAACTGCTCATTAACACGTTAAGTGGGTCACTTGCCTGCATGCAAGAAAGCAACAAGTTTTAATGGTGACCATCAGGAAAACCAACACAGCCACACTTAAAATAGGGTACACAGATTTATTTTTCCTCCAAGGCAGCAGCAGCAGACTAGCAGCAGAAGACAGTTCAATTCAATTCAATTCAATTTTATTTATATAGCGCCAAATCACAACAAATGTCGCCTCAAGGCGCTTCATAGATACAGAGAAAAGCCCAACAATCATATGACCCCCTATGAGCAAGCACTTTGGCGACAGTGGGAAGGAAAAACTCCCTTTTAACAGGAAGAAACCTCCGGCAGAACCAGGCTCAGGGAGGGGCGGGGCCATCTGCTGCGACCGGTTGGGGTGAGAGAAGGAAGACAGGATAAAGACATGCTGTGGAAGAGAGACAGAGATTAATAACAGATACGATTCAATACAGAGAGGTCTGTTAATACATAGTGAGTGAGAAAGGTGACTGGAAAGGAAAAACTCAATGCATCATGGGAATCCCCCGGCAGCCTACATCTATTGCAGCATAACTAAGGGAGGATTCAGGGTCACCTGGTCCAGCCCTAACTATATGCTTTAGCAAAAAGGAAGGTTTTAAGCCTAATCTTAAAGTAGAGATAGTGTCTGTCTCCTGAATCCAAACTGGAAGCTGGTTCCACAGAAGAGGGGCCTGAAAACTGAAGGCTCTCCCTCCCATTCTACTTTTAAATACTCTAGGAACAACAAGTAGGCCTGCAGAGCGGGAGCGAAGTGCTCTAATAGGGTGATATGGTACTACAAGGTCATTAAGATAAGATGGGGCCTGATTATTTAAGACCTTGTATGTGAGGAGCAGGATTTTGAATTCAATTCTGGATTTAACAGGAAGCCAATGAAGGGAAGCCAAAACAGGAGAAATATGCTCTCTCCTTCTAGTCCCTGTCAGTACTCTTGCTGCAGCATTTTGGATTAACTGAAGGCTTTTCAGTGAGTTTTTTGGACATCCTGATAATAATGAATTGCAGTAGTCTAGCCTGGAAGTAATAAATGCATGAACTAGTTTTTCAGCGTCACTCTGAGACAGGATATTTCTAATTTTAGAGATGTTGCGCAAATGGAAGAACGCAGTCTTACATATTTGTTTAATATGTGCGTTGAAGGACATATCCTGGTCAAAAATGACTCCAAGGTTCCTCACAGTGTTACTGGAGGCCAAGGTAATGCCATCCAGAGTAAGAATCTGGTTAGATACCATATTTCTAAGATTTTCAGCGCCGAGTACAATGACCTCAGTTTTATCTGAGTTAAGAAGCAGAAAGTTAGTGGCCATCCAAGTCTTTATGTCTTTAAGACATTCCTGCAGTTTAACTAATTGGTGTGTGTTATCTGGCTTCATGGACAGATAGAGCTGGGTGTCATCTGCATAGCAGTGAAAATGTATGCTATGTCTTCTAATGATGCTGCCTAGGGGAAGCATGTATAATGTAAACAGAATTGGTCCTAGCACCGAACCCTGTGGAACTCCATAATTAACCTCAGTGTGTGAAGAGGACTCTCCATTTACATGCACAAATTGGAGTCTATTAGATAGATATGATACAAACCACTGCAGTGCAATACCTGTAATACCTACAGCATGTTCTAATCGCTCTAATAGAATATTATGGTCAACAGTATCGAATGCTGCACTAAGGTCAAGAAGGACAAGCACAGAGATGAGTCCACTGTCAGAGGCCATAAGAAGATCATTTGTAACCTTCAATAAAGCTGTTTCTGTGCTGTGATGAACTCTGAAACCTGACTGAAACTCTTCAAATAAACCATTCCTCTGCAGATGATCTGTTAGCTGTTTGACAACTACTCTTTCAAGGATTTTTGATATGAAAGGAAGGTTGGAGATTGGCCTATAATTAGCTAAGACTGCTGGGTCTAGAGATGGCTTTTTGAGTAAAGGTTTAACTGCAGCCACCTTGAAGGCCTGTGGTACATAGCCGATTATTAGAGATAGGTTGATCATATATAAGATCGAAGAATTAATCAATGGCAGGACTTCTTTGAGCAGTTTTGTAGGAATGGGGTCTAAAAGACACGTTGATGGTTTGGAGGAAGTAATTATTGAAGTTAACTCAGAAAGATTGATTGGAAAAATTAATGCAGCAATTTAAGGAGAACATGCGGCTAAACATGTCACTCCTGGTCTGATTGGGGAGGGGACCAGAGAAAACTACAGAGTCCGACATTGTTTTGGCAAAGTTACACACCGATTCAATATTGATTTTAGTGACCTCCGATTGGCGTAACCGGGTGTCATTACTGCCGACGTGAATTATGATTTTATTGAATCATAATTCAATAACTGCCTTGGATTGCAGTTCTGTCCTGCAATCCAAGGCCATGGTCAAAATTACTGTTAGGGAGTGGGTTTCTACACCAGATCCTACGACTAAAACTCAAGCTCTGCCCCTCTTAGTCTTGGGCAATCGTGGCTCAAGAGTTGGCAGTTCGTCTTGTAATCGGAAGGTTGCCGGTTCGAGCCCCGGCTTGGACAGTCTCGGTCGTTGTGTCCTTGAGCAAGACACTTCACCCGCTGCCTACTGGTGGTGGTCAGAGGGCCCGGTGGCGCCAGTGTCCGGCAGCCTCGCCTCTGTCAGTGCGCCCCAGGGTGGCTGTGGCTACAATGTAGCTTGGCATCACCAGTGTGTGAATGGGTGGATGTCTGGATGTGTAAAGCGCTTTGGGGTCCTTAGGGACTAGTAAAGCGCAATACAAATGCAGGCCATTTACCATTTTTTTTGTACAATTTCCTCTCATTGGTTACCTCCTCCTTTTATGTGATTTGGCAGCTGACAAAAATCATCGAATGCGTCTCTTCATGGGGGGATATGTGGAAGAGAAAATAACTGACAACTGCACAACACTGTTTCAGCAAAACATGACTTTATTTGATTCCGTTTCACTTCTGGCTGGACTCTGACTTGGATGCGGACGCCCTCAGAGAATGAAGGCGGCGCCTCTTGGCGATCTGTTCCTGGCGCTTCTCCTTGGCCTCCTGTCTACAAGAACAAATGTGTGTCAGTCAAACAGCTCCCACATGTCCAACTTTGTCTCCTTAACATTTCACCATCACGTGCTCCTTGAAGGGTTTCAACCCATAATCGGCCGAATGCCATTACAGCTATATCATGCAAGGCAACTCAAAACTACACTGCTGAAAAACACAGTCCGGTACTTTAAATTTCAAGTGACTCACGATTAAATCATAACTTAAAAGTATATTTAAGGTCAGGAAATTAATTACAATATGTTGTTAGACACAATGCATTTGATGTAACACAGCCGCTCCAACACTAGTGGAAATATCACACCTGCCAGAAATGTATTTGTCACATTATCTTCATTGATCTGAACCACTAGAAATAAATGTAGTTTTCAGCTACACGACAAAAACAGACTAGTGTGATCTTTGATTCTCAGCAGCTGGTTAAGAATAAAGGCCTAGATTAACACATACCTTCATCCTCTTGGCCAGCAGCTTGGTGTACTCCGAGGCCTCCTCCTTGTTCTTCTGGGTGCGCTGTCTCTTGAGATTCATGCGGCGGCGCTTGCGCTGCAGCACACGAGGAGTCACCAGTCTCTGGATGTTGGCAGCCTTAGTTCTGGGCTTCTTACCTACCAAAGCGAGAGGATTGAAAGAGTCAATACTGACACAGTTTAAGGTCAAGTGTGGTAATGAGGAAGAAGCTTAATGTTCTCACTTTCTGTACACACAACTCGGGCTGTACTACCTCAAAGGAAGCACATTGCTTACTTTCCAATTCTACAAAAACAGTAACTTTGATCTGTCTGCAGTTGGATCATCATAACTTTTTCAACAGCACAATGACCCCAAACACACCTACAGGCTGTGTGGCCAAGAAGGAGAGTGATGGTGCGCTGCGTCAGATGGCCTGGCCTCTACAGTCACCTGACCTAAACCCAATCCAGACGATTTTGGAAGAAATGGACGCAGAGTGAAGGCAAAAGGGTCAACAAGTGCTCAGCATCTCTGGGAACTCCTTCAAGACTGTTGGAAAACCATTTCAGGTGACGACCTCATGAAGCTCATCGAGAGAACGTCAAGAGTGTGCAAAGCAGTGATCAAAGCAAAGGGCGGCTATTTTGAAGACTATACAATAAACATTATTTGAGTTATTTCACACTTTCTTTGTTTACTACATAATACTATATGTGTTCATTCAAAGTTTTGATTCTTTCAGTTACAATCTACAACGTAAATCATCATGAAGAAGAAAAACGTTAAATTAGAAGGCGAGTCCAAACACACTCACTCTCTGATATATAAGATATAAGAACACACACACACACACACACACACACACACACACACACACACACACACACACACTATAACTATTAGGAAATATTCTTTGGTACTGACACAAGAGGAAATATGAGAGAAATATGTAAGATGTACAGGATCACCTGACAAAGCTGTTCTGCACAGTCCTGCAGCAGATTCTCTCTGGACCTGCTGCCTTCCTTTCCTTCGTCCTCTTGGGCTGTCGATGTGGGGTTGGGCCGGGGTGAGGGATGCCCCCCCCCCAGGAGGGATAGTGGGGGGGCAGAAATGAAAATCCATGTGAGAGATTATCTAGAGTTTGTTTGGACTGGGGTGGGGTGAGGGATGGGGTTTACTTTGTTGTGCTGCCCCCTGAGGAGGGGGGAATATCTTACAGGCACAATGCCCTGCGTCAGCTGCTCCTGAAAAAAATACATTAAAAGAAAAAAAAAAAAAAAACATAAGTACTTCCAACAAACATTGCTGCCCAGGGTAATGAAACTGACAGTGTAATAACTTCATACCTCATCCCACACATATCCAGATCTTCCACCGCAATGGGCGCCGGTCCACCGCCAACTAAAAAACTATATACACAACTATAAAAAACTATATACAGATGTGGTGTTTGGAAAAAGGGGAGTCAGGCCGGGGAAGCAGGTTTCTGAGTCACTCAGTGTAACGAGAGGAGACAGGGTTCAGATTCAGCTTACTCGCTTGAGACTTAAGAATACATCACTGTAGAAAATTCATGTGAGAGATTATCTAGAGTTTGTAGCAAGAAAAGTCTTCATACTGGTGTTGTGGTTTATTGCTGACTTACACAACGACCCTTTAGTCGGGCTTGTCTGCTTCCCCCATAAAGAAAGAAGAAAAAAAAAAGATAACTTCTTCAACCGTTATTAACAGAAGAAGAAGTGAGCTAGAGCTTGAGAAAAAATATGTTAGTCATTTAAATAGTTAGTGTCTTACAAACACTGCAAGACGCAAAGGCCAACTTAAACATTTAAAGTTTAAAAACAAGTTCTAACATTACCTAGTCAGAGTCACTGTCATCAAGTGAAAGGTTAAAAGGCCTTTCCCAGAAGCGTCTGACTCCAAAAGAACCTGAGGATGTTGAAGGGCAACAGAACGTGTCATCACTTACCTTGCACCTCTTTGCACTTACCTCTTCAGTGCAGATGTCTTCTCTGCTTCTCTTTGCTGAGGAGGTGAGAGCTGAGGTTGAAGGAGAAGATTCATGAGAAGAGGGGGAGGATGAGAGAAGGATATACTCACCATCAGTGGCGGTCCTAGCCTGTTTGGCGCCCTGGGCGAACACTCCCTCTGGCGCCCCCCACCTCCCCCCCCCCCCACACACAGACAAAACATATTAAGGATTGTACATTAACATAAAACTGTTGTACACACACACACATATGAAGAGAGAGAGAGTATGCATCGAATCATTGTATGCAAACGGCTACCAAACAGCCATCATAATTCCTCATACAATGAGAACAGGACAAATCAACAACTGACAATGACTAATTAATATTAAAATCTGTAACATAATGTATTGTTTGGAGTTTAGTCTGTTACTGTTGCTATTTTTACCATTTCTTCTTGGAGCAACTGTAACCCACATCATTTCCTTAGGGATTAATAAAGTATGCTGATTCTGATTGGTTCAGGGTGACCTGCCATTATCCAATCACACATATGCTTACCTGTGTCTTTTGCTCGTTTCTCCTCCTCTTCTTTTCTCTTTTTTCTAAACTGAGCACCTGATGGCTTTGAGCTTTTCTTTTCCATCTTGGTTTTAATGTTGCACTCCAGTATGAACACAAATCCCCCAACCCGAGGATCACCACAACATGACCTAACACACCTACACCTTAGTTCACAGATTCACTTTGTCTAAGGTGCATTTCTGGGATTTCACACAACCCAGGATTCAAATCATGAATAGATAATGGGCTTGGATTTACATCATTATAAATGAAATTTTATTATTTGGATTTTTACTCTATTTGGAAGCAGCAGGCCCCTCCCCTTTCGACGGGTTGTGTGTGAAACTTTAAATTATAAATTTTTAAATTGTTATTGATCCCTTTACCCCGAGTCCTAAAGTGTATATTTATTTTCTTACTCTTCTTATATTTATTGTTTGTTTACTTGCACTGCTGTAACTGGAGCCTCGTCGTCTCGTCTCTCTATATACTGGACTGTAGCGGAGGTGACAATAAAGTTTACTTTGACTTCAGCAGCGAGCAGGCGCACCGAGGGCTCTCGCGCTCACTTTTCGTGTACAGAATTTCGAAAAAAGACATCGTTGCAAATGATAAGTCTGTATCATGATGTCTGGTGTTTTCGTGTTTGTTGATTTGTTTTTATTTTGTTTTATTTTGTGAGTTGGTTATTAGATGCTGCTCCAGCCGGTCAGAGACTCCCCCGCCGCCCCGCCCTCTCCTCTCTGTGCAGCAAGCAGCAGGCGCACCTCGCAAACGGAGGGCGCCCTTACTCCCAGCAAATGGGCGATAGAAAACCGATCGGTGCCTATGACATTCCCAATATGCGCTGGCATGATGTCGGGGCAGCATGAGTACGAGCATTTTTTATTTTATTTTTTTTTGCCGATGCTCGTGATGCCGCCCCCACCACGATGCCGCCCCGGGCAACCGCCCGTGTCGCCCGTATCTAAAACCGCTACTGCTCACCATACTCACCTTCACTGACATGCTGGGTGTCAGAGTCATCCAGGATCCCGATGACCTCAGGAAGGCCTTCTTCTGCGGGACGCTCAACCACGTAGTCGAGACGACCTGTGAGGAAACAAGTTTAAAATAACATTAAAACAACATTTTCTCCTGGCTGTTAATAAACTCATGGTTTGTTTGCACCCTTCTGGATGACTAAGACGTTGTAAAGAATATCAGACACGCTGTCACTGCTGGTAAAACTGCAGGTTTGCTGTCTTGAAGTTTTATCCACTTGCATCTGGTTAACCATGTGTGGCAGGATGAATGTTATTCCTTGGTTCAACCCACTTTCAGCCTGCCGCATTAGGGGGCGCTAGTATAACTAGTGGCCATTTGAGCATTCCTGGATCGCTTACCTGTGATCTCCTGTTTGGTCACCTGACTTCCCTTTGGTGTTGCAGAGATCACTCTGAAGCCTCCATCGCGGCTGGTAGGTGTTTACTCATTGTAGTGTGTACTAGTGATGGGCAGATGAAGCTTCATGAAGCACTGAAGCTTTTCATCCAATTGGTTCACCCCAGCGCAAAGCTTCTTGAAGCTTCATTTGCTCTAGTAGGACACCTACTGGACGTAAAAATATTAGTTGGCATGAATTTGAAGAGTGTGGCCTTTTGCACACAGCCTGTAAATGTCAACAACAAAAGGAGTGTGTAAAACATGTATATTGTAGTGATGCAGTATACTGTGTATATTTATGCTGGCAGTATGGAAAATGATTATTTGGAAATGCTTAAAATGGAAATGATCATTTACTGTGAGGTGAGGTGTGGTTGGGGTGTGGACAGTGGTTGTGCTTTTGTAACGTTCAGGTATTTACAGCTACACACTGAGGCTTTGAGCCTCAGTCCTGCCCACATTTTATTCTGTAAAAACTAAATTTTCACTGCTTTTATGACCTTTTTAGTGGGGAGAACATAGCTAGGATTTAATGATTTAACAAATCTTTTAAATCCTTCGTCCTCCACAATGCTAAATGGCTGGGAGTCCTCGATCACCATGCTAACCAGGTCTTCATCTATTTGAGATTGCTCTCCTGAGGAAAGACAACAAAAACAAAGCACAAATATAAATATCACACACGTCACTTATTGCATTGTATAATATTGTTATATCATTTAGCAACATTACTGCATGCTATATTATCATGACATTTGATGGCTCACCTGGTCTTGCTCCACAATCGGTGTTCCCCTTATTCTCATGCAAAGCTCTGTAGTGCCTAAGCATGGATGAGGTGTTGTTGTTATATCCCAGCTCCCTGGCACATAGCAAACACTTCACCTTGTACAAAAGTAAAGCCGCTTAACATATGTTTTATTGCACCATCAGTATTATGAAAATACATCTTCTGTAGAAATTTACATACCTTGTTGGGAGGAATAAAATCAAAATGTTCCCACACAGGGGAGGACATCCTCCTCTTCTTAGCTGGCTCCATTCTCTCCTGACTTTCTCTCCTCACTCTCATAAACCTCCAAACTGTCTCCAAACTGTCTCTAACTCTCACTAACCGCAACTCTCCATCAAACACCTACATTTCTGAATGAAGTCTGAGGGGTTCATATCGCTGTCATATCTCGCGGCAAAGTTCGAACCGCTTCATGAACCAGTCACGTGGTACAGCCGGGCAGCGAGGCTTCGGACGTCATCATTTTCAGCTCCTCCCATAAATGAAGCAAGCCTCGATACGCGCTTCGCGGAAACGTCCCCTCAATTACTCGACACACGCTTCGAAGCCTCGATACAGAACGTCACATCACTAGTGTGTACATTACCTTACTTGGTGGTAAACAGATATTGTTTTTAGGTCATAGCTGTGGAAGCCTCCTATGAGCCACCCTGCTCATGTTTCATGACGCAGGTTTACTCGGTACGTAATTCAATTTCGTTACGATCTCTGCCTTTTATTGTTTGTTTTATAGTAATTACTTATTATGCTTTGCAGGAAGTGTGGGCCTTAGTTTTACGCTACGCTAACTGAAGTGCTGCTGCTTTGCTTTGCTTTTACCGTCTGTTCCCGTTGCGAGATTTCTTTTCCTGCTGCTGCCAGCTTTTTAAAGTGGACGTCGGCGTGGACAGCGGCCATATGCACGCCGGTTATGGGAGTCAGCCGGCGTACATATTGACTGACCGGATGATTAATTTATAGTCGGGCAGACGGCAAGTTGGAGCAATACGGCGATTCCGTTTGCTCCAGATTTTAAAGTTTTATCAAAACAGAAAAACAACATACAATCTGTATGTTGTTTTTCTGTTTTGATTTGTAGTTTGTATTTTTGTTACGCATACATATTAGTTTTGTTGTAATATATTAAAATTTTCTTTGTTTCTTTTATTCAGATGGGGAGTGCCGACGTGGAGGAGACTAGGGTGCCTTGGTGGTGGGATCCTTTGAGTGTACACACCTGCCTTGTTTAGCTTATTAGTGTGAGTGTGTGATTTTGTGTTGCACTTGTGTCTTGGTGTGGTTTTTTTTTTTTTTTTTTTTTTTTTTTTTTGAAAGGACTGTCAGTTATCTACTTGCATTTTAACGGCTCACACAGAGCAATGAGAGGAGCAGCTATGAGTGTAATAACAGCAGTCAGTGGATTTGTTCTCCTCACTGTGACAGGTTGGTCTGCTGTGAGTAATTCTACTTTGAGTAACCAAATGTGACAGAAAATATAATTCAGACACTGATTTGTTTTCAGGTGAATGTATTTTTCTTCCATCTGTAAAATGATGCTGTGTGAAACATCGTCTGTCCTTACAGCTCTGCAGCTCCAGCCTTCTGTCTCCATTCTTGAATGTTTTTCTTTGCACTGTTAACACTCAGCAGTTCAGAGTTTTGCAGTCTAATCATTTTATCTGCGTTTTATTCCAGTGCCATAAATCTGGACACTGATGATGTTTGGGTGAAAGACCCAATAACTTAGTCTAATTATTATAAATCATCTGTCGTCTTAGATTCACAGAATGTATTTGTTGTGTTTAAGTGGATTTTCTCAGGATGAACTTCTTTGTGGTTCTGCTGAAGTGTCTCTATGTGTCAGTGTGTCTCTTGTTATATAAGTGTGTTTGGGTGCAATTTATCCCAGAAGTTACTTGTGTAAAAAATTGTTAATTCCATAGACTACATTTTTATTTTTTATTCTTTAGTTTTTAAATCAGAATGAGGTTCAACTACTTTTATCTGTTTTATGTATTTATTATTTTACTTTTTAAAATCCTGTTTTATTCTCCTATGTTTTCCATTTTATTTCTCTTTATTGTGCTTCATTTTGGTCAGCAGTGGATGTTTTAAGTGTGTGCTGGAACTCAATTTGACTAAACTACCAAAATACTCCATTAGGCCTATTTTGGGTCTAACCTGCTCTTCAGTAGTGCTTAGACTACTACAGTAGTGATTAGTGCCTTCCTGTTTTGGGGGGTTTCTGAGTTAATAATTGATTGTCTAAAATGTACCCTTTAATAACAAAAACTCTGATACTGACTGTGTAAGACTCTATATTCCTCTCACTGCTTCATTTCCTGCACCTTTCCTACACTCACTGTCATTCCCCCTATTTTCTTCTTTTCCACCTCGACCATGCTGTGATTGACACTCCGTCTATAAGATTCACGCACACTAAGAGATTGTGTTTGTTTAGCCTGTAAAATGAGCGCATGTGGTGTGTGAACAGATAACACACACATTGCATCTCTAACAGAAATGCTAGTGGTGTATTGTTTGTGGCACTTTATTGGTGTGAAACCAGTTTTTCTCCCTAAGTTTGAAGATTTAAAGTGAAATAAATGAAACTACGTGAGCAATAATTCCAACAAAAGGTTTCAACTTTTATCTGTTTGCTACCGTGGGCTTCACCCTGGACCCATGAAACACCGTTTCATTGGCCCTTCCTTCGCCACTCTCCGTGTCACAAGATGCACTCAGGCTGCCCGGGAATTTCCTGCTTCCCTCTCTGTCTGTGTTAACCTGGGCGTCAAGGGTAACCTTGCCACTGAAACATTATTTTAGATCTTCATCTGTGCTCACGATGACATCTATCACCTGCTAAAATACTCTGACACAAAGAAAACAACTGTTTAATAAAACTTTACTGCTCTTTGTGGTTGAGTTAACTCCCAGAACGACATCTCACGCATCATAATGGAAAGAGGAGTTCATGCTTTTAGTGTTTCATATGGTGACTGTAATAGTGGATCAATGGAATCAAATCTGTAACTTCTACACATTTATCTTTATCATCATAGTTTGTTTTATTCTAACATTAAGTGAGAGTCTATTTCTCTGTCCAACACGTGGAGCTGAAAATGTAGCCAAATGAGTTTAATTTTCATTAATCTAACTTTATTTTTTGTTATGATGTTCTCTGTGTTACAGTCGTTCTGGGTCAGGATGGCTGGGGAGTGAGTTACACATCTACTCAGATCTGTGCTGTAAAAGGATCCTCAGTGGAGATACGCTGCACCTACACATACCCATCCAGAGCACATAATCCTTACAGAGTTGTGAGGACATTCTGGCTCACAAAAGAGAGTAATAATGAAGTCGTGGATCTGACAACAGATCCAGAGTATTCAGGTCGAGTTCAGTATCAGTGTAAAAACAACGACTGCACTCTGAGAATCTCAGACCTGAGAGAGAGCGACTCAGCTGAGTACAAGTTCATATTCACAACAAACGATCCAGGAGGGAAATATACTGGATCACCTGGAGTCACTTTGACTGTCACAGGTAACATGTTCGTCCACTCGTTTACTATTTTAAATCCAAGTGTTTGCTGTGAGTGTGTTTGTGTGTTTTATCTGTATGTTGTCAGCTGAGCTTAATGTTCTTTATTTACTAATGGGCAGATCTGCAGGTGCAGGTGAGCAGATCAGCTGTCAGAGGTGTTTCTAAGTCAGCAGATCTGAAGTGTGAGAGCAGTTGTCCTCTGCCTGATAATCTCTCCTACATCTGGTACAAGAATGAAAGGATCATCAGAGGACAAACATCTAATCTTCATCTAAACTACCTGGATCCTACAAACAGGATTTCCTGTGCTGTCAGAGGAAATGAGAACTCCCGCTCTCCTTCAGTGGGTGAGTTTATGCTTTAACATAATGCCATGTTGTGGAGCCGTGTGGCAAATGAGCTGTAGATTTTATAGGTTTTCATGAGCGTAACACTACTGGCTTGTATTTTTTGTTGATCACACAACCTGTGTAGTCGGAGCTCATAAATAGTTATCCTACACTGAGGTCACTGGAGGGAGGAGACCTTTCTCATGGGCTTATACTGAGGCCTGATCACATCGTTTTCATTTCTGTCCTCGGATGTTGTGACTCTGACTAATATCCAACTCTCTCTGTCTCACAGTGGTGAAGGATGTCTGGGATGTGACTTACACTTCTACTCAGGTCTGTGCCTTCAAAGGAGCAACAGCAGAAATACGCTGCACCTTCAGATACCCATCGACTATAAATGGAAGATATACAAGAGTTACAAACACCTTCTGGTTTACTAAAGTCAAAGATAATGAACCTGCAGATCTGAAAACAGAGTCAGAGCACAGAAACCGTGTTCAGTATCAGTGTGAAAACAACAACTGCACTCTGAGAATCTCAGACCTGAGAGAGAGCGACTCAGCTGAGTACAAGTTCATGTTCATAACAAACGATCCAGGAGGGAAATATACTGGATCACCTGGAGTCACTTTGACTGTCACAGGTAAAATAAATTTTACAGAAAGTCACTTTACACATTTATAAGCTTTGCAGCTGTCTGTATGTTGAGTTGTTTTAATATAATATCTGTTGTTTGCTCCCAGATCCACAGCTCCAGGTACATGTGAGGAGATCAACAGTAAACTCTTATTCTAACTGGACAGAGCTGACATGTCACAACAACTGTCAGCTACCTGATCAATCTTCCTACATCTGGTACAGGAATGGACACAAACTTTCATCAGACGAACAATATTTACAACTGAACACATTTGATACTGCAGACAGTTTTAACTGTGCTGTGAAAGGATATGAGACATTTCCTTCTCCAACAGTGTGTGAGTTCACTTCTCTTACTCCTTTACTCCTCAAACAGAAGGTTATGATGTTTTTGTTTTAGAATATAAACTGTTAATCATGTAAAATTTAGTTGTTATGACCATGTTGTCATTCTCCTTATTTCTCCTCTAGATGCTCCAAAGCTTCCCTCTGTGTCAGTGAGTCCCTCTGCTGAGATAGTGGAGGGCAGTTCAGTCACTCTGACCTGTAGCAGTGATGCTAACCCAGCAGCTAGTTACACCTGGTACAAGGAGGATGTCATCAACCCTCTCAGTTACCGAAAACAACATGTTTTCAGCTCCATCCTGCCCTCTGACTCTGGAAAGTATTACTGTACAGCTGATAATAAGCTGGGACAAAAGAGATCTGAAAGCAGAACTATTGATGTGAAATGTGAGTAAAATACATTTATAAGCTGTAAAGACTTTTTGAAGAGTTGTGAGACTGCTGCGGGAATATGGAAAAACTTGAGTTACATATCATGAACACCATGTTTGCAGTTTTTAGAAATGCTGTTATTCTTTTTATTTTCAATGGCTGAGTGTGTGAGCTGAACTATTTTATGCATTCAAATAGAAAAAAAACTGAATTACATGATTAGAAAATCTCATAAACAAATTTTATGTTTTCTATTCATAATAGAACATAGAAAACATATCAGCTGAGGAAATGTATGATTTAAAGAAAAAAATATTTGTTCATTCTGAATTTGATGACAGTAACACAAGTCCAAAAATTTGGTTGGGGCCAACAAAAGGCTGGAAAACTAAGAGTTACTAAAAACATCTGGAGGAACATGTTGCATCAAGTTAACTGGCAACAGTCTCGCAACATGTTTGGGTATAAAAATAAAATCTGAGAGTTTCTCAGAAGTAAAGACGGGCAAAGGTTCTTCAATCTGTAAAAACCTGTGACTACAAATTATGGAAATTTTACAAAATTATCGTCCACGATGTAAAATTAAAGATTTTATGTTTTAAGACTGTGGATATTTGACCAGCTATAGTACATGATGTCATCAAATATTAAGAGAATCTAGAGAAATCTGTGTCCATAAGGTGCATTGACTGAGATTATTATTGGATGCCTGTGATATTCAGACCCTCAAAAAGGTAAAAATGTCTCTGCTCCAACTAATTTGAGACATGTTGCTCCCACCGAATTCAAAATTGGGTGGCATATTAGTTTGCAGAGTTTGGCTAATCTTAGCAGTCCAGACAGAAGCATCCTTGGTTTCTTCCAGGTTAACATCCACTCCTTGCTGCAGAATAACACTGCCTTTGCCAGTGGGCTGTCATTTGCTTCCTTTCCTGGTTCCTTCCCTCACTCCTTTACATCCTTCCCTCTTTTTTTGATGCTCAGTCATCTGTCAAGGGTGCAGCCCAGGTTACTGGCCAGTGGGCTCTTCATCTTTGAACAAGTAACTGCCATTATATATTAATACAATAAGAAGACCACAGACTAGTTTAAGGTGACTAGCAAGGGCAGAATTATTTCTAGTTGGTCATATCACTAAAAAAAAAAGTGTGTAGGGTATGATTGCTGGATTTTCCATCCAGCCTAATGCAGAAATTAGTCAGCTTTATGCTTTTGAAAATTGGAGGACAAATGGCAGGATGTGTTTTATAATCTAAGATATGTGAACACATGTAAGAAACATTACAAATGTCTACATCAAAATCTCAGTAAATAGTGATATAAAGTTTGATCCGATCATTTCCACTTTCAAAAGTGTGTTCATACAAATATTTGTGACATTTCTTTAAATAACAGACGACTTTATCCAACTGAGAACATCAACTGCAGCTTCTCATTATACACAAAGCAATTCTTCAAAGCAAAGCAGTTTCATTGGGTTTCCTCTAATATTGAAATCAAACAAGTTTTTAGCTGAAGAAAAACCTGTTTTAACTGTGCTGTGAAAGGATCAGAGCTTTTCCATTCTAACAGTGTGTGAGTTCACTTCTCTTACTCCTTTACTCCTCAATAAAGCTGATTTGTTTCGTTTTGGGAAGTTTACAATGTTTTCCTTTTAGAATATAAGCTATTAATATTTGAAATTTTGTTCTAACTATATATTGTAATTATATGTTGTATGTTTCCTCCTCCAGATGCTCCAAAGCTTCCCTCTGTGTCAGTGAGTCCCTCTGCTGAGATAGTGGAGGGCAGTTCAGTCACTCTGACCTGTAGCAGTGATGCTAACCCAGCAGCTAGTTACACCTGGTACAAGGAGGATGTCATCAACCCTCTCAGTTACCAAAACCAACATGTTCTCAGCTCCATCCTGCCCTCTGACTCTGGAAAGTATTACTGTACAGCTGATAATAAGCTGGGACAAAAGAGATCTGAAAGCAGAACTATTAAAGTGAAATGTGAGTAAAATATTTTTTTAAAGTACATTGTCTTAGTTTAATATGTGGTATGTTTTCTGTGTTCTGATTATTTGCAAAACAATATTGATTTGTATTTGTATTTTATTCATATTTTACACGATTTTGTCACACTTTTGTGGACTAAAGGTTATTTAGGATTTTTTTTTTTGTTCTGTGAATTTCTTTTAATAAGAATCATCAATGTACTCTTCTACGTATGAAACTTAGTTTTTTTTTCATTAACGGTGTGTGTAAGACACTGATAATTTACATTAAACTCTTATATATTAACAGATGCTCCAAAGCTTCCCTCTGTGTCAGTGAGTCCCTCTGCTGAGATAGTGGAGGGTAGTTCAGTCACTCTGACCTGTAGCAGTGATGCTAACCCAGCAGCTAGTTACACCTGGTACAAGGAGGATGAAGACTCACCTAAAACATCAGGACACAACTTCACCATCAGCAACATCAGGCCTGAGCACAGTGGGAGTTATTACTGTGTGGCCCACAACAACAGAGGGACTCATAACTCCACCTTACAGCTGACTGTTGTCACAAGTAAATTTTACACTCTTTAAAATAACAAATGTAAAGTAAATACAGTACACACATTTATGCAGTAATTAGTGTGGATGCTGATTAAGCATCGAAGAAAGAAAACAACAGTGTTTGATCTACAGCCATTGTTTTTACCTCAAAACAAAGCCATCGTTGTTTTCTTTCAGACAGCGTGTCTTCCAAAGCTCAGATGCAGAATATGAACTTTTAATATTTATTCAGATGTTTTCTGACTCTAAATTTTCATTTGTCATTACTCAGGTTTTTCTAATACACATTTTAAACATGTTCGGCTATTTTTCAACTTCTGTGTGAACTTCAGTTTTCAACCGTTCTGCACTTTTGTTTTCAAGTGAAAAATTCTTTTTTTCTCTTAACATTCAGCAATTATTTCATTTCAGCTCAAAATATCAGTTATCAGCATTCACACTGCTGTTTCTTCAGAAAATGCATCTTCTAGTATATTAATATAATTGTTATACTGTATACAATATTTAAAATAGTCATTTATTCATTAATTTTAAAGGAAAAACGTTTGTATGAGTGAATTATAACAATAAATAACTAATAGCATCACCTAGCAAACATCCATCCATCTTCATCCGAGGCCGGGTCGCGGGGGCAGCAGCCTAAGCAGAGATGCCCAGACCTCCCTCTCCCCAGCCACCTCCTCCAGCTTATCCAGGTGAACACCAAGGCGTTCCCAGGCCAGCCGAGAGATATAATCTCTCCAGCGTGTCCTGGGTCTGCCCCGGGGCCTCCTCCTGGTGGGACATGCCCGGAACACCTCACCTAGGAGGCGCCCAGGAGGCATCCTTGTCAGATGCCCGAACCACCTCAGCTGGCTCCTTTCGATGTGGAGCAGCAGCGGCTCTACTCTGAGCCCCTCCCGGATGGCCGAACTTCTCACCCTACCTCTAAGGGAGAGGCCAGCCACCCTTTGGAGGAAGCTCATTTCTGCCGCTTGTATCCGCGATCTCGTTCTTTCGGTCACTACCCACAGCTCGTGGCCATAGGTGAGGGTAGGGACGTAGATCGACCGGTAAATTGAGAGCTTCGCTTTTACACTCGGCTCCCTCTTCACCACGACGGACTGGTGCAGCGTCTGCATTAGTGCAGCTGCAGCCCCAATCCGTCTGTCGATCTCCGGCTCCCTTCTCCCATCACTCGCGAACAAGACCCCGAGATACTTGAACTCCTCCACTTGGGGCAGGAACTCATCCCCGACCCAGAGTGGGCACTCCACCCTTTTCCAGCTGAGAACCATGTCCTCAGATTTGGAGCTGCTGATCCTCATTCCCGCTGCTTCACCCTTGGCTGCAAACCGTTCCAGTGCGAGCTGGAGGCCCTCACCCGATGAAGCCAACAGAACCACATCATCCGCAAAAAGCAGAGATGAGATTCTGAGGCCACCAAAGTAAAAGTCCTCCGCCACTTGGCTGCACCTAGAAATCCTGTCCATAAAAATTATGAACAGAACTGGTGACAAAGGGCAGCCCTGGCGGAACCCAGAGTCCGACTTATTGCCGGCTATGCGAACCAAGCTCTTGCAACGGTTGTATAGGGATCGAATGGCCCTTAGCAATGGGCCAGACACCCCATACTCCCGCAACACCTCCCACAGGAAACCCCGAGGGACACGGTCGAATGCCTTCTCCAAGTCCACAAAACACATGTAGACTGGTTGGGCAAACTCCCATGCACCCTCAAGTATCCTTGAGAGGATAAAGAGCCGGTCCAGTGTTCCGCGACCAGGACGAAAACCGCATTGTTCCTCCTGTATCCGAGGTTCGACTAGCGGACGAACTCTCCTTTCCAGCACCCTGGCATAGACTTTCCCAGGGAGGCTGAGGTGTGTGATCCCCCTGTAGTTGGAACACACCCTCCGGTCCCCCTTCTTAAAGATGGGGACCACCACCCCGGTCTGCCAGTCCAGGGGTACTGCCGTGTCAACCAGGACAGCCCTACAACGTCCAGAGCCTTCAGGAACTCGGGGCGGACCTCATCAACACCAGGGGCTCTGCCACCATGGAGTTGTTTAACTGCCTCAGTGACCTCGCCCCCGGTAATTGGCGGGTCATTCCCCTCATCCCCAGACTCTGCTTCCTCCTCGTAAGACGTGTCAGTGGGATTAAGGAGGTCCTCGAAGTATTCCTTCCACCGCCTGACAATTTTCTCAGTCGACGTCAGCAGCGCTCCGCCAGCACTATACACAGTGCAGGCAGAGCACCGCTTTCCCCTCCTGAGACGCCTGACGGTTTGCCAGAATCTCTTCGAGGCAGTCCGAAAGTCACTCCGAACTCCTCCCACACCGTTTTTGCTTCAGCTACTGCCCGAGCCGCATTCCGTTTGGCCTGTCGATACCTGTCGGCTGCCTCCGGAGTCCCACAGGCTAACCAAGCCCGATAGGACTCCTTCTTCAGCCTGGTGGCTCCCTTCACCTCTGGTGTCCACCATTTGGTTCGGGAATTACCACCACGGCAGGCACCAACCACCTTGCGGCCGCAGCTCAATGCAGCAGCTTTGGCAATGGAGATGCTGAACATGGTCCATTCGGACTCAATGTCCCCAGTCTCCCTCGGAATGCTGTCGAAGCTCTGCCGGAGGTGTGTGTTGAAGATCTCGCTGCTGGGGCCTCTGCTAGACGTTCCCAGCACACCCTCACTACGCGTCTAGGTGCACCGGGTCTGTCCAGCGTCCTCCCCCGCCACCTGATCCAACTCACCACCAGGTGGTGATCAGTTGACAGTTCAGCCCCTCTCTTTACCCGAGTGTCCAGAACATATGGTCGCAGGTCTGGTGATACGATTACAAAATCTATCATCGACCTACGGCCTAGAGCGTCCTGGTGCCACGTGCACTTATGGACACTCTTATGTTCGAACAAGGTGTTCGTTATGGCCAAACTGTGATTAGCACAGAAGTCCAATAACCAAACACCGCTCGGGTTCAGATCAGGGAGGCCGTTCCTCCCATTCACGCCCCTCCAGGTCTCGCTGTCGTTACATACGTGAGCATTGAAGTCTCCGAGCAGGACAACAGAGTCCTGCTTGGAGACTGGGTGGGGTGGGGGGGTGCTGGAAGTCAGAGCACCTTCCTTCTTTCCTGGCCGCCACCCGGCACACAATGCACCCGACCCCTATGGCGCCTCCTGCAGGTGGTGGGCCTGCGGGAGGATGGGCCCATGTCTCCTCTTCGGGCTGTGCCCGGCCGGGCCCCATGGACTAAGGCCCGGGCACCAGACGCTCGCCCTCGGGCACCCTCCCCGGGCCTGGCTCCAGGGCGGGGCCCCGGTAACCCTATCCCGGGCAGGGTAAACTGTTCCCTCGATGTTCTCTTCATAAGGGTCTTCTGAAAACAATCTAATCTTACTGCTGAGAAATCTCTGCCATGTATTTGTCTCTGTTTTAGGGAAATCCGAAATAATAATCAGGAATATCATCAGGCTGACTCTGGTGGTCCTGATCCTGATTCCTCTGCTTGTCTTGAGTCTGTTGACGAGGTAAAACAATACAAACACTTTACCCCTCTTTTATTTTCCCATTAGACCCTTAGTTTGAAAGTTCATAACATTTATACTAAAGTTCTTTTTTTATTATATCCAGGAGGAAGAAGCGCATCATCTTAAAAACTGAACCAAATGAACCTGTAGAGATGACTGAGGTTTGTTTATTTGCATTATTGGAGTTGGAGCAAGTGACACTCAGCAAATGACTTATTATGAAATACATGCACATGTTTTATGAGTGAAGCTGTTTCAGTCTGAGCGTTTCATCTCTCTTCATTAGGTATACTCTCATCCTGACTGAATCCTGATGAATCCTCAAAGGCTCTGACTGCAGCACAGACAGATGACAAGGAGGAGCAGGAACAGCTGGTGTAAAGTGCAGTCAGGTTACAGCAGGTGTTCAGTTCAAGAGTCACAAACAGCCCTTTTGTGTGTTAGATCATTAAAACTAAAATGTTTGCTTCAAACTGTTATACAACTTATTCATCAATGTTATTTATTTTCTTGGTTAAGGATTTGATTATTTTTATGGGGGTAAGGGATAGGATAAGTATAAGGCTTCAGCCTATTCCTTTTTTGGTTACTGTTTGAGTACTTTTATGTAAAATTATAATCTGCTGTTGTTGACTGAAATAAAAATTTCAATTCAAAAAAATAAAAAAAATAAAAAAATTCATTCAATAAATCAAAGACTGCCACAATTGTAAATTTCTTCTTCATGTATGAAACCTGCGCTGAGCAGCCTGTGGTGTTTTTCCACATTCAGCCAATCTAATGTCATTACAAAGAAATCTACTGAGCTTATACTCTAAATAAATATAAAAAATAAAATACAGAGACAGTACTGGGAGTTCTTTTTCTGTGCTTTGCTCCATAATCAAAATGATCAACAATTTCTATTAATTTACAGAAATGTTTTTGTGCCCACTATGAAAGACACAGAGATGCTTTTGTTTAATGGTATCATTTATACAAAAAATAATGTCAATCTTCTGTTATTTATTTCAGCAGTTCATCATTTAATGCTTTATCTGTTTCTTACTTCGGTGCTGTCACGGTCCTGGGTCGGTTCGACCAGCATTTTGAGTTTCTTATGTTTTGGTTTATTTTTGCATTATGGATTAGTTTTTATTCTCTGGTGATACTGTTTTGATTATAATTATATTCTGATTCTTTAGTTATCCGATGATGTTGATGATGATGACGATTATTTCTGGTTTAGGTTTTGTTATCTTGCCCTCATGTTTGGTTTAGGTTGCCTGTGCTTATTCTTCTCTGCCCGTGTGTCCCTCTGTCTGTCCGTGACGTCATTATGCCTGTTTACGAGTCTGTGTCTCTGTCTGTCGTGTGCTTCCTGTTTTATTTTGTAGGTCTGTGTCCTATGTCAGTGCGTTCAGCTTTGTGCTCTCCCTGTCTCGTCAGTGTCATCAGCGTCAGCCGTGTCTCCCAGCTGTTTCCTCTTCGCTCCGTTCACCTCTCGTATTTAGTGTCTGTGTCTTCCCCTACTCTGTGTCGCGTCGTTAACGTCTGTTCACCCTCAACTTGCTGTGTGTTTGTAATGACCAGTCCTCCAGCACCTCGGTTTAGAGTTTTGTTTTGCTTTTGTAAGTCTTATTTTGTGAATCATTCCTCCAGCAATAAAGCTGTTTTCAGTTTATTCCCGTCTCCCAGAGTCCTGCAATTTTGGGTCCACCACTTCTGCTTGCCTGCCACACAGCCAACCATGACAGGTGCAGTGTGGCAGACAGTGGGTAGAGTGAGCGACATGTTTGACACACCTGAGACTCAGGCTAAAGATATTTAGCCTGAAAGTTCCCACATCATCATATTTAGTCAAAACAAGTTAACATGTATTTGTTTTGTTATCAAAAGTGTTTTTATTCAAGATACATTTTAGAAAAAAAATGATGATGGAAGGATCTGTAATTCTTGTACATAACTACTGTGAAATCCCTTAAAGTCATTCTCACTCTCAGCCTGATGAACCAAAAAGACATTTGTTTTTCTACCTTCTTTGTTATTTTGATCATTAAGTGGTGCTTAATGCTGGGAACCGCTGTAAATTACGCCTTTGCATTTTTATTATGTCCTTGGTGAGGATTTAAAATTAAATGTAAAAATGTTGTTTTGTATGTAAGAATTTGCATGTAAGGTTGTAAACATAAATACAGAATTGGAAAGACTTCAGGTTTTATTGTCACACTGAAACATCTCTGGCTTGTTTTGTTAAAAAGAAATGAGTTTGACAATGTTGTGGGTCTTCTCCTGTATGTGGTACGGGTCATATCACAGTCAGCTATTTTCACTGACTGAGTATTTTTAAAACAATTTTTACTTTCCTCTTTTGGACACAACTTTCTGACATTGTGGTTCAGGTCAGACACTTTAAGACTCACGTTAACTCACATCAATAACAGGGACTTTTAATAGTAAACATAGAATTTATATGGAAATGACAGAAAAAGCGAGGCAGTGCCTCAAAGGAATGAATGGCCACACCTGCCATTCACAGCGACTAGCTGCACAAGTTTATGTCGATCATGTTTGTTTGGAAAAAGCATGCAAATGTCAGGGAAAGATTCCCCTCTCTCTGCCATCTGTTACGATCATCTTCCACCCTCACTTATAATTGTGCAAAAATATCATTTTGCACAATGTGCACGGGCACAGTGTGGTATGTGCCTGACATTATATCTGATATAATTGCTGATTATTTAAACTTAAACTCTCAAAGACGGAACCTTATACCATTTTAAAATGAAGATGAATATCCTCCCTCGTCTTTTATATATTTTTGAACACTGTCGGTAGAAGTAAGTGATAATGAGTTTAGAGAGTGGGACAAATAGATTTCCTAATTCATCTGGCAGGTTATGAAACCTAGAATCATTTCAGTGCTCTGCAGCAAGGATAAGAAAGAGGAGGGATGGCTCTACCATGCTTAAGAAACTACTACCTTGCAGGACAATAAAGACTACAAGGATAATGGAAAAAATCTGTAAAAGCTGCTGGTCATGATATCGGTTTGGTTATCTGGTGAGAGGGAAACATGAGGATGAAACCAGGAGATGTCCTTACTGAATCATCAGAGCTGAACAGGTGATGGAGAAACAGGTTTACCTTTTAGGTGACATGAATGAGTTGAAGGGAAGTTATGAACTATTTCTGAGAAATAACACCAGGATCCTTTTTTAGGTAGCTGACAGCTGGTAACTGTGCAGGGGCGGGTCTAGCAAAGTTTTGCCTGGGGGGCAGGTAGGGCATTAACAGGGAAAGGGGGGCATATTCTCATTTAAAATTTCTCACTTTTAACAAATAATTATCTGAATCTTACAACAAACGTTTTCATCTGATGTAAAATGTAAAAAAATCCATTATTGTACATAGTAATTTTTTTAGGGTCCCATCATAATTTCTTCAGTACTAGCTAAGTACTGTATATGATGCCAGTATTTTTCCCACATTTTCCAGATTCTGTACCAGTACTGTGTGTAAAATGCCATCAAAAAGTCCATTAAGTTTTATTCTTTCTCACCTGTCTTTCTGTCTCCTTTCACTTATTAAAGGTTGCCATGTTAGAAAAAATATTTTGCCCTGCCATGCTGTTTATTGATGTGGCAAATGAATGGTTTATGAAAATATATCTAAATCTGTCATCAGTAATCAGTAATGATCATGTCTCACCTCTAGTCTTCTCTGTCTTAATTTCAGGTTTTCACCATGTGTTGTAGATAGTTCAGGAGGTTAACTCGACCAAGCAGTCTACTCTCGGGTACTGTTCATAATACCAGAATAGGGAGGATGGTGTAGGTTTAAGTTTATTAGACTGATACATATGTACCAGCAAGACAGTGTCCATCACTGTGACAACAGCATTTGTTTTCATTCAAAGGATTTATGGTTTTTCCTATAATACCATGGTGGGCCGGTCACCAGTCAAAATGCCCGGGCCGATTTTTTGTCCCAGTCCAGCCCTGTGTTTATCATTACTGGGATTTAGATAGGGTCCTTATTCGTTACTTTGTGTGTTGCGTTCGAAATCGGAACACGGACCTGGGAATGATGTCACACTCGAGTAAACAGCGTTCTGGTTAGCCTCGTCAGAGAAGTCGGGATTCCAATATGGCAACGCCCTCAAAAACGGTTGTTTTGCTAGCCCTCTACAAAAACAAATTACTACTAAACACATATGCAGCTCATCTGCAGTCTGGAGTTACCTACATCTTCCTACTCGGAAGGCAGAATGTCCGAGTTCTGAGTACAACCGAAAGCACCACGACTGCAGTTTCCATGTTGGGCGTAAAAAGCGCACGTGACGCTGTGACGTAGGCTAGAATCCACTGAAGCACTTAATCTACCATCATATTTTATTTATCTACTTGGCCTGACTGGATGAATTATTATTTTGGTTAAATCTAGACTATTTATGAGGCTGAAAATACTTATTATTTATTTTATTTCTCTTTGTGAGGCTGAAAATACTTTAAAGTTTGCCCATCATTACTGAACATGAGGTCTGCAGTTGGTGCAGTTCAGCTTAGAGTTTACACAGAATGGACAAACCTCACTGTGTTCATGTTGAACCATTTTTGCACTATTTTGATACCTACAGCTCCTAAATGGTCTGAGGCACAGTTTAATGTTGGCACTGCTAAAAGTAAACTTTCTACCAATTTCAATGGCAAAAATAAATATACTTTTCAAAAGTTTCAACACACTGTATGTGGTGTTTTGTCATCCACTGCTTCTTCCTAGTGATATTACATACAATGATTAGATTTATAACACTGCTGCATCAACTCCAAAATGATGTGTTTGCATTTATAGAGGTTTGAAACAATAGAAATAGATTAAAACAGACAGATTAAAAAGTGACACATTAAAAAAACATTGTTAATTTCAAATTTAGTTTCATTCATTTCATCATTAAATTGCACTCACACTACTACACTGGCATTTTAGGTTCAGGCCATTAGGTGGCACAGTGCACTTGTGGCAGGATAGTGCTACCATTTAAGCAAGCTAGAAGACTGGCATCCTTGCTGGTATCCAGTTAGGGAAGCAACACATTAGTAGAAGAATTCTGAGTAAAACCAAAGTTACTTTCCCTGGTAACTAGTTACTTTGAAAGTAATGAGTAACTTGAAAAAAACAACACAAAACAGAGCGTATGACAAAATACTCTTGAGTCTGCCGGGAAGTGAAAATACAGGGTGTGAGCTGTGATTGAAATTCAAATTTCCAAAAACTTTATTTATTTAATACAATTTCGTTATACCTACTGAACTTAAGGGGGAGAGAAACAAAGTACCCACCCCCAAGGGCCTATATGTACATCTCTAATTTTGAGTGCCATGCTATTTGAGATAACAGTGTTGTTATTATATTTGAGGCTTTTGCTTTGCACTGAAGTAACAGTACCTTTTATGGACATCTGAGTTCAGAGACGATTCACATTAGCAGTCACTGCATTGTTGCTCTTGCCCTTCATGCATTCATTAGATTGCAGGATGTTGTGTGTTTTCAGGTGGTTTAATACGTTTACTGTGTCCGAACAAACTCGATCGTGATCTGCTTCTAGAGACAAATTGTTTTCCGTCTGCTGTGCCAGACATTTGAATTTTGCTTCGATGGTCTGTTATCTGTACAATACAATACAATACAATTTTATTTATATAGCACATTTAAAAAACCACAGGTATGCCAAAGTGCTTCACAGAACGAGTAGTTTATCACTGCAGTCAAGCACATTTGGGAAATTTCAAGTTGTGCAGTGCAGGAAGCAGCTGTGACTAACACAGGCAAGCACGTCATCAGGTAGTGACATAGGGAGCACTTCATGTTTGCTTTGTGTTCTGTTGACAGACCCTGCATTTTCAGTATCGATCAATCCATAGTTTTCACGTGATGTGACAGCTACTGGGACATGCCCGCCCGTCCTTTCACTGTGCAGCCATTCTTTTAATCTTTTTCAGTTTAACTTGGCCTAAATGCTATCAAATGCATTAATCAATGTTAGAGCTGCTAGAACAGCGTAGAGTATGGCACCAACACGTAAGCACATCTCGCCTAACCCCACTTTACAGGTTCTGTGATTGAAATTCTCAATATGACTCAATATTGTCATGTTGACTGTTGGGATGCTGCAGCCTGGTCAGCTTGAGCGTTCCTCCATAAGCTGGGAGTTTCTCGTAAACACAAAGGTGAACATATTTGCCTCCTCCCACATAGACCTGCAAGGAAGTACAAGGAAACTTACAGGAGATGCTTAATGTGCACATAGAACTACTCCTGATCATTTTATCACAGCTGCGGTAATGTAAGCCACAGCTGTGGGCCAAACAACATGCTAACATGTGAAAAAGAGAATCTACGTCTTCATATATAGAGTGCACGATGTTTCTAGTGTTCACAAACACAACATTTGTTGAGCTCTGTTCATGGCTGAGACAGTTTATCAAGTAAATATCTGCTTATGCTTCTTTATTTAACCCATTGGGGGTGTTGTGTATCACAAGTCAACATCTGCAAGTACTGGAACTGCTTGTTTTGTGCATTAACACCAGGAGTGTGACGCACACATGCATTCATTTAAGCAAAATTTGTGTGGAAACAATGATTGAAAGCATCAGAAGTGATGCTAGAAAACCTAAAACAGTTTAGGTTTTGTATGACACGCCATATAAATGACCACATAAACGCAGAGAGTAGAGGTACTATAAATGACACTATTCTTTAAGAGATTGTGAGAAAATTTCTAATCCTTGGCATATGACTCTGTATGACACAGATTTTATTGTTTTTAATTCTAATTATCATTTTATACATTTTTATTTTGCGCTATTTGTTCTCATTTTATTATTATTTATTCTTATTTATTTATTTTGGGTAAATCTTTTTTTTTTTTACTTATTCATGTATCATTTTTGGCATGCCAAGTGTACAGCACTTTGTGTTCAGCTGTGTTTTTCTGAAAGTGCTATATAAATAAATTGCTTGCTTGCATGCTTAATACTTTGATTTAATTTTGGATGAATTGTTTTCCCAAACGCTGCCAAAAGCCAGGTTTTACTGATAAATCTTTGCTTGATGGGGGGACTTTAAATGTTTTCTTCTCTCTGCTCCTTTTCTTTTTATACTGACCTTATTTATTTTATCTGGCAGTCAAGTCAGGTGTGCATGCTGTTTGTGAGGCAAAGCAGAGGGAAAGGAGGGATTATAAATGCACAAGGGGCTGATTAGACCATGAGACACAGGAGGGCGCAAAAGTAAAGATGAAAGCCAAACTAAACCAAACCAAACTTTGTCCACCACTTGGTGAGTAGTTGGCATCCTACATGCAAACTGCAGGTGACCATGGCAATCTGATTGCAACCAAAGTAATCACAATCAGTGTTGGTCCAGTTACTTGGAAAAAGGAATCAGTAACTAATTACTGATTACTTATTTCCCCCCAAAAGTAATCCTGTTACTTTACTGATTACTTATTTTCAAAAGTAATTCGTTTTTTAGTTACTTTTAAAAACATGATTTACAACCTGAATAGGTAATAAAGCAATAGATCTTTCAGCCCAATTCTACTTTTTCTGCATAATCCACCATATAAAATGTAATCAAATGAAAAAGTCTCTTTTTAAAACTAGTTTTATTAGTTTTAATCTTTTAACTTTATGCATCAAGCAAAAATTAAATCATATGCAACATTGTCTGACTGGAAGAAATTTGTTTAACATTTAAACCTGTTTTCTGCACATTCCAGCACATAAAATTAAATAGTTTTTTGTGTTTACACTCACTCTTTCAAATAGATGCAAGTAAAACACAGCAGAAAAAAAATCAAATCAAATCAAAGACTCAGTGGTCCTGTTGCTCTATTTTCCCCTGCTTAGCAGGAGTTAGGCAGGCAGAGGTTTGCCCTGGTGCAGGTGTGCCACATGTCAGTGGAAGAATCTTGGAGTTTCTCTGTGAATTTCGCATTCCCGTGGCAGCGTACTCGGTGCTTGCTCGGTAGTTTAGGGGGTTTTTCGCTGTAAAAAGAAGTTTTCTTCCCATGCAGTGTACAGCGGACACTAATGTTTTTGTCACTTTTTATGGAATCAAATTTAATATATTATTAAATTAAGAGTCAAAGTGAAAGACAAATTTGAAACTTTGTTACTTACTACCGTTGTTTGGAATAGATAGGAATATAGAGAATTATATATTTTTATTTAAAGACAGCGTTGTCAAGAGAAAGAGAATGACCTGCCTAGTTAATAGGAAATATACTTTACTATGATATATAATAAGCTCAAGTTATTCATGTACTTTATTATTAAACATTTAAACAATGACATGAATGTTACACATGTAGTATATCTGCATATCTGTGTAAATCAAAAAGAATTATGTCAAGTATAGTAAAGTGGGTTTCATCAGGACAAAATAAAAGCCCTTGCACTTGTTTTTATTTCAATACAAATTTCTTAAAGAAGGACAAAAAAAAGGAAATAAATAAATACAAAATATCACACTATTGCCCTTTAATTAGTTTTAAAAACCTGACATCTTTGCAGACCACAACTAGAAAGATAAGCACATCGGATTCAGATTTGATTTAAACTCACATCAGTCAGTCTCTAGAAGTCTAAAAAGTCTGTTTCTACCATTAAACATCCAATATACTCAACTTCCCAGAAAGTTTTGACTTCACGTGTGAAAATAGGAACGATTTTTGTTTGTTTTGTACCACGAGATCAGCTCAGATATTAACCTGCATAGCATTCAGCCCATGTTTAAACAAAATGTGGCATTTTCTGCTATTTCCTGTCAGGACAAATGGAAATGAAAATGTAATTTGCTTTAATATGATGGAAGTAAAAAAGCTTGATTTTCATCACTGACTGAGAATTTTGGATCTGTCTCCCAGCCTGGCTGTCCTGATTACGATGATGTATAAACCTTCAGCTGAGGAATAGATGCCAAAAGCCAAGAAGACCATAGAATTGTGCTCATTTAGCTGTCAGTAGACGACATGAAGAGAGCTGATACTGAGATGTCTTTATTTCCTTGATGCCTTGTTGGCATGTTGAGTTATTGCCTTCCCCGTGTAATGTTTGCAAGTTTTAATTTTGACTTTGTGAAATTCCCTCATCTCTGTGGTGAGAAATAACTTTGCTATTGCAGAGCTAAATTATTCAACAAGTTAATACCTTCACAGCGAGGTCACCTGAGACACGAGAAATCCATTTTCATGTTATTTAATGTACCTCGGTACAATGACAGTCCTGTAATGAAGTGCCTAATTTAAAATGTAACATCACCTATTGGTGAAACGAGCTTAGATTATAGGACTCACATGTTTTCATTTGTAGTCTTTAAAACCTGTCTCTACCCATCTAGTATTAATTCTTTCTGGGATACAAGTTAAGTATGTATATTATGCACACACACAAACACACATGCAGCTATTACACATTTCTTGTTTTTATACCTAAGATGAATTATTGTTGAATGAAGACACTTTTCAAACACATGTAAAATGTGGCCAATTGTATTTATTGGGTAAAGGAAAATGTAGAAGGGGGAAAAGAGGTAAAAAAAAAAAAAGGGGGGGGGATAGAAAACCCCAACAATCCCCTCTGAGCAAGCACCAGGCGACAGTGGATAGGAAAAACTCCTTTAAAGTGAAAGAAATCTAAAGGAGAAACCTATGGCAGAACCAGGCTCAGGAGGGGGCAGTCAACTGCCGGGACTGGTCGGGGGGTGAGGGTGAAAAAAGAAAAGGAGGGAGGGGAAGGGGAAGGGGGAAATTAAGTTGGAATAAAGGTGGAGGAAGACAAGGTTACATCAGGTGAGAAGCAGCAGTGTCCCTCCTCCAGAACCAGAAGAAGCGTTTTTTCTTCTTTTTAAGATATTCTTCGACGAGCACCTTTTTCTCAATGATGAGGGTTTTCAGCTCATCCATTGTTTCTGTGTTTTCTTTCTCAAGTTTGTTGCATCTTTTCACCATGTCTTCTAATTGTTCTTGTTTTTCTTCAAGCTTGTCTTTCAGTTCTTTAACTGTTGCCTCCTCTATTCGCTTTGCCTTGTGCACATCTGTATTTCTCTGTTCTACTTTCTTGTGCATGTCTTCCAACTGCTGGTTTCTCTTCTGGATTTCCTGAAGTCTACACTGCAGGTCTTTATGTGTTTTCTGTTGTTCTTGCTTTTGCACCTGGATTTCAGTGTTTTTGCACTTCAAGTTCTTTGAAAGTTCCTCAAGTTCGGTATTTTTTCTCAGCATTTCATTGATGCTACTCTGCATCGCTGAGCATTGTTTTTCCATTTCTTTCTTTTCTCCGTCCAGTACAGTTGTTTTGTACCTCGTTTCATTATACAATTCTTGGAGTTCTTGAATTTTCCTCTGGAGAATAAGTTTTTCTTCTTCCTGTTGCATTTTCTGTTGGTCTTTTTCTTGAAGCAACTCTTTATTTCTGTGCACTTTTTTATCAAGCCTGATTTGGAGCCCTCTGTGTTTTTCCTCCATCTCTTCAAGCTTGGAGTCCATTTCTTTCTGTTTCGTTTCCAGTTGCTTCTTGTCTTGAAGCAACTGTTGATTTTTGTGCAGAGTTTTATCATACTTCACCTGTAGGGCTTTGTATTTTTCCTCCATGCCTTGGAGTTTGCTCTGCATGTCTCTCTGCTCTGTGGGCTGTTGTTTCTTGTCTTGGAGGATCTCTTTATTTCTCTCCAGAGCTTCATCAAGAATTACTTGCAAGCCTTCGTTGTGTTTCTCGATGTTCCTCAGCTTGCAATCCATTTCTTCCTGTTGTATTTTCTGTTGGTCTTTCTCGTCAAGCAACTCTTTATTTTTGAGCAGTGTTTCCTCAAGAGTTATTTGGAGCATTTTCAATTTTTCCTCCAAGACTTCAACCTTGGAGTCCGTTCCTTTCTCGAGCATTTCCCGTTGCTCTCTCAGTTGCTTCTTGTCTTGAAGCAACTGTTGATTTTTGTGCAGAGTTTTGTCATACTTCACCTGCAGCGCTTTGTATTTTTCCCCCATGCCTTGGAGTTTCCTCTGCAGGTCTCTCTGCTCTGTGGGCTGTTGTTTCTTGTCTTGGTGGATTTCCTTAAGTTTTCCTAGAGCTTCGTCAAGCTTTTCTTGGAGCTCTTGATTCTTCTTGAGCATTGTATCCCCTTTAATGCTCTCTTTTTTCTCCTTTTGGAGCAGATCTTTAATTTTTTCCAAAGCTTCATCAAGCTTTTCTTGGAGCTCCTGATTCTTCTTATCTTGGAGAGCCCATTGTTTCTCCTCAATAATACCCTCTTTTTCTTGAACCTGGCAGGATAATTTTTCTAATTCAGCGCTCTTTCTCTCATTTTCTTCCGTCAGGATCTTAATCTTCTCTCTGTTCATGAGATTTTCATTTTGCATTTCTTCCAATCGCTGTTCCTCTAATTCTACCTGTTCGTCCCAAGGAAGAGAGCTGATATAAGGGTCTAGGGACTCATACCACGGAATAGAGCTGGGGTCAACTTCTTGTCTTTCTTGATCTTTCTGAGACATGTTGGAGTCTGTATACCGTGACTACAAAAAGGATCCAAATGTTTCAAAATGTTTTACTGGCGAACGTTTGAATGCTGCTAACATAAGTGCTGCAAATAACGGACTAAAAGTTGTACATCCTCACCCCTATTTAAGGATTCATGAGGATCAAAGCTTCAAAGGATCAAAGCTTTAGAGGATTGTGACATCAGAATTCCATAAGTCACATGACATTTTTGAATGAGGTCATATTTTTGTTTGAATCTTTTTAAATAACATCAACATTCCGTAAGCCAATGAGGTTCTGAATGAGGATAATGTTTTTGCCTGGAAAATTACCAATGAAGTTTCAATCCCTGTTACTTTTGTAAAAAAAATAAAATAAAATAAAAAATAAAAAAGTGTTATTGCAATAACATACAAAGTGAGTAAAGAAAGTAAGTAAAAGGTAAAAGTACAGTTTTATTTATATAGTACGGTGGCCCTGAGAGGCCAAACGGACTACAACTTCAGAAAACACTTGCAAAAAGAAAAATGCTGCAAAAAGAAAAATGCTGCAAAAAGAAAAACACCTGCAAAAAGAAAAATGCTGCAAAAAGAAAAATGCTGCAAAAAGAAAAACACTTGCAAAAAGAAAAACGCTGCAAAAAGAAAAACACTTGCAAAAAGAAAAATGCTGCAAAAAGAAAATTGCTGAAAAAAGAAAAACACTTGCAAAAAGAAAAATGCTGCAAAAAGAAAAATGCTGCAAAAAGAAAAACACTTGCAAAAAGAAAAATGCTGCAAAAAGAAAAACACTTGCAAAAAGAAAAACGCTGCAAAAAGAAAAACACTTGCAAAAAGAAAAATGCTGCAAAAAGAAAAGCGCTGCAAAAAGAAAAGCGCTGCAAAAGCACACACAACACAACGGAAATAAGAAAAAAGACAACGGAAATGTTTCTGGGGAGACAATAACCGGACGGACCAGTTGACCAAAACATGCTAACAAGTGCACTGGGACTGGGAGACACTTCAACGAAGTGGAAGCAGAGCGGCCAAAGAGTAAACTTTCAAAAGTAAGTTCTGAATATTATGTCACTTATTTATGTGCAAATGTTTAATAACGAGGAACATTAAAACATTACTGTTGGCCACATGCCGGCAAAGTTATGTGACATTAGCGATGTTTGTACTTTCAGCGTTTACTTTGTTTTAAAGTCTTTACTTTATACGCCGTTAGATAGTCGACCTTAATCTTACAGAGAATGTGATGATTTTGTGGATAATTAAAGTCAGTCATATATCCACAAACACAACAGGCTGAAAGTCAGTGATGCTGCTCGGTTTGCAGTCCTGAATATCACGGCACAAGCAGGATTCACTGCACTGTTAATGTTAGCTAAGTTATATTGCTGCGTCTGTTCGGTGGTGTTGAGCCAAACGGACTTTAACGTGTGTTTGAACAGCTGACGGTTCACTCATTGTAGCGACTTCCACAGTCGCTAGAGGCCGGGGATGGAGCCCGCCTATTTGCCTGACGCGCTGTCAACTTTAGCAATAATGCGAGAGGTGGAATTGTTTGCTTGTTTATTAAAGTGTTTACAGAGTAATGTCATCTCGAGATTTGGACTCTTACAACGTCACAGGCTCTAATGTAACAAGACGAAACATGTTGTGCAGCGGTCAACAAAAACTACGGCTACCCAGCCCTCCTCTCTGTCAAAATCAAAACCAGTGAATGACAGACTGACAACGCCCTCTTAATGTCACCGCTAGCACCCACGTGACTCCCATTACACATCACCATAGCAACCAAACAAATGAAAACCCAGTGATCATCAAAAAATTCAATACATTTAATTATGGTTCCTACACTCATTAAGCTGAAAGAAAGATGCTTTAATCACAGCAGTCACACATGTGTCCACTGTACCAGCTGGGAACTCTTCTTGTTTAGCACTCGTAATAACACTAAATCCTCCTGTTTGTAGCAGTGTGTACACCTGAGACTGTCACCTGTATGTCTGTCCTGCACTCTCTCTCTGTTTCTTTCTCTCTGATTGTGGAATAAAAGTATGAACATGTGTTTATAAGTTACACTTGTGTTTGAATCCTGCAGCTTATCACACATTTGATTTCCATGTGTGACGACTGCAAGTGTCCAGAGTGAGGACAGACTGAGGGACCCACTGCTGCACATCATCTGTGAGGCTTTGCACCCCTGATGATCCACCAGGACAAACTCAGCAGTGTGTGAGGAAGAGGAGGAGGAAGAGCCAGCAGCAGCTGACAGATGGAGAGAATAGACAGACTGTTCCCTGTTTGTGAAGGACTGCTAGGAAAGTTTAACATAATTAATTGTCTGTCCTGAATCACTCTTATTAGGTAATGTTCAAATAATGTTATCATCCCAGTGTTTTCAGTGTGGGAGAAAGTACTCAGGGCCTTCAAGTTACACACTATGAAAGGCAGCAACAAGTTTAATGTTCAGAAACCTAAAGTATGTATCAGCAGCAGAATGGAGCTAAAAATAAATGTTTGTTTCAGTTCTATGAAGCTTTGAGTATTTTGGATTAGTAGCACTGCTGTATTTGTTGCATCATATCGCTGTAATTGTTTATATGCTTTATATATTCTGAGGTAAGTTGATCTATAGTGTTACATCATATTCTATAAGGATGTTATGTGTTTGTAGACTTTCTGCTCAGTTTGACCCATTTAGCAGAAGTCAGCCTGTTTAAGGCTCTGATATCTTTTCTGTATGACTTAAAGCAGTTATGACATGGTCTGATTTTCTCACCCAATAAAGGAATATTTCATGTATCAGTCTACTCTTCATTCTATCAGACACAGTTATCACAGCTCGTACATTTGCTCATCATGAACATCATGTACATCATGTTTTTATGAAAAGAAACAATTAGATTGAGCAAAAGACAAACTTTATGTACATTAGAACTTTTCACAGTGGTCACTATTCAACATCGAAGAAAAGGGCGGTGTGAATGTGACGTCTGTGTAATGGCGCTTTATTACGCCCTACACAACACACAAGCCCTCAATCCTGTGCGCTGATATCCTTCGTGTAAACCCGAACTTTGAACCCTGACTCTGGGCGATCTTCTGACTCCCGAGATTCATCCACGATTCCTCCTGGTTTGAAAACTGGATTGAAGATGCATCATATGTGCCAGTGTCAGCCTGGAGCGCTGTCCCCCCCGTCCTCACAACCCTGGACCAACGACAGGGACGAGAAAATATATGTCCCTTCATCTGGGGTTGTTTCATATTCAATTTTGCATTTGGAAGATTAATATGAAGATTTGTTGGACTTCTTGGATTTCAGAAGTCCAAAGTCAACTCCAAGGTGAGGCAGCCCCATGTCATTTCTTAGGTTGACCTTGGATGAGCTTTGTACAGGTGGTTTGGCAGTAACCCTCCCATTCACATAGCCCCCTTCAACACTGAGTACATCATCCATCAAAAACGTCTTGATTTTGGTGTTGTACAGTTTGCTGTAGGAATCCGTCAGCATCTAGAAACAGTGAGAAGTTGGTGATTGGAAAGTTTTAATTAATAGTATATACCCTACAGCCTCAGGACCCTAGGCACCCTGGTCCAGATTTCCAAGGCCCTTGCTCAGTTTTCTTTGAGTGAGGACTTGAACATTATCGTCAAACGGCTCTTTTTATTCTTTTTATTTGTATAAATGATTTGTACAAATCCTTTTATTTGTATAAATGCATTTTCACTGTTTTATTTTGAAAAAAATATTTATTTTGAAAAGCAAAATGTGATCCTCTCTCTAAAGTTAGAGAGAGGATCACATTTGGTGTTAATAATTTCATTTTAGAAGCAATATTAGTCCCGCCTTCCAGGCATCGGACCACCATCACATTAGCTAGGTCTTTCACTTTGAAAACAAATGAGACAGTTTGCAGATGGTGGTGCGGAATTATCGATGGATTTGGTGAGTTTGAATGCAAAAAAAAAGTGTTATAAACAAGTGTTTGCACTGTCCGAAAGCACCTTGCTTTGTTCGGCTGGTAGCTCATCTTGGTGAGTTGAGACCATGTGCTTGCTAAAGAGGTATGCTAGTCTCTTGCTAAAATTAGCATTTTGCTAACGAAAATTCACGAGTGTTTTTTTTAATGTTTAAAAGCAATGAAAATGCTGTTTGTGTTAGAATGTGGTTTCACCAAACTTTGACAATGATGTAACCAAGCACTTTTATCCTTTATGCACTATTTGTGGTCAAACGTAATATTTGTTTGATGTAAAATGTATATTTTGGTGGTTTACTGTGGGAAAGTTTGCATTAAATTCTATGCGATCAAACTGCGAGCTACTGTATAAGTAGCTCAGTTACTTATACAGAGTGATAAGTTAGTTGTATTTCATCTCATGATCTACAAAACTTAAAGGATGATTTAAAAATCAATAATTTAATTGGTTATAAATATTAATCATCATTTCATGGTTAAGAGATTTTAAAAGTAGGAGTAAGAAATGAGCTGCATCGTTCTTTTCTTCTGAAAAACTTCTGAATTGTTTTGATATAAAAATCCTGCTCTCAAGTTCAAAAAGGCGGGCTGATTGTGCTTTCCCTTATTTTCTAATATACATATGTACTATTACAAAATAAATACTTCTATTAAACATGGTCCAGTGTTTTAAATAATGAGGTGTGCATGTGTGTTAGTAATCGATGTGAGACTTAAGCTTCTCACTGATCTAAATGCTCATTTTAAGGCCGTTTTTTCAGCCCTTTGAGGGGCAGCCAATCAGGAGAATGTTGTCTTGGAGCCGCTTATAGGAAGAGGAACTAAAATGTCATCCTGTCAGACAGTAGATGAACCTTGAAGCAGAACCAAGGCTCACTCTCAAATAGGGCTGCCACGATTAGTCGACTAGTGAAGCTTTGTAAGATCACAAAAGACGCAGGAATGAGTATTAGGATTTACGAGTGTAATAACGGACTGAAACAGAAGATGGCAGCACTGCATGTACAAGGATGCCAGCTGCCGTTAAACCCCGAAGAAGAAGAAGCTGTGTCCCAGAATTCATAGCACGGCCCTGCTCAGTTTCCAACAATGGCGGCAGCTAGTTAGTTTTAATATTACTCTTATTATTCTTTCTGGGTCACAAAATAAACGTTTAACATATTTTCAGGTGAGAATGTAGCTGTGTAAACTTCAAAGATCTGCTCAGTTTATCAAGACACCACATATTTTCAAAAGCGCTCCGACGTTTTCAGAGACGTCTGTTACCCCCTAGCTCGATAGCTAGCCAGGGGCAAAGCTCACTAGAGCCGTGAGAACACCGGACTCCCGGCAAATCATTTTCAAACCCACCGCCGTCTTTCGCTACTCAGGTTAAACATTTATGAGTCACTTAGATAACTTTAAAATGTTATTGTTTGGCTTTTTTTAGTATTTTATTTGTTCCTGAGTAAATCGGTTTGGCTGAGATTAAATTATAGTTTTTACACAGCTGAATAAACGTCAGGCAGACAACTGATCAGAAGTGTGAGATGCTCGAGAATATACTCCGGTGTCCTGTTATATTTTAGATAGCAAGGAGCAGACGGCTAAGTTTACTCAACTCCACCGAAACAATCTGCAAATTTCATTAAAATTTAATAAACTACCATCTTGTCTTTATTGTTAGTTAGCACATACCTTAAACACTTAAAGCTGTTAGCTAATGATAGTTATATAAGAGCAGATGCATGCTGGCGCAATAAGCTGTACGTTTTACGTCCAATGGATTCATAATCTGATTAGTCGACTAATCGCAAAAATAATCGGTGACTGGTCGACTATCAAAATAATCGTATGTGGCAGCCCTACTCTCAAATAAAAAAGGATTATTTTGAACTGTGGCAAAAATATTGAGCTGGAAATTTGCTAATTTTAGCAGGGAAAGTTTAATATTTCTACATGTATTAACACAGACTTTGCTACTCTCTTCAAAGTAGCCAAGAATCAAAACATGGAGTTGGAAATAAGCAAACTATGTCTCTTTTAAAGTAGCTGAGAGTGAAGTGTTGGGTTTGCTGATGGTTAGTGATTTGTGTTTGCAGGTACAGCGAGCTGTCTGGAAGAAAGACTGGCTCAACTTCATTGAGCCACATCACCTGAGCAGGAGTCACCTGAGTCAGACCTGAACCATCAAAGTGTGAGTGACAGGGTGTCTTTGAATGACACATGAAAGGCATGGTGGGTAATGTAGTCTCTAATATTGGCAAATTTAATAGAGTTCTCTTTCATAGTGTGTCTTCTGTCCTGTTTTCCTCTTCTGGCATTTTTTCCTTCCCACTGTCATCAAGTGCTTGTTCATAAACGGGTCATCTGATTGTTGTGTTTTTTTCTCTATGGGTTTAGCCTGTTGTAGGGTCTTTACTTTACAATATAAAGTGCCTTGAGGGGCTGTTGTTGTTATTTGGTGCTATATTATAGCTATATTATATTAATGAACTTATTTTAATTCCGTAGTTTATTGAAATTAGCCTTCACATTTTCTACTGTTAATAACTGTTGAAGATTTAATATATTTTTTTCTTCTGTTTTTCTGTTTTTGTAGGGAAAGCAGAGTCAAGGTCATCAAAGGCCCAAAGGACCGTCCTGTAAACTGGCAATAAACCAGAATAGCTATATAAAGATTTTTCTTTCCATTAACAGTGGCCAATAAGTTCCAAAACTCAGTGGATCAAAAATTAAAAGGACTGCCACC
Organism: Neolamprologus multifasciatus; assembly: GCF_963576455.1. NCBI lineage: Eukaryota > Metazoa > Chordata > Actinopteri > Cichliformes > Cichlidae > Neolamprologus > Neolamprologus multifasciatus. The sequence goes on along the minus strand of NC_140444.1, from coordinate 35,035,184 downwards.
CCCACACCCACAGTCCACTTCGACAGCACAACTGATCAGATGAGCGGACTTCTCATCTGATCAGTTGTGCTGTCTTGCCCCCCCCCCCCCCCCCCCCCCCAAGTAGTGAAGTAAGTTCCAAAACACAGTGGATCAAAAATTAAAAAGAGTGCCACTGCACAGCGTCTCCCCGCTCAGCAGAAAAGAGCCGGCCCCATCCCTCAGCCCAGCCACACATCCACCATAGGTGAGATATATACAGCTTCATTTACTTACTGTACTTGGCTGTAACTTGTGCTAGTGTCAGTTAGACAGTAATTATGCCAAATACAGCACAGTAATATCTATTGATTATCCTCATGCTGTATAACAGTTCTGTAAGCTTCTGTTTGTATTTCCTTAATACTGCAGCAGTCTGGAAGAATCACACCCATCATATTCACATCGAGGTGATAGTTACATGTTTGCTCACAAATAATTTTGGGAACAACATCCTGCACCAGGGGAAGCGGATAGGAGGGAGTCCCAGTGGAAGATCCGGGTATGTGTGGGATGAGGTATGAAGTTATTCCACCATCAGTTTCATTGTTCTGGGCAGCAATGTTTGTTGGAAGTACCTATGTTTTTTCTTCTAATGTATTTTTTCAGGACCAGCTGGTGCAGGGAGTAGTGCCAGTAAGTAAGTGAGTATAAAAAGGCCTGGGAGGAGCAGCCACCACCTGGGGAGGCGGATCGGCAGGTCTCCTGTCGGTGGCGCTGTCACTTGGTGTTCGCTCGCTCGCTCTGTGGTATAGTATCGCTTCCTGTTCCTGCTCAAACACAGTGGTGTTTCTGAGTAGCTTATTTGCTTAGCAGTTTAATTAACAACTTTTAAATACATTCTTTTTTCACAGTATAATCTTCACGTGCTTCATCCGAAGCACACTTTCTGTGTACTCACTACCTAATTTATAGTATTCACTCACTGTCTCTGTACTGTTTCGCTAGCTTAGCTCGTAGCCGACCCGTTAGCACCATGGCTACTTCACCTGTCCCTTCTGCACTTTCTTGCTCATTGTGTCAGATGTTTAGTTACACCTCGGCCTCCTTTAGCAGTAATGATATCTGTAACAAATGTAGCATATTTGCAGCTCTGGAGGCCAGGATTACTGAATTGGAGACTTGGCTTTGCACCCTGCTCTCACCCTTAGCTAGCCAGGCCCCTGTAGCTGGTGCAGCCGAAGATAGCGTAGGCCCCGCTAGCTGTTCCCCGGCAGACCCCAAGCAGCTGGGGAAAGGCTGGGTAACGGTGAGAAGGAAGCGTAGTCCTAAACAGAAGCCCCAGGTACACCACCAACCCGTTCATGTGTCTAACCGTTTTTCCCCACTCGGTGACACACCCGCCGGGGGTCAAACTCTGGTAATTGGTGACTCTGTTCTCAGACATGTGAAGCTAGAGACACCGGCAACCATAGTCAATTGTCTTCCAGGGGCCAGAGCAGGCGACATTGAAGGAAATTTAAAACTGCTGGCTAAGGGTAAACGTAAATTCAATAAAATCATAATTCACGTCGGCAGTAATGACACCCGGTTACGCCAATCGGAGGTCACTAAAATCAATATTGAATCGGTGTGTAACTTTGCCAAAACAATGTCGGACTCTGTAGTTTTCTCTGGTCCCCTCCCCAATCAGACCAGGAGTGACATGTTTAGCCGCATGTTCTCCTTAAATTGCTGGCTGTCTGAGTGGTGTCCCAGAAACGATGTGGGCTTCATAGATAATTGGCAAACCTTCTGGAGGAAACCTGGTCTTGTTAGGAGAGATGGCATCCATCCCACTTTGGATGGAGCAGCTCTCATTTCTAGAAATATCGACAAATTTATTAAACCCCTCAAAACATGACTATCCAGAGTTGGGACCAGGAAGCAGAGTTGCAGTCTTACACGCCTCTCTGCAGCTTCTCTCCTCCTGCTACCCCCCCAAAAACCCATCTCCATAGAGACTGTGTCTGCTTCCAAAAAGACAAAAAACAAACTAAAAACCAGCAACAAACAACTTAAACAATCACAAAGAAAGAACAATACAGTATCCACATCTGAACCAAAGAGTAAAACAGTGAAATGTGGATTATTAAATATTAGGTCTCTCTCCTCCAAGTCTCTGTTAGTACATGACTTAATAATTGATCAACAAATTGATTTACTCTGCCTTACAGAAACCTGGTTGCAGCAGGATGATTATGTTAGTTTAAATGAATCAACACCCCCGAGTCATTCTAACTACCAGAAATCTCGAAGCACAGGTCGAGGGGGTGGTGTGGCAGCAATTTTTCACACCAGTCTATTAATTAATGAAAGACCAAGACAGACTTTTAATTCATTTGAAAGCCTGATGCTTAGCCTCGTCCACCCCAGCTGTGAAACTCAGAAACCAGTCTTACTTGTTATCATCTATCGTCCACCTGGGCCTTACACAGAGTTTCTGTCTGATTTCTCAGACTTTATATCTAATTTAGTTCTGAGCTCAGATAAAATAATTATTGTGGGTGATTTTAACATCCATGTAGATGCTAAAAATGACAGCCTCAACATGGCATTTAATCTGTTGTTAGACTCAATTGGTTTCTCTCAAAATGTAAAAGAACCCACCCACCACTTTAATCACACTCTAGATCTTGTTTTAACATATGGCATAGAAACTGAACATTTAACAGTGTTTCCTGAAAACCCTCTCCTGTCTGATCATTTCTTGATAACATTTACATTTACAATAATTGATTACGCAGCAGTGGAGAGTGGACTTTATCAAAGTAGATGTCTTTCTGAAAGCGCTGTAACTAAGTTTAAGAATATAATCCAGCCACTGTTATCATCGTCAATGCCCTGTACCAACACAGAGCAGAGCAGCTATCTGAACGCTACCCCAACAAAGGTCGATTATCTTGTTAATAATTTCACCTCCTCACTACGTACGACTCTGGATACTGTAGCTCCAGTGAAAACTAAGGCCTCTAATCAGAAGTACCTGACCCCGTGGTATAATTCTCAAACACGTACCCTAAAGCAGATGACTCGTAATCTGGAGAGGAAATGGCGTGTCACAAATTTAGAGGATCATCATTTAGCCTGGAGAAATAGTTTGTTGCTTTATAAGAAAGCCCTCCGCAAAGCCAGAACAGCTTACTACTCATCACTGATTGAAGAAAATAAGAACAACCCCAGGTTTCTCTTCAGCACTGTAGCCAGGCTGACAAAAAGTCAGAGCTCTGTTGAGCCAACCATCCCTTTAACGTTAACTAGTGATGACTTCATGAACTTCTTCACAAATAAAATTTTTATCATTAGAGAAAAAATTACCAATAATCATCCCACAGATGTAATATTATCTACAGCTACTCTTAGTACCATTGATGTTAAGTTAGACTCTTTTTTTCCAATCGATCTTTCTGAGTTAACTTCAATAATTACTTCCTCCAAACCATCAACGTGTCTTTTAGACCCCATTCCTACAAAACTGCTCAAAGAAGTCCTGCCATTGATTAATTCTTCGATCTTATATATGATCAACCTATCTCTAATAATCGGCTATGTACCACAGGCCTTCAAGGTGGCTGCAGTTAAACCTTTACTCAAAAAGCCATCTCTAGACCCAGCAGTCTTAGCTAATTATAGGCCAATCTCCAACCTTCCTTTCATATCAAAAATCCTTGAAAGAGTAGTTGTCAAACAGCTAACAGATCATCTGCAGAGGAATGGTTTATTTGAAGAGTTTCAGTCAGGTTTCAGAGTTCATCACAGCACAGAAACAGCTTTATTGAAGGTTACAAATGATCTTCTTATGGCCTCTGACAGTGGACTCATCTCTGTGCTTGTCCTTCTTGACCTTAGTGCAGCATTCGATACTGTTGACCATAATATTCTATTAGAGCGATTAGAACATGCTGTAGGTATTACAGGTATTGCACTGCAGTGGTTTGTATCATATCTATCTAATAGACTCCAATTTGTGCATGTAAATGGAGAGTCCTCTTCACACACTGAGGTTAATTATGGAGTTCCACAGGGTTCGGTGCTAGGACCAATTCTGTTTACATTATACATGCTTCCCCTAGGCAGCATCATTAGAAGACATAGCATACATTTTCACTGCTATGCAGATGACACCCAGCTCTATCTGTCCATGAAGCCAGATAACACACACCAATTAGTTAAACTGCAGGAATGTCTTAAAGACATAAAGACTTGGATGGCCACTAACTTTCTGCTTCTTAACTCAGATAAAACTGAGGTCATTGTACTCGGCGCTGAAAAGCTTAGAAATATGGTATCTAACCAGATTCTTACTCTGGATGGCATTACCTTGGCCTCCAGTAACACTGTGAGGAACCTTGGAGTCATTTTTGACCAGGATATGTCCTTCAACGCACATATTAAACAAATATGTAAGACTGCGTTCTTCCATTTGCGCAACATCTCTAAAATTAGAAATATCCTGTCTCAGAGTGACGCTGAAAAACTAGTTCATGCATTTATTACTTCCAGGCTAGACTACTGCAATTCATTATTATCAGGATGTCCAAAAAACTCACTGAAAAGCCTTCAGTTAATCCAAAATGCTGCAGCAAGAGTACTGACAGGGACTAGAAAGAGAGAGCATATTTCTCCTGTTTTGGCTTCCCTTCATTGGCTTCCTGTTAAATCCAGAATTGAATTCAAAATCCTGCTCCTCACATACAAGGTCTTAAATAATCAGGCCCCATCTTATCTTAATGACCTTGTAGTACCATATCACCCTATTAGAGCACTTCGCTCCCGCTCTGCAGGCCTACTTGTTGTTCCTAGAGTATTTAAAAGTAGAATGGGAGGGAGAGCCTTCAGTTTTCAGGCCCCTCTTCTGTGGAACCAGCTTCCAGTTTGGATTCAGGAGACAGACACTATCTCTACTTTTAAGATTAGGCTTAAAACCTTCCTTTTTGCTAAAGCATATAGTTAGGGCTGGACCAGGTGACCCTGAATCCTCCCTTAGTTATGCTGCAATAGATGTAGGCTGCCGGGGGATTCCCATGATGCATTGAGTTTTTCCTTTCCAGTCACCTTTCTCACTCACTATGTATTAACAGACCTCTCTGTATTGAATCGTATCTGTTATTAATCTCTGTCTCTCTTCCACAGCATGTCTTTATCCTGTCTTCCTTCTCTCACCCCAACCGGTCGCAGCAGATGGCCGCCCCTCCCTGAGCCTGGTTCTGCCGGAGGTTTCTTCCTGTTAAAAGGGAGTTTTTCCTTCCCACTGTCGCCAAGGTGCTTGCTCATAGGGGGTCATATGATTGTTGGGCTTTTCTCTGTATCTATGAAGCGCCTTGAGGCGACATTTGTTGTGATTTGGCGCTATATAAATAAAATTGAATTGAATTGAATTGAATTGAATCGGCGTCGGCTTCGGTAGGAGGTCTGGATATGTGTGGTTTGAGTCATGAAGTTATTACACCGTAAGTTTCATTGACCTGGGCAGCAATGTTTGTTGGAAGTACCTATGTTTTTGTTTTTTTAATGTATTTTATTAGGAGCAATTAGCCCAGGGGCTACTCCCAGAAAGTATTGTTTGTGTGTGTTTGAGATTGTTTCATTTGAAACAGATGTTGCTGACCTGTAGTATTAGCAAATGAATTTCCTAAATTAAATGTCTATACTATTGACAGTATTGTGACCGGGTTAAACAATGCTATTTATTTTACTTGCCTAACCATATTGTAATGCAACATTTAAAAGATGCAAACATTACAAAAGAAAACTTGTCCAGTGCTTTTAAGATTCATGGATTCATTTGTTTTTTTAATTCATGGTGAGACAGAAAACCTTCCAAAGTGTCCGAATTGGAGTATTTATTTCTTAACCTGCTGTTTTGTTTGTTTGTTTAGGAAAACCAAGACAAGAAAACCGCTCCAAAGTAAGTACCTATGCAGTAGTAGCACCCAGATTTTCAGTTTAATAGTGTTTTGCATTGCATTGCTGTTCTAATGCAGTTATACAAAAGTCACTGCTGTTTAGTTTTCTGTCTTCATTTATGTTGGAAGTGATAGTAATTTTTTCAGAAATCTCTCAGTCAGAGCGTGGTGCATCATGTTTAGGTGGAAACTAGCGAGCTAACTTCACTTCACGAAGCTCCTGACAATGGTAACAGTAATGCGCCGACAATCAAACGGGCAGCTCTGTAGCTTACCAAAGTTGAACTAACATTTTCCGACAGATTTCTTTGAGTGCCATGTACAACATAAAATTGGTTCGAAGTCAGTAAGCACAACCAGAATTCATACATAAGATGCACCGGATTATAAGGGACGCTGACGATTTTTGAGGAAATTAAAGGATTTGAAGTGTGCCTTATAGTGCGGAAAATACGGGACTCGTATGGCTATGCATGTGACAGATTAAGAATCTTGAATCTTCACCCTTCTTGAGCTTCTCGAGTGATGTTGCTATCACTTGGTATAGCTATATATGTCACTTCTTCCTCTGCTTGTCCACCACTGCTATATTTTGACTCCTCAAGATTTGTTAGAACAGATTTAACAAGACTTGTTATGTTGTGAAAGCGCTTGCTCATGGCGTTTTTTCCTCAATAGTTTCGTCACGTTTACTGTCTAAGGACAGCACAGCGAGCACTCTCTGCTTATGAGCAAAAACAAAAAACGGGAAGTTTTAGGAGAAAGAGCGAGAGAGCGAGTTTTGAGATGTGAGAGATTTGTGACGTTTAGCGTGTTTGGAGTGTGTAGTTAATGTGTTGTCTTGTGTAGTTAGTGTGTAGTGTTGTGGATCGTTTTGTGTTGTGTGTCAGAACAATGAGGCGACTGCTGTCTCCAGGTAGAAACAGGAGCGATACACCTGCTGCTGTCAGACCTGCAGGTATCAGGCTGTGATGTTCTCCTTTATAGAGGACAGAAATTATTTTTTTGGAGTGTCACAAATAATTTGTCAAAATCTGTCGTCAAAATGAAAACATAACTGTAAATTCAGACACGTGAGGCTGTGCTGAAAACGATGATACCAAACAAGGCAAAGTAAATAGTTTTAAAGGTGAAATGTGGAGTGAAAATCAAAAGTAGTTAAAAATGGCCAATTATACCCTGGACCCCAGAGGGTTAAACGCTTTTTAAAAAGTAACGCAATAGTTACTTTTCAAATAATTATTTACTTTTAGAATATTGTAACTCAGTTACTAACTCAGTTACTTTTTTGAAGAAAAGTGCACCAAGTGTTAAATTCCAGTTCTTTTGTATTCCCTACGGCCAAAAAGACACAGCTCAGAAGTGGTCTTTTACTTTAAAAATGATCTTTATTTTACATATCCGGATATGGAGACCTTAAGACAAAACACACAACCCCAGGTCTGAAGCACAAAAGGAAGCCTGGTTGTTTATATACTTGCTCTCTACGTCACACTTTAAGTTTCGATCAAACAGCCTAGTTGGTTTCACTTTCTAGCTGCAAAAGCAGTTTCCTGTCAGCCTGCAACCTAGTTTTACACTGAAGTCTGGGCCTCTCATAAAACACACTAATCAGCATTCAGATTATATATTTTATTTCCTAACAGTAACTAGTAACTATAATTAATTACTTTTTCAAAGTAACTTGCCCAACACTGTTGCAGACAGACTCTCACTCTTCAGCATTTAAAATTCAAAGGCTTATTTGACCATCAAAGGTTTTGCTTAATTGTCTTGCTAACAAACTGTATTTGTGCTCCTGTCTCCCTCAAAGATCTCCAACAAAATAAAGCCCCCCTCTCCTGCTGGGTGAGTCTAGTTGAACCATTAGAGGTGTACTTTTTTTTTTCCATACCTGTATCTTGACATGTAAAAGATACAAAGTGACTGAAGTCAGGTTATTGGTACAAACACAAACTCAAAGCTGTACCTTTTGCTTGCTGGTCTCTCGATCAATCTTGATCTTCTATTGTGCAGCATAAAAGAAGTCTGTCACAGATGTAGGGAAAAGGGAAAACTCAATTTTTTCCAATATGGGAATCATGAAGGGAAAGACACGAAGACATTTATTAATGGAAGAAGATGGACAGCAGCTGCACTGAAAGACATGTTGTAGTGGTGCCCAGTTTGATCCCAGGAGGAGACGCAAATCTTTTAGCCTGCACCAGGAAAGAATCTGCCTAATCAAACATGCAGAGCTATAAGCTAAGGTCAACACTTGTGGAATAACGGGAGCAGCCGAAAGTAGCTTTATGTATGAATACTTTACCGATAGTGAGGACGATGGTGCTGAAAAGGTCAAATTTCAGCATCTTTTTGATGTTAGTGACAAAAGGATCTGAGGGGTTGTTGAAAGAGTTGATGTCCACACTGGAGGCGTTGCTGGTTACCACATCCAAACTGTGGGGCCTGAAAAACTTGCAGAACTACACAAACGTGACCTTTATTATTGCAGACTTAGAAGAGGTGATTCTATGCTTTTTCTGATGTATTTAAATGGACTGATTCACTTTTCTACTCTCCTGGAGTTCTCAAAGCGCTGTATACAACATGCCTCATTCACCCAAGCACAAACTAATAAACATTCACACACAGATGAACGCATCTTGGTGTTAGTATCTTGCCCAAGAATATTTGACATGCAGACTGGGGAAGCCAAGGATCGAACCACCAACCTTCCAATCAGCAGCTGATCTGCTCTACCCCCTGAGCCACAGCTACCAGGTAAGTGGTTTGATTCCCAGCTACTCAACTCTGCATGTTGAAATATCCATGGGCAAGATACTGAACACAGGGTTGTTCCTGATGCATCCATGTGAGTGTGTATGTGACTGTTAGACAATATATTAATGTGTGTGATTGGGTATTGAATGAGGCTTGTAGTAAAAAGAATTTTGCTGCTCAGAGTAGAAAAGCGCTAATCCATTTTTCGTGACTTTTTTCTATTCTTACCAGAGCTGTCAGCGTTAATCTTGTTAAAATGACATTAACGCCATAACCGCATTAACGCAGCAAATCTCCACTAGCGAGTTATCGCGCTAATGCGTTGACGCTGACAGCACTAATTCTTACTGTATAATTAGTCTACTTTGGCACTATGACATAAAAATGTGGAATACCTTGGGAACAAAGAGCAGGGCGAGTGTCACAGTGATGGTTACATGGGCGTGTATGAAGGAGAGCAGCAGCATCCAATCAGGATGAAGAGACGGAAAGGTAAATCTGTGGGAGGCAGAAAATATAGAATCGTCCCACGTCAGTGTGTGAAGTTTATTGGATTTACAGAAAGTGTGCAATAATTGTTTAAACAAAATCAGGCAGGTGCATAAATTTGGGCTCCACATAAAAAGAAATGAAATCAATATTTAGTAGATCCGCCTTTTGCAGAAATTACAGCCTCTAAACGCTTCCTGTAGGTTCCAATGAGAGTCTGGATTGTGGTTGAAGGTATTTTGGACCATTCCTCTTTACAAAACGTGGGGTCTTGCCTGGTGTGGTGGCCTCTGTGGATCTTGTTCCTGTGCTGCCATGATTAGTGGCTCTGTGCTGTCTTCAGTTCAGCTTTGTCCAGCCACTGGTAGGATTTCTGAATGTCAGCCACCTCCGCTATCTGTGACCAGATATGACTCATTCAATCCCTGGCTGAAGCCAGAGCTCTGCGCCTCTGCATAGCTGCATATACAGCATGTATGTATGCATCTATGTATGTATGCATGTGTCCAAAGTCGCTTACACACACTCAGAAAACAGATGCACACAGCAACGGGGATTCATTACAGGACCTGTGATTAATTAAAACCTGATACATTCTTGGTCATATAAATCGGCACTGGTGTATACCACGTTAAGAAAATATCAAATGGTATGTAATGTAGGCCACTGGTTCAAACTGTATGACCATTTAACATTTGTACATGTGTATGTTCATCATCTTTTTTTCAGTATGTCTTTCTCTTCCTCCACCACGGCTCCATTTTCACTTTATTCTCTTCCTCTTCAGCTCAAGCCACTTCTCCCAAACTGTAGTCAGGACTCTAACAAGAACATTTGTAATAGCATTCTTATTTATTCTCAGTAGAATCATAAATACTGTCAGCAGATTAGACATGTAGCCTACTGCCAAACAACAGCTGGTGATAAGCTAACATTGTGTCAGCTAAAAATCACACTTTCCCTCTCAACAGTTTAATTATATTCGCACATCATATTAGTCTCACTAATATCATCTAATAGCGGCTGAAGGGGAAATAGTGAAAAGTGCAGAGACTTGTGTAGAAGAAAGAAGATTAGAAAAGGGCAGACAAAGCTTCACAGTTGACAAGACCTCCTGCTCAGACCCACTGGGAGAGGAGATGTCTGGGGAAGAGAAGGAAACAGAATAGAGGAAAACAATGACAAACATGCACCTACTGCTCAAGCTTGGATACAGAAAACAAACAGAATGGAAAATAAATTATACCATGTCCACCCTTCAGTCTGAGCCCTTGTAACCTTTTGTACAGTGATGTGTTCTTAAGTCTCAAGCGAGTAAGCTGAATCTGAACCCTGTCTCCTCTCGTCACAGTGACTCCCGGGACAGTGATTCCTGGCGCGGCTCTATGTATATAGTTTTTTATTTGTTTATATAGTTTTTTTAGTTGTGTTATTTCACTCTTGGCCCACGCACCTGTGTGATTGTGTCCACCTGCTGTTGAACTGGCTGATTTCTCCAGCTACTATTTAAGGCAGTGGCACAGAGCAGCTCGCCGCTGGAACGTTGAACCTCCTGAGTTCGTGCTCTCGGCATTATCAAAAGAATCCTCTGTATGTATTTTGCTGTGGAACTAACATTAACTTTTGTGTGTAGATATCCCTCTTCTGGACCAAATCACGGGACCTGCCCGGGTGTGGCTGAAGAGGAGTGTGTATGTGCGGAGGAGCTGTGGCGGTGACTGTGTGGAAGCGGAAGCCTGTTTGTGGATTCCCCCCCCCTTCTCTCCCTGGAGCCCTGGACCCCCCTCCCAACTCACTGTACATATATATAGCACTGAGGTGATCCCTGTTGTAAATAAATCTCCTTTTGTTCTCTAAGAAAGAACTGTCTGCGCGTGAGTCCGTCCAGTAGCCTTGACACATCTGGGCAGTGTCTGACTGACAGCAGCTTTATCTTTCAGTATGACATCCCAAACACGCTGCTAAAGCAGTAAAGCATACCTTGATAGTAAAAGACACAATGGAGCACTCCAGCTTCTTTTTCCACTAGTACGTACTCGAGTCTGTTTCCATTACAACTGAGCACAACCTAATGTGCATGGGGTCGTTATAACGAGGCGACCAAGAGTCCTGTGACTGGTCAGTCATCTGCATGTAGCTTGTTGACATCACATTTTTGGGTCGACTAAGGTTGTTTAGAAGCCCAGCCAAGGAGGTACTAAAAAGGTACCTAGTACAAGGTACTACTACCTAATGAAAGAATAAGCTGAGTCGAGCTGAGCTGAGCTCAGGTACTAGTGGAAAAGGACTATCAGTCATGGATTGGCCTCCAGAGTTTGGACGTCACCATTATTGAAGGAGTGTCAGTTCATGTTGACGGGGAATGCAAAAATAAAAAGCAGTCAACATCTGGACCACAGATGGATTATGTAATGCTAGTGTGCACACGGGGTTAAATGTACCTTCTTTACTGTGTAGTACATGTTCTGCTAAGACCTCTTATTGTGTGAGCGTGCTTTATGCACAATCCAAGTACTTAAAGAAAATAAGAGCAAAGTAGAAAAGCTGGTCATTTTTTAAAGAGTTTGTCTTAATAACGGTTGAACATGTAATATCTTCTTTTTCTGTTTTTATTTCTTTGTGGGGGAAGCAGACACCAAGCCTGACCAAAAGCACATCGTGGAAGTCATCTGTTACATTATTATTTGTGAGATAAACTTTGATATTTTAGGTTTATAATAATAATTTTTTTAATCATCAATTCTCCCAACCAGAAAAAAGAGGATGTCCAAGGAATCTGTTCAATCTGAAGACAGAGCCAACAACAGAAAAAAGTCACATCAGTGTTGTACAAATAACCAACATTTTGGTTTTACGCTTAATGTTGGACTTACAAATCCTTCTTTGTTGTTGTTCTTTAACATAAATAGATTTTATCACTGATACACTGGTGTGTAAATTATTTTCCTCTTTGTTTTGTATATTTGTTGCTGTTAAATATCACACCTTTAATAATAGACCAAGATCTGAGTGTATACAAAATGCAGAAGAATAATTTTTTGAGGTACAAGCAGCTATCCAGACCTACCTGGATGTAGGAATCCAATAAAGTCTTTTCACAACAGACATGTCAAAGTGGATCAGCTTCCTCACTTTGTTCAATGATTTCATCTAAATCAGACCATGGATCACACTTTGCTAACTGTACCAGTTTCCATGAACTGCAGTAGCTGCTTCAAATAAACAGCCAGATTCCTCGACCGTTCTCTAGTTACAGCCGTCGTGGTCAGCTGTGTGGCAGGTAGAGTGTGGACCCAGATGCAGGACACAGAAGGCAGAAATAAACTCATAAAGTTCACCAAATGTTTACAAACGTCAAGAAGTCACAAGCAAAGAGAGACCACACCATGACACATGTTTAAACAAGGAATGTTTATTCATCAAAGCTACTTATTGATCAAATAGACATGTTCAAAGCACCACAGTGGTAGAACGATATCACACAGCACCGTCACAGGATATTAAACAGAAACTGGCAACAGGGCTCTGTAGAGTGAGCGATCATAATGAAGCCGTTTATTTGAAGTTGATTCAACCTGCTCTTCATATTTCAGGCCACCAGATGTCACCAAAGACAACTGTGGTGAAAAGTTTCAAGTAACGAAACCTTTTCAGTACAAGCTTCAGAAAGCTTTATTTGGCCATCAGTAAACAAAACAACATCAGAGCAGGACAGAAACAAAACAGACTGAAGCAGGACTCCAGGAGAACAGGGACAAAACAGCAATGAGGGGTTAAATACATGTAGGCAGAGTGGAGACAGCTGAGGAAAAACACACAGCTGAACTAAATCTGATAACAAAAAATGCTGAGGTGTAATTAAACACTAGACACAGGAGACACAGGCTACCAGAATAAAACAGGAAATAACTGAACGTGGGAACAGAAACATGGACTTGACACAATTTTATTTATACAGCACCAAATCACAACAACAATCACCTCAAGGTGCTTTATATTGTAAAGTAGACCCTACAACAATACTGTGGCGGAGGTGTGGTCCGTGGCTCGGCTGCAGGGGAGGAGTGGTGCAGTGAGCTCAACGGGGCGGTGCTGGGGAGGCAGGTGAGAGCAGCTGGTGGCGTTTGGTCTGATGACAGTCTTCTTTCCCCTGTTTTAGTGAGACGGGAGACGAGAGGAAAACGCTGAGACGGGCGCTGACCAGACTGTGAACTGTCACAAAAAAAGTCAGAAATAAACGTGACATCTCGCTGTATCGAGCCGTGTGTGTGTGGAGTGCATTCAACAAATACGTACAGAGAAAAACCCAACAGTCATATGACCCCTTATGAGCAACACTTTGGCGACAGTGGGAAGGAAAAACTCCCTTTGAACAGAAAGAAACCTCCAGCAGAACCAGGCTCAGGGAGGGGCGGGGCCATCTGCTGGGAGCAGTTGAGAGAAGGACGACAGAACAAAAGACCTGCTGTGAGAGCCAGAGATGAATAAATAGTATGATGAAGTGTACCCAGAGGTTGCCCTTTGTTCAAAATTAAAGTCTACAAATCAATGACATCACACTGGCCTATGTTTATATACAGTCTATGATTACATGTCAGTGAGATCTTGGAGCTGCAGGTATGCAAAGCTGCAGCTTTAGAATTTAGGCTCTGATCCTTTTTCCACTATTTTTATTTTTCTTCTTTCTTTGTGTTTCTCTGCCATGTTTTTTCTCTCCCTTCATTTCCTCTTATTGTCCCTTTACTTACTCTTTGCCTCGCTCCAGTCTACTGCAGAATTTCACACCGAGCTTCAAGGAGAGTGAAATGAACGCCATCGCCATCACCTCTCTCTTTCTAGTCCCTGTCAGTACTCTTGCTGCAACATTTTGGATTAACTGAAGTCTTTTCAAGGTGTTTTTAGGACATCCTGATAATAATGAATTACAGTAGTCAAGCCTAGAAGTAACATATGCAGGAACTAGTTCTTCAGCATCACTCTGAGACAGGCTATTTCTAATTTTATTGATATTGTGCAAATGGAAGAAAGCAGTGCTCCATATTTGTTTAATATAAAATAGAGTTTTAATAAAACTCTGCTTCCTGGTCCCAACACTGGATAGTCATGTTTCAGGGGATTTCATAAATTTGCCAGATTTCTAGAAATAACAGCTGCTTCATCCAAAGTGGGATGGATGCCATGTCTCCTAACCAGACCAGAGTTCCTCCAGAAAGTTTCCCAATTATCTATTACGCCCACATCGTTTCTTGGACACCACTCAGACAGCCAGCAATTTAAGGAGAACATGACACTCCTGGTGTGATTGGGGAGGGGACTACAGTCTGACATTGTGTTTGCAAAGTTACACACTGATTCAATATTGATTTTAATGACCTCTGATTGACGTAACCAGGTGTCATTATTGCTGATGTGAATTATACTTTTACTGAATTCAGGTTTACCCTCAGTAGTAATACACCTGCACTTTTTTTGCCCCCCCCCCACCCCCCCCCCCACCCCACCCCCCACCCCACCCCCCACCCCACACCTCCCACCCCGTTTGGTCGGATTCGTGCGTGTGCGCATGCGCGTTCAGATGTGCTCGGCGCATGCGCGTTCAGGTGTGAAAACACACCCTCTGGGCGGTATCGACTCCTCCTAGTGGGTTGGCTTAGGTTATATAGGTATAAAAGTGATCCTTTCACATTCTAAGACCATCACCGCCACGGCCTAAGGAGCACAGACACATCGCGCTAAGGACCCCAACGACTCACCGACCTAAGGAGCACAGAATACCATCTGTATCAACCATGACACCCAGCCAGGACATCGCCCATGCCACAGCCGCTCTAGGTATGTCTACAGGAGTATGCAGCCGGGGTCCTCAACGTAAAAAGCAACGCTGTGAAAATGCCGTAGATGGGACTGTATTTAAGTTAGAATATCGCGGCGCTGAAGGGTATGTGTATACCATTAAATATACCGAAGGGACAGTTGTGCTTAGTGTAGATTGTGGCGAGGGATTGTTTTGGGGGGAACCCCAAAGCATCTCTACCAAAAACTGGAAGCTCTTCCGGACCGTAGTGTGTGCGGACCTGGACAATGTGGGCTTCCCAGAGGTGCTGTATGTTTCCCAGTGGAACAGTGCATCAGGCCCTGAGCTTTACAGGGTTGAGGCTGATCGTTTCAATCGCAACCCTGAAGACTTTATTTTTCTCAGTGCATGTGATGACAGGGATAGTCTTATTGCTTCCAGAGGGCTTGAAAACTGGAGGTTAAATCCTTACCCTCTAAACCTTGAAGAGCGCACAAGATGGTTTAAGGACTTGTTTTTTATACAGTGGTGCGACTGGAGAGGTTTGTCGCGTCTGTTTAGCCAGATTGACGACGCGATCAAGAGGGACAGACTCAACACTGCGTACGAGAGTATTAGAAAACGCCTTGTTTTTGACGATCTGGCGAGTTGTCCGAAGACTGGTTTGCCTGCTACCCTGTGCAAACCTAAAATCATAAGACCTTCCGACAACTAAACAATAAACTGGTAGGTTTAATGTGAGGGGTGTGTGTGTGGGGTTGCGTGTGTATCTATGTGACAAATTAAGAGCTTGTGGTTTTCATTTTACAGAGCATGACTCGCCGTCGTGGGACCTGTCAGAGTCACCATCAATAGGGCTGCTAATCCCGACCCCCCAGACTCCACCACCCTCACCAGCATGCTC
The DNA here is from genome assembly GCF_963576455.1 of Neolamprologus multifasciatus. Classification (NCBI taxonomy): domain Eukaryota; kingdom Metazoa; phylum Chordata; class Actinopteri; order Cichliformes; family Cichlidae; genus Neolamprologus; species Neolamprologus multifasciatus. The sequence continues at coordinate 35,019,331 of NC_140444.1, read as the reverse complement.
ACAGGACCCCCTCATATCAGACCTGTGGGAGGAAACTGTAATCGACATCAAACTCGCAACTCTCCACCTGTTGATGTTGGCGCTGAATGAGTTTCTACAAGAGACATGTTACGGATGCCAAACAGGCCACCCCAGTCAGGTGCAACACAGCTGCTTGCAGGAATTGTCTGAGTATTTCTTCGACACCTACTATGACGATGTGATGATAAGGCTCAAGACTGACCGATTCATCCCAGCCATCCAGCTGTTTGTACGCTCAAACACCACAGATGGGACTGGAACACAAATCCGCAGAGTTGCAGAACACCTCATGTGTGAACTGAGATCAGAGCGAAATATAGTATGCGCCATTAATGACAACATTGTGGACCTGCTAGAAGCAAGTACTTGCGCCCGACGTGTTAAACCAGCCATGCTCCGCATGATTGGAAACTACTGGGGTGGGAGACACCTGGTTTAATGTGTGCTGTTCAAGTATCCATTGTCTGTGATTGTGTCTGTGTGAAAATTAAATAAAAAGACGTGTTAACACCAACTTCTTAGTCATTTGTGGTTTGTACAGTCATGGAAAGCACATTGCATAAAATATATCATGATCCAGCCCATCCTGCGGGGTTGGCCAGTTTAAATAAGCTACGTATAGCGGCAGGGGAGGCATCAGGTGTAACACCTCCAATATCTCAGGTCAAACATTATTTAGAACAAGACGACACTTACACACTCCATAAACCTGTGAGGATCCATTTCCCCAGAAATAGAGTATTGGTGACAGGGATCGACAAACAGTTTCAAGCCGATCTGGTTGACATGTGTGAATATGTGTCAGATAATGATAATGTGAGATATCTGCTAACATGTATAGATGTATTCTCAAAATACGCATGGGTTAGATGCCTAACAAACAAGACAGCGAATGTTGTATCAGCTGCTTTTGAGGATATACTTAGTGAGGGTAGGATCCCTGTGAAACTACAAACAGATGAAGGCAAAGAGTTTTATAATACAACCTTTAAACACCTAATGGAGCGATATAATATCAAGCATTTCTCAACAGCTAGCGAGGTTAAATGCAGTATTGTCGAGAGATTCAATCGTAGCTTCAAGGGTAGAATGTGGAAGTACTTAACATCAGCCAACTCCCGGAGATATGTAGATGTCATACCAGATCTCACACAAGCATATAACAATGCTTATCACAGATCTATCCAAATGGCTCCGGCAGAGGTGAATAAGGATAATGAGAAGTCGGTGTTTAACGCGCTGTACAAAACGAGGCCTCAGAGGGAACTGTGCTTTAAATTTAATATTGGCGACACTGTACGAATATCAAAACTGAGAGGAAAGTTTCGAAAAGGATACGAGCAGACCTACACCGATGAGATTTTCACAGTCAAGGAACGTATAGGGAGACAGCCCCCAGTGTACAGACTAGCGGATCTAGCAGGAGAGGTATTGAAAGGGTCATTTTATGAGCCTGAGATACAACGTGTGGTTGTTGATGAAAACAAAACATTTAAAATTGAAAACATATTGGCTAGAAAAAAAGTGGGTCGGAAAAAGCATGTGCTAGTGAAATGGCTAGGATGGCCCGACAGCTTTAATTCGTGGATTCCAGAAAAAGACATCGTTGAGGCGTAATTAACTCAGATGACGCAGCTCTACACACATTCATTCAACACTGAGCATAGACTGAGAAAGCATGAATAAAAAGAACAACAACAATGCAGGCTTCTATGTAAGCCTCTTCTCGAATGCTTCGGCGCATGTTTACCCGGGTAATAAGATATCTAATTTTAGAACAAAGCTAGCAAAACCTATCGTTTTGGATCAGCCGTATGAGGTTGCTGTTATAGAGATACAGTACCCACGCATATGGATGTCTTTTCCACAATCAGATTCGCAAGTGGAAATTCATGACCCAGTCAAAGATGGAACCATCGCCGTAACCATGATCGAACTGTCTGTGGGTCATTATGCATCTGTGGAACAGATAATAAAAGAATTTAATTTTAAATGTCAGCAGTACCAAACCACTGGAGACCTTAAAATGCAATACAACACAGTTACTAACCATGCCTGTGTTATGGGACCTAGGGGCACTATTCTCACATTTAGAGGGAGACTGGCGGAAATCCTAGGATTCGAAACAGGAGAACCGTTTGTACTTCATTATAAAAACACATATGCCCCGCACCCCGCAGACATATACGGGGGAAAATATAACATCTTTATTTATGCAGATATCGTTGATTACCAGCTTGTGGGTGACGCCCACGCGAGGCTATTAAGAGCTATAAATATCACGGACGATGACCGCCGCTTGCCTATTCTACAATTTGACAGCCCACACTACACACCTGTGTCAAAGACATTGATCGACGACATAGAAATTGATTTGAAAGACGATCGAAATCAACACATACCCTTTTTATACGGCAAGGTGTTTGTCAAGTTACACTTCCGACCGATAACCCACCATTTTTGAAAAAAAGGATGGCCGTCTACAACACTGATGACTCAAAATATGTAAAATACTACTTATCACAGGCTGGTGGAGAGCTCGGAGGGTATGTTGGGACCAGTACGCAATATGGGTCAGGGCTGGGTGGGTTGTTCCGCAGCTTGTTTAGATTTGCTGTACCACTGTTTAAAAAAGGAGTTAGCATAGTCAAACCACACCTAAAAACAGCCGCATCGGGCATAGTGTCTGATGTCATAACCAACATAACCAGACCCTCAACCACTAAGCAGGACGGTAGCGGATTGTATGTGTATACGCCCAGACCATCTAAGACCCCACCCCCAGGGCAACCGTTGTCTAAAAAGCGTAAAACCACAAAACCTAGCAGGAGAGCTAGCAAACGGACACCGTCACGCAGAGTGAAAAGACCCAGAACCAGTCGTTCTAAAACTGCAGAGTTTGACATATTCTAAATGGCACTGTTACACAGTCATTCTGGAGAATGTGTAAAAACAGAGCTGGACCTGTTTACTGTTCCCTACACACAGACTAGCATTGAGAAAAGTACATTTATCGAAATCCCACCTGTATCTGCAATCACTGATGGAGGGCCGATCGAGTTTTACATCTCATCGTCCGGTGAAGATTACCTGGATCTAAATGACTCATATATCTACACACGTGTGAGAATCACAAACGCTGATGGCTCAAACCTGGCTAGGGACGCTAATGTAGGATTTATTAATTATCCTGGATGCAGCATATTTAGTCAAGTTGATGTTAATTTGGGAGACCGCCTCATTAGTCAATCATCCAACACATATCCATACAGAGGTGTGATAGAATGTCTTATCAATTATAATAAGGACACTTTAGACACACAGTTCAGCACCGGGTTATTCTGTAAGGATACATCATCACACATGAATGACACATCTATAGAAGGAGAGAACCAGGGCCTGGTGACCAGAGGTGGCTACACAGCAAATAGCAGTATTGTTGAATTGATTGCACCAGTACATGCAGACCTGTTTTTTCAAGAAAAACTGTTACTTAATGGAATCGACCTGTCACTGAAATTTGTGCGCTCTAAAGACGAATTTGCTCTCATGACAGCGGATGCCAATGCATACAGAGTTAAAATTGTCTCAGCCAGTCTCTTTGTCAAGAAAGTTAGTGTATCACCGACCGTCAGACTTGCACACAGCAAGGCATTGCACCATGCAAACGCAAAATACACGGTAGACAGAGTGTCTTTAAAGACGTTCTCCATACCTGCAGGGGCTAGAATATCAACAAATGACAATTTATTTATGGGTAGGATACCTAAATTTGTGATCATTGCATTTATAGACAATGAAGCATACACTGGCTCCTACCAGCGTAATCCATTTCATTTTGAAAACTGCGATATAGAATTTATGTCTTTATATGCTGATAGTCAGGCTTATCCTGCTAAACCATTCCAGCCCAATTTCCAGAGAAAACACTATACCAGAGAATTTTACCAGCTGATACAAACCACAGGAAGACATTTAAAGGATAGATCTTTAGCTATTACGCGTGCGGACTTTGGTAACGGCTACACTTTATTCTGTTTCAATCTGGAAGCTGACGAAGGACATTCAGGGAATGTGTCGTTAATTAAAACAGGGAACGTGAGATTGGAAACCCGTTTCAGAAATCCACTACCCCGTACAGTGAACCTCTTGTGTTATTCGGTATTTGATTCAGTCATTGAAATATCTAACATGAGACAGGTGCTCTTGGACTACTATTGAGACAAAAACGGTCATGAACACTATAGAACTATCAGCCGTGATCGGCAGCATTATCAATAAAAACACACATTTCCTAGGCGTGTTAGCCTATGATCAGCTAACCACTGAACGGCTTCAAAGACTCCCTGCTATGAGTATTGTAAACACCCACCCTTCTACGATGCCCGGGGAACATTGGCTTGCTGTTTATATTTCGAGAGACAGACGCGGTTATTTTTTTGATAGTTTTGGTCACTCGTTAGACAGTTTTCCCCCAGCAATAAAGATGTTTCTTCTAAAAAACTGTTCCACTGTTTTATATTCAGGAAAACAAGTGCAGAACGACTTCTCCATCACATGCGGTCAACACTGTGTATTTTTTTTATATCATGTGCAAAATGGTGTATCTTATGAGCGTGTGCTTAACATGTATGGGTCTGATTTAATTTGTAATGATGCTATGGTGTGTCGATTTGTCAACAACATACAACCTGTTGCTGTATGCAGTGATTACGTGTGTGTGCAATGCGGATACTGACATGTACTAATGAGAATAATAAAAACAACATGAGAGCATGATAATCGAGTCAATGGTATTTATTATCAAATCTCGTATATAAATATATAGATTTACAACATACATTGTTTAAACATAAATAAAAGAAATCAAACATTAACCAGTAATAAAAAAGAAAAACATATATTTAACAGTAATAAAGACATAATATATTTAACAGTAATAAAATAAAACAAAACAAAACAATTTAGCAGCAATAAGTGAAAAAAACATTACAGTAGAAAAAACACCAAACAGCAAATATTTTTAGCAGAAAAACAATTTCAGGTGCAATAAGAAAAAACCTGAATTCAAAAATCCAACCACTCTACAGGACCCCCCTTTAATTTGTTTTTTTTATTCTTTATTTTTTTTAGTGTACTATGTCGCAGCGGTCCACCAGGGGTGATCTTTTTTGGTGTGTGTTTTAAAAAACCAGGGTCTTCAGACAGTGTGTGATCGGTTTTATACATGGCGACGGTCTTACGTATGCCTGTGTTAGATATGGCTGATAACGGTACGTTTAAATCTGAGACAGCTTTTAAAAACTCTGTCCAGCCGATAGGTCTCAAACCCTCAGAGGGTGTGTGTGTGGTTGTGACGCCTCTAATTAGATCATAAATGTGTGAACCAGGGATGGTGTGTTTATCAACAATAATTTCGCCTTTGTCGTTGTAAGAGATCAAGTGTGGCGAACGGCTCACCGCTGATAGAATAAGTTCTGCATTCCTCCTACACCTTTTAGGTATGTATGTTAAAACATTCTCCGCAACAAGATCCCTCACCCCTGCATCACCATGAACAGGCGATGTGTCCGTCGACTGGGGTTGCACATCCCTGTTAAATTGTTCAGGTAATGATAAAGACAATACATTCTTTTCACGGGCACCTTGTCTCACAAGGGTAAGGTATCTTTGGAGAATATCGCTGTATTTTTTAGCCTTCTCATACACATCTATGTCAGAATCTTGTAACACTTGTAACATCTCCTTGTCCAACTCGTTCTGAGACTGTTGTCTGATGCTGTCTGTTTGCTGCTGCTGCTGCTGCTGGTGTTGCTTTATTAAGTCCAACTGGTGTTGGGGTACCAAAAACATCTTTTGCACATGTTCCATTTTCACCTGTTTGCTATCAGACTGGTTATGAAAGGGATTGCAGCCCCTAATAGCGGCAGTAAAAACCCTCCAGATTGGTTGATTGTCTTTCTCTTTTTCAAAGTTTTTATTTTTTTGTCTGCAATCAGTCTGATTATTGATTTTTTCTTTTTCAGCTGTTTGTACTGCTGATTGGTCAGTGGTATGTTACCATGCAATACATTAAAGGCTATCTCACACAGCGCATTGATAAAATCTAAGTTTGAATTACTAATAATAACTCTGCGTAGAGTAGGAGGAGCCCTGTATATCATCTCCAACAGAGACAGATTCCTCCGCATGCGTGATGACATCCTTTCACCTCTTTGCTGATTTTTGTTTTGGAATGTAAACAACCGGACGCTCTGATAGTAAATTTGTTCTGAGTCTTAAATAGTCCGGGGTCTTAGCTTTATAGTCTATTAAAAGATACCCGTATGTTGTGGATGTGGCATCATTAAACGCTTCTATAAAATATTTAGTATTACCCGGAAACATTTGCCTACCTAAAAGCATAACCTGATATTTATCTCTCGGATTTTTAAACAATATTAGATAGTTAGTGTTCAAGGAAATGGTTCTACTGGATTTTCCTTGAATAAACAAATTCTGAACTAGATATATACAACTCAAATTCCTATGATGCACATACTTTGTGAACACATTTTGAACTTCTAAATTGTTAGCTGCATCGTTCATTACATCGTCTATAATTAACAAATTGTTCTTTTCTGCAGGAAGAAGGGTGTCATCAGCAAGAGATTCGGGTATACCGTTAACAAAGTTTATGTCTCTTATCTTAAGAAGCTGGTCATATAATGGCTGCCAGCATGAGTATATATATACAATATTGTCAATGCTGCATGATATAATCCGGGAAGAATTTTCAATTATGCTTTTAACAAAAAAAGTCTTGCCGCAGTTACTGGGACCGCTGACCACCATACTGAACGGGTGCTGCAACCGGGCGTCAAACCCCTGTTCTAATTTAAAATCCATAAGGTACAGTTGTATAGTCTGGGAGCACACGGCGCTTATTGTAAACAACTTTAACTTTTTTCACAATGGTTTTATTCTTCAAATGAAGCTTCTTTTTATCGCGTCTGATGCTATCAGACACGGCAACTAGGTGTGCGTCTGATGTCTGATTGGTTACAAACTTGTGGACTAAACCTTTCAAGGAGTCGTGGGTGACCACTTTTGAGTTTAGTGCGTTCAGTGTCACGCCTTTACATTTGACCTGGGTCTTGCCCAACGATGTGTGATACGCGTAGCATTTTGGCCCACCGGAAACAAATTCCGCTATGTAATCCTCCACACCACCCTCTCCACAGTCTAATTCGCTTGTGAGATCCCCCAGAAACGGACCTAGAGGAGGCATCCACTCGCCAGGGCGTGCCGTGAAAATGACACTGTCCGTGTCACAATACAGCACGCGCTGCTGCAAGTTGTCTAGCAAATCATACAGCATGAGTCTGGCGTGTGCAGTGGTCATGGCCCCGACAAAAACATTAACGTCCTTAACACGGGAAGCTCTACCATCAGCATGCCGCCACTGCACCATTGCGACGTCGTCAGAGATGAAACAAAACTGACGCACGTCGTACTGGTCGCTAAACATTAGCTGGCTAAATCTGGAAGGGTCTGTAATGAGCTCAGATGATGCCATATTTGACCTCATGCTGAAACGACCCCATAACGAGTTTAGCAACAGCTTGTTACAGTTACGAACAGCTTTATTTACACAAATCTTGGATGGGTCTAGCATTATTCCCTCCTTCTCATAATACTCGTCTATGTACTTCTTCTGTTCGTCAGGTGTCTTGACGTGTTCAGGATACCCCGAGGCCTCCTGTTTGAGTTTTAGGAAGGCTTTCACATAGTCTTTAAACAATGTGTCGGTCTTATTGGGGAAATGCCACACCTCATCAATAGCAAGAACCCTGTATCCCTTCTCAACAGCTTTTTCAAGCTCAAATGAGACCCAAGTGCCTTTCAATACCCGCTCACTGTCCCTGTGTCCACATGCAGTATGCTGGTTTTGGTCTTCAGCACACATGCTGCAGAGTGGAAACATCAGTTTTCCGTGGCACCTGTAGGGAAGGACGGGGTGAAAAAGACCCTTAGGGGGGAGCACTGTGCATTTAACAAAGCCGAAATAATTTTCTAGCTTGTCAAAGTTGGTGTAAATGACTTGAGGGTGTCCTACAGGATAGTCTTTTTTAGACTGCACTGTGGGATAGAGACTGGTGAAGTCGTAGTAAAATATTTTTTCATCACAACCAGTCTTGTGGTACAGCTTTATAGCATTTGTGCGACCTCCAAAAAGAGCGTCTCGGGGATTCATGCGTTCTGGCTTTCTGTATGTGTGCATGAAAGCCACAACTGTAGGGTCTGTCTGCTTCAAGGCAGCCCATTCACATTCCCACATCACTATTACGTTCACACTGTGTTGTGATCTCAGTGCATCAACTTTGTCACAAAACATGCGATGCAGCAGTCCATAGGATGCTTTGCTGACAGGATTAACTTCGCTCTCGGGGGTAACATTTAACACAGCCGTGGTGAAAACATCCTGCAAATTCATAAGCTGTATTACTTGTGGGGTCAAAACCGTCCACAAAATACGGTCCAACCCTCTGTTCGCCTCCTCTGAGAGCATGTTTTACCACTTTGTTGGTGGTGTGGGACACGTATTGAAGCCATTCGATAGAGACGTTAGAAAACGTCTTATTCTGCTCAACGTATGCCCCGTCATACGTGAGAGCGAGCGTGTCTCTAGGCAGAAACAGCGTTTTATACACACCCATACTAAATGCAGCCAAGGTGGTATACATGAATGGATCAACTTGTGTACAACCCAGTAACGTGTCACGATAAATGCTGCATGCTTTACGCAGGACATCAACATCGTTAACACAGTAACGCCTGAGTTCAGCCTGAAAATCAAAGGGATTCTGTGAGGCAACCTGGTACCATTCCATGAATCGCACCTTATCGCTTTCAGACATGTACTCATAGCCGTAGAAGGAGGGGTCTGGGTACGGGCCCACATAATGCTCATTATCCCTCGTATTAAACCTGTGTGGGAAATGGCCCTTCTGCAGATCTTGAAAACCTAAAGCAGAGGGTATTTTGGCAAGGCCCATGGGCAAAAAGCTGAACGAATCAATCCATCGCTGGTCATAGTCCCTGTCATACATCAAAATCACACGGCTGCCGCTCATTATGACACTAGGTGTTATGCACTGTCTGACAAAGTACTCGAGGAGTATGTAGTTGTCAAAGCCAGATGCATTATGTGCTATGAAAGTGTACCCACGAAACCTTGGGCGTCTGTAATGTTGCACAAACGCCTCCACACACTTTAATGTGTTAAATGTGAACTTATTGCCCTTCAGATCAGACGCACACACAAAGTTAGCCTCGTGTTTACCGTTGTGGTACCTAGTCTCGAAATCATATAAAATGTATTTATCGGTAGGCTTCTGTTTTTCAACAGGCTGTATGAAACACTGATGGTCGGAGTCTCCGGTTAATTTAGGCTCGCGGCAGTGCTCGCATCTAGGCTGGGCACATCTGTGTGGCGATTTCTTGGATTCTTTATATGTGGTGCCACAGTGCATGCAATGTTTCATATTATCACAGGGGATCATGTTGTGTTTTAATTCTGGTAATTTGTGTTGCTGGTAACAGTGTTGTGATTTGCAGATGCGGTTACAGTCGCTGCATTTCACTGTGGGACCCCTGTGGTGTTGACAGAGTGTATAACATGTGTTACATCTATGTTTACAGGAATGATGTAATGGTGAATTATATGTACTGTAACAGAAATTACACACATAGGATGCACCAAGAAAAGCGGTTGGGTTTAAAATCATGTGGTAATGTTGATTATGGAGATACATCATCAACGTGTTTGTGTTTGGCTCTTCATGTGTGAAAAAACATTCCAGGCGTTTACGCCCTTCTGTGTGGTAATAGATTACAATCTTAATGTTGAAGTGCTTCTCAAATTTACTGACATCTGTGAATGATACTTGCTGCTTGTCGCATAGACCTACTTCAGCATGCATCCGTTTAGCTGTAGCGAGTTTTTCTAGCTCAGAGGCTGATGAGTTTAATGAATGTGCTATACATAGGGAGAAGCACAAATTGTTGTGTGTGTTGTTTGGTGTGTATAAATGTCTGCCTTTCTTTGAGAGAATCTCATCATAAGGGATTTGTGCCAGTCTTAAGCGAGCCCCACCACTACTGTTCTGAGCTACCGTGACAATAAACTCTAATTCATCATCACCGATAGATTCATCATTACTCTGCATAACTTGTGCAATTCGATCGAGAAACAGCTCCGGATCATACCGATCATCAGCGTTTAAAACAACCTGAACATCTGAAGCCAGCGAGGGGCCACGCAGGACTACGTTTAGAACGCTGCCCTGTTGAGATCCAGCCACAGCTCGGTCTACCACATTGGCTAAGCACTCGCGCACTCGCGCAGGTACTTGTTCTGGATGATCAAGACTTATACCCCTAAAATCAAGGCGCTCACGCAATTCGCGAGCATTAAAATTAGGTATCTCTCTAATGTGTGGCTGGGAGCGCCTGCCAGATCCAGATTGCACAACGGGCTCAATCACGATAGTATCACTTTGTGAGAAATTTACAATGACTGAGGGGGTGTGTGGTGTTGCAGCGGTGCCCGGACACGCATGTGCGTCTGTAGTACTAGTAGAAGCGGTAACAGACTCAATAACAGCAGCAGCAGCAGCAGCAATACGGTTAGCATCAGTAACAACAGTGGTCCGAGCATCACCTGATGTACTACCACTATTATTAACAACAACAATAGACCCATCAGCAATAGCAGGCGTAGGAACAGTCTGACGAGGATGTGTATCAGATGAGGCTGATGCAGGCACACTATTAAGTCTAGCTACAATATTGTCTAATTTGTTATCTGTTTCTTCAGCCCACTGCATAAAAGCCTCTAAGTCAAAACATCTAACAGGACTGGAGGTTCCGTTATTATGTTTAAATAATTTATTTGGAGGGTCCATGGTCTGGATTTTAAAAGTCAGGGACTTGAAATTTTGCTGCAGATGATGTCTAATGTACTACACACTTTTTTTATGAATTTGATAAACTGTTGGTTTTGTATCTGTGCTTCTTGGTGGTATTGATTGAGTCTAGCTTCAATCAAACATAATTTATCAACTAATGAAGCTATATGACTCTGTTCAACAGGTTGAGCGTCTGAAACCTTCATGTAAGCATCATACGCCGCTGATATTTGAGAGTCTGTTATACCGTCGTCTTCAAAATCTACGTGTGAATCAATGCTATTTCTGACACATTCTGGTGGGGTGGGTATATGAACAAGATCGAAATCTGATATACTGTATTCAAAAACATCAGAGAAATCACGAGGCAAGCACTCACTCGGGGGTGTTGCAGGACCGCTGATGAAGATCGCTTCTGATTCTCCACTGTTGCACAAAGCTCCAGGTTTTTGTTGTTCTGGGAGGTCGATACTGTTTAAACATTCCAAAAACGTCTGGAGTACGGTGTCCTGATCATTATGTGGAGGGGTACTGTGCTGCAGTCTGTGAAGATAGATATGTGTTAAAACATTTATACATGTACCCATTTCAAACAGAATAAGCGTGTCTCCCTCTCTATCTCTTTTTATCTAATTTATATATATACCTTGTAGTGTGCGTTATTCCTGACGGCCCTGGTTCTCCGCACATAAGGTTCTCTGGCGTGGCTCTGTATGTGTAAAACGGTCGGTTTTAGAACATTTGGAATTGTTTAAACCCATTTGCTGTTTTTTTAAATACACAATTATACACCCCGTTGTATACATACCTTTTGTAAGGATGGGCTCTGTGGTCGCGGTGTCTGAATGTTTTCCTGCTCAGTTTGTTAACCCTGGAACAAATCAAAGAAAAACTCTGTTATTATATAATTTAAAACAATCGCAAGCTTAAAACATACATACGATTAAAAATCGCGTAATTCTGTACACACCTTGTGCCTGTTAGAGATGTTGTTCCATCTTTAAAATCCCCCGTTTCTAAAGAAAAGGGTGCTGTGCCGTTCTCCCGAACTCCTGAAAATTAAGCTTTTGTTTTAGGAAAAAAGATAGTTTGAATATCCTATAATATGTTAACATAACACTTTTAAAAATACAATAATAGGTTTTGTTTTACTTACCGCTTAAGATGTCCATGTTATAAAGAACGATGATAGTTTTGATGGTCTCAAAGAAAGTGATGTTGTCGCGACGAATGCTGAGTTCACCCTGAGCTTCGCATAGGTCTCGGTTAAATACCTTCTCCAGGAACAATGCCAGTACACAACTGCTTCACACCTTAAGGTTCACACTCCCATGCTACTTCCCAGAGTTCTCGAAGAGACAAAAGACACCTAGTCTGGAGGTCCTGTTTCCCACCATCAACCTTACTACACCCCACCCTCCCCCCTACCATTTGTCTAGACAGGTTTGCCTTAGTTCAACATTGCGAAATCCCGATTTTTAAATAAAATGATCGCATCAACCCTGGAAAGAAAACTAGTTAAATTAAATAAAACGCTTGTGAACATGCCGACATTACCCATTCGGAAGAAATTCCCACTTGTGCCGTTTTCAAAATAAATTGCATGTATCGCAGCAAGCTGAGATATTGTCAGGTTTATAAAATTAGTCTAGCCTCAGTACACAACTGCTTCACACCTTAAGGTTCACACTCCCCAAGCTACTTCCCAGAGTTCTCGAAGAGACAAAAGACACCTAGTCTGGAGGTCCTGTTTCCCACCATCAACCTTACTACACCCCACCCCCTACCATTTGTCTAGACAGGTTTGCCTTAGTTCAACATTGCGAAATCCCGATTTTTAAATAAAATGATCGCATCAACCCTGGAAAGAAAACTAGTTAAATTAAATAAAACGCTTGTGAACATGCCGACATTACCCATTCGGAAGAAATTCCCACTTGTGCCGTTTTCAAAATAAATTGCATGCATCGCAGCAAGCTGAGATATTGTCAGATTTATAAAATTAGTCTAGCCTCAGTACACAACTGCTTCACACCTTAAGGTTCACACTCCCCAAGCTACTTCCCAGAGTTCTCGAAGAGACAAAAGACACCTAGTCTGGAGGTCCTGTTTCCTCAATGTCTGGGAGGTGTGGGGTGGGAGGTGTGGGGTGGGGTGAGGGGGTGAGGGGGGTGAGGGGGTGGGGGGGGGGGGGGGGGGTGGGGGGGGGGGGGGGGCAAAAAAAGTGCAGGTGTATTACTACTACCCTCAGCCAGCAGTTTTTAAATTTCCCTCAGTGCCGCCTGCTCTGGCCCCTGGAAGACAACTGACTATGGTTGCTGGTGTCTTCACATGTCTCAGAACAGAATCACTAATTAGCAGAGTTTGTTCCCCGGCGGGTGTGTCACCGAGTGGGGAAAAACAGTTAGACACAGGAACAGGGTTGTGGTGTACCAGGGCTTCTGTTTAAGTCTATGATTCCTCCTCACCGTCACCCAGCCATCATGTTTTCACGTCTGCTCAGGATAACCTGCTGGGAGACAGTTAGCAGGGTCTACGCCACCTTCCACTGCTCCATCTACAGAGGCCTGACCAGCTACGAGTTTTTCAATGGTGGGATGCCGAGAGTTCAGTTCAGTGATCCAGGCCTCCAGAGCTGCATAAAGACTACATTTATTACAAGTATCATTACTGCTCATTTTAAAAAACAGAAAGCATAACTCCTTCTCCAGAGTCGAGCAGTCTTCCACATATCAGGTTAAATAAAGGCTGCTGAGGAGCAAGCATGGCTTGGGCCCATCTCAGAGCTCGCCCTCGCAGCAGGATAACCATGAATGCAATTTTGCACAGTCTGAGGAATAAATTCTCCTTTGTTGATGAAACACTAGGAAACACTGTGTGAGGAAACCTGTTCTTTTCACTGGTAAAAACTTCAGGTGTAGGAAGAGGCCTCTCCAGAGGTACAACCTCCCTGAGCTGTGCTGCTGACCATGTCCATCGTTTTATGACCACAGTATACTCATCTTATAACGGATGTCAATCCAGCAGATTATCTTTGGCATGTGGTGGATCAGGAGATTTGCAACATGGATGCACAGCCGACAAATCTGAAGCAACTGTGTGATGCTATCATGTCAATATGAAACTAAATCTGTGAGGAATGTTTCCAGGTCTTTGTTGAATCTGTGCCACAAAGAATTAAGGCAGGTGTAACTAATGAAGTGGCCGGTGACTGTATTTAGTGTCTAGATTGAATTTTCAGTATTTTATTCACTTAATAGCAGGACAGAATACCACATGACTGTGGCCTTGTGTTATACCCTCTCTGCTGCAGTGATGCTGCAGACAAACACAAACATCGTGATTACACATTTAAGAAGAGCCTCTTAAAGATGAAGGTCTGTGTCTCTTGACCTAAACACATAATCCAGTTAAATCTAATTTATGTTCATCAATGCCCCTCACACTGTAACTTAAAGTAATAAATTGGTTACTGATTAATTACAGAAGCACGTTTGTGAGCATAAAGATGTAAGCCTTGGACCATCGGGATGAAATGTGGTTGGGAAACTTAACAAGCATTGATGAAGCTTCATCAGTAGTTCAAACAATGCCTCAAAACCTTCGCTCACCACGGGTGGTTAGCAGACTGTGGTTGTACCATGCAGCCTAATAACATGCAGTAAATTGCAGGTTAAAGCAGCTTACACATTGTTAAACGAGGAAAGGGAACTAATGTGGCTGTCACATTACCCTTTTGTCCCATTTCATCCCAGGATTTGATTAAATTGCTGCTCACTTTCTACAGTACTTAAAACTGATCACACAAAACTATTTTTCTTCATCTTTTAATGATTACCAAAGTCTGTGAATCCCCACATTGTTCAGTTGTTCTTTTTGCTCCCCATGAGGTCACTTTCACCATGTGACAAAAACAACACCCCACTGTACACACTCGGGCCACCAGCAACTTTCTAAATCCTCAATAAAAAGCTGACAGGTTGCAATGATGTTCCAAATAACTTATTAAGAAAACAACTAAATACACAGAAAATATTATGAAAACTGGTTTATTTTATATCTCCTAGTTTGAAGTGAAGCAATAAAAACATGTATAAAACATCACAAACTGTAATATTATACAAATGCTTCCTGCTGATGCAATGGAGACATCTTCCAGTGACAGTCTTCATCCGTGTGAGTGTGAGGAGGCTCCTAAACCCACCGACACAGAAGTGCATGTTCACAACTCCCTCTGTGCAGGCGGGGTCAGGACCCTCCTCACCCTGGGTGAAGAGGGGTGGTGCTGTGGCCAGTCAGGTATGAAGTGCTGAGAGTGGATCTTTGGTCCTCTGTGCAGCTCTGTCCACTCTCAGCTGCTCTGCAAAGCAATAACACGAGAAAGACGTCATTTTAACACAATACAGCATTTCCATTGTTGGCAGCTGCAGCATGTTGTTAAATGCAATTTTAAACTCAACATATACACACAATAACTATAAATAAACTTAAACCTACAGTACTGTAGGACGATGATTTACACCAGCTATTGGAAGGATTTAGTCTTCAAGACAGTTTGTAGCCAATGTGAGGTGATAACTTACATAGCTGGAACACAGCACCACTCTCCAGTTTGTCATTTGGTCATCCATCCTTCTCATCGGGTTGGGGTAAGGCTGTCTTCTGGGTGGAGCATCTCTCTGTGTTAGCTCCGTCTTGGACGTTGAGTGTCTGAAGTTCTGAATGCTGGGAGAGGACAAGTGTAAAGCACCTGAAGACAAAAAGACAAAGAGAAAAGCATGAATTCACAGATCACCGAGTTGTTCAGTTTACTTTTCTTCTGTTATGTGTTTTTACCTTACCTCTGATCCCTTAGCCACAGGCTATACCTTATGTAAAAACAAGAGACTACAGTCAGTTCACGACATCATTTTTAAACATTTTCTACTTATTTGTGTTGACATTAAGTACGGACTTACCTTTGTCCTGCATGGTGAGCTAGAGCTTGAGAAAAAATATGTTAGTCATTTAAATAGTGTCTTACAAACACTGCAAGACGCAAAAACCAACTTAAACATTTAAAGTTTAAAAACAAGTTCTAACATTACCTAGTCAGAGTCACTGTCATCAAGTGAAAGGTTAAAAGGCCTTTCCCAGAAGCGTCTGACTCCAAAAGAACCTGAGGATGTCGAAGGGCAACAGAACGTGTCATCACTTACCTTGCACCTCTTTGCACTTACCTCTTCAGTGCAGATGTCTTCTCTGCTTCTCTTTGCTGAGGAGGTGAGAGCTGAGGTTGAAGGAGAAGCTGAGAGAGTAGCGGAGGAAGGAGCAGCAGAGGGAGGAGCTGAGGGAGCAGGAGAGGAAGGAGCTGAGGGAGCAGGAGAGGAAGGAGCTGAGGGAGCAGGAGAGGAAGGAGCTAAGGGAGCAGGAGAGGAAGCAGCTGAGGGAGGAGCAGAGGAAGGAGGAGAAGCCAACGGATCACCAACTGGGAAGAGTGGGGCGTTGGGCTGGCCGAAAGGCGGCATGGCGAACGGGGCAGCACCTGGAGCAATAGGATGTCGCCAATCGTGCCAAAACGGCTCTGGAGGGAGCTCCTGGATGAGAGGGGAATCATCTCTCTCATCCATGGTGTCATACCCCGAGTCGTCACTAGGCCAATCGGCCCACTCTTCTGAGTTGTTCCAGTCAGAGGAATTGTCAGTGTCTTCACTCACCTCATCGACGTCCTCAGGTAGGTAGGGAGGGTACTCACCTTCCTCTTCACTGTCATCAGGATCCTGTGCTTCATGAGAAGAGGGGGAGGATGAGAGAAGGATATACTCACCATACTCACCTTCACTGACATGCTGGGTGTCAGAGTCATCCAGGATCCTGATGACCTCAGGAAGGCCTTCTTCTGCGGGACGCTCAACCACGTAGTCGAGGCGACCTGTGAGGAAATAAGTTCAAAATAACATTAAGAATGTAATAAACATCAAGTGCTAAAGGAACAGAGCTACATCTGTTAGTTTGATCAGATGATGAGAGAAAAGCATTTTAGGATACATTTATGTCAGACTGAATGACACTTCTACTTGTTCATGCAAGCAACAAACAGCTAAGTCAACTAAGTTCACATCATTAAATGAAGCATCCATTTTTAATAGAAGAGCTTCAAATCACTGCAGCGTGGATCCCTGAAATGAAATTTCATGTGAGAGATTTTCTAAAGTTTGTAGCAAGAAAAATCTTCATATTGGTGTTGTGGTTTATTGCTGACTTACATGACGACCCTTTAATCGGGCTTGTCTGCTTCCCCCACAAAGAAAGAAAAACAGAAAAAGAAGATATTACATGTTCAACCGTTATTAACAGAATAATGTGAAGGCTAATTTCAATAAACTACTGAATTCAAATCAGTTTTATTATTATCATATAGCTATAATATAGCACCAAATCACAACAACAGTCTCCTGTTGTTACATAAACATCTTTGTAAATCACCTTGTTGGTTCCAAAGTTCATCCTTTGAGTTAGGGGCATTTTTATTGCTTGAATGATAAAGATCATATTCATATGTGAGTGTCTTGATGACACAAATACTTTAAGAAAGGTCAGGTACAAGGACTGAGTAGAAATGAGTGAAAAAGCAGCCAAGTCCAGTAAAAAGCCTGGAGAACTATTTGTATGTGATGTCATGGCTGAAGGCCAAACCAGATAAAAGGATTCAATTGCAAATACAAACAGAGGCATTGGTAAATGTGATAACAAAACTTTATTTACAAACAGAAATAACACAACTAAAAAACTATATAAACAAATAAAAAACTATATACATAGAGCCACTCCAGGAATCACTGTCCTGGGAGTCACTGTAACGAGAGGAGACAGGGTTCAGATTCAGCTTACTTGCGTGAGACTTAAGAACACATCACTGTACAAGATTCATGTGAGAGATTATCTAAAGTTTGTTGCAAGAAACGTCTTCATATTGGTGTTGTGGTTTATTGCTGAGTTCCACGATGTGCTTTTGGTCAGGCTTGGTGTCTGCTTCCCCCACAAAGAAAGAAAAACAGAAAAAGAAGATATTACATAATTAGCAAGAGAATAATGCAGAAAACAGAGATTTGAGATGGGAAACTGTTCTCTGAGTCCACTGAGAGAGAGAGCTGTGCAGGAAGTGTGAGTTTATCGTGGTGGAAGCAAATCACGGGCCGGATAACTGAAATGAAATTTCATGTGAGAGATTATCTAAAGTTTGTAGAAAGAAAAATCTTCATATTGGTGTTGTGGTTTATTGCTGACTTACATGACGACCCTTTAATCGGGCTTGTCTGCTTCCCCCACAAAGAAAGAAGAAAAAAAAGATATAACTTCTTCAACAATTATTAACAGAAGAAAATGTGAAGGCTAATTTCAATAAACTACCAAAATCAAATCAGTTTTATTATTATCATATAGCTATAATATGGCACCAAATCACAACAACAGTCCCCTGTTGTTACATAAACATATTTGTGTTATATAAACACAAATATGTTTATATAAGTATATATAGCTGTACATTTGCATATGGTTTTATGTGTTACTGGGGTAATAAAAGCAAACATGTAACAAATTGTAAGGAAGAGTTTATGATGGATAGGGCCTAAACTGGAAGAAAAAGTGTTATTAAATATTGAAAAGGGGGCGGGATTAAATACGATTAAGCTATACTGCTTTTTGAACATTTAAGTTATTTATAATTATTATTTTGTTTTCTTTGTATTTTGTATTTTTTGTCTTTTTTTTTCTGTTGTTTATTTTAACATGTTCAAAGTAAATATACAATACCAGCTGTTCACTGTCTATAATAAAGACAGTGAACAGTTAATAGTTAGTATTCCCATGTACTCATATTATATTATGATTATATTAATGTAGCACCAGGTTCTGTAAACTTGTAACAAAACTATCTGGTAGAAACTGTGAGTACATTTCAGAGCCCTCAGTACTTTCACTTAAATAAAGATGTTGAATCAGTACTTCACAGTACTTTAAATATCAAGCATTTTTAAATACTTCTTAAGTACAAGTATCTGCACTTCTTCATAAGGACAAAGTGTCAGTATTTTGCCGCCTCTGTTGACAGACAGTGTTAATCTGTTTTGTGTCACATGTCAGATCAATGTGGGGATATTTCAGTTTTTCTGACACAGAACATAAAAGTGTTTATCTGCTCGGCTCCACTGATCTGAAAATGGGTTCGTTAAACACTTTTGTTCTTTCAAACAGTTTCAAAAATGCCTCCAAAGAGAAACGTACAGAACCTTTTGGTTTCCATTTCCTCGTCTCTTCTAAAAGACAAATGACAGACAAGTGAAGTCAAATGAAATGGGTTTCATTCTTTCCTCTGACTTTTCTCTCTTAAAGACAAACAGCTGATGTGACAGTACTCACATCATTATTGAATGTTTTCAGTCCATAAACGCAATGATCAGATTGTCAGTGTTACACCTGTTACCACTTGTAACAGGTGTAACACTTGTACCACAGCTGTTCATTTTGCTGATGTTTTGATTCAAACTTGATCTTTATTTAAAGTGAAAACAGAGTTTCTGATGAATTGTGTTGTAACAACTGTTGTTGTGCAAGATGCTGCAGAAACACTGAAAAGCACCACAATAAACCAACTCTGCCAACCACAAGTGTAATATGTGTAATATGTAACACACACAGAGCAACCCTCTGAGGTCTTTTCTGAAGCTGAAACTAGCACCACTGAATGAACAATGGACTGGGAGGTCAGTTCCTAGATCATTAAAATGCAAATTCTCACAACCACTGATCAACAGCCATGAGGACCATTCACAGAGAGTTGGGGAATGGCTGCAATCACAGCATTGTAAGATGGTGAACGATGAACCCTTAGGCCCCCTCCTCGATTCAGAGATGGTCTTTCCCTTTTCACGTAAATGATCTCCTTGACTCCGCGCTCAGACCAGCGTTCCTCCCTGTACAGGATGTGTACATCCTCAATGATTACCTGCTACAACAGTCAGCTGTAAGGTGGAGTTATGAGTCCCTCTGTTGTTGTGGGCCACACAGTAATAACTCCCACTGTGCTCAGGTCTGATGTTGCTGATGGTGAAGTTGTGTCCTGATGTTTTAGGTGAGTCTTCGTCCTCCTTGTACCAGGTGTAACTAGCTGCTGGGTTAGCATCACTGCTACAGGTCAGAGTGACTGAACTGCCCTCCACTATCTCAGCAGAGGGACTCACTGACACAGGGGGAAGCTTTGGAGCATCTGGAGGAGGAAACATGAACGTATTTAAAAATGTTGAAATGGATGTTAGATGTGTGCTAATATTTTTCATGCATCTATAAATTTAGAGGTGGATTTAAAAATCCTTCATAGTTTAAATCACCTCACTGCATGTCTGATGTGAACAAAGCACCTCTTTATCATCTATTACAGCTGATGAGTGAACTACAGCAGCAGAATGTGAATGTTAAACAGGCAGAGCTGATGAAATGTTTCAGTTTTTATTCTTTTTTACTCACATTTTACATCAATATGTTTGGATTCAGACCTCTTCACCTCTAGCTTGTTTTCAGCTCTACAGTAACACTGTCCAGAGTCAGAGGACTGAATGGAGCTGAAGACGAGCTGTGAGCCTTCACTGAGCTCTGTGTCTGAAATGACCACATTAGGAATACGTAACAGTGCATATATGACAGAGGAAGACGATCAAATGCAGAAAGGTTTGAGCTTTATTGTGGCTGATAAAGAAAATGATAAGTAGACTAATGGCTGTCTTCACATCTCAGAGTCACGCCCACACACAGTCAGGTCAGAGGTCAGCGGTGGAGGCAGGAAACCCTGGAAACAGAAAGGAAGTGGACGAGCTCGGCATAGAAGCATCCGATCACCCATATGGAGAGGAGGTGCCTCTTTTTGATCTTATTGTAAAACTTCTGTTTTCATTTTTTCCGTGTCTGCTGTTTTCCCTCCTTTTTCCCAAATATAACTGACAATGAACATCTCTGTTTTATAGTCCAGCGTGTGCTCGTCTCTGTGTCGTGACTCCCAGAAACATGATCACCCTTAAGTGGGGTTGATCTGGAAGGATTCACATGCTGGAGGCCAGTATGGTCTGACTGGTTCTGTGTTTCATTCAGGTGGAGGGTCTCATGGACCCGGAGGTCCCACCAGTTACTACTACATGTTACCCATGAAAGTCCGAGTGCAAGGACTCAAAGTGGCGCTGAGCTCCAAGATGGCTCAGGTAACAGAAACCTCTTTGTTTCATGTGTTGTTTCAAATACAGCTGCTAGTGATGTTAGAGGCTGAAAACGTCAGTAACATATGACGGTGTCGACAAGCAGCTGTTTTTGTCATCCACTTATCTCAAGCTTTTATTGCTGTTGTTATGCTGTCACAGAGGCGATAACCCTTACAGTTATCTCATACATGTGAATACAGAAGCCACACCCACCTATTGTTCAGACCCTTTGTTTGCAGTGGTTAGCCACTTAGAAGAAAGTTGGCTTAAAGACTTTGCCCGGTCTGGCCAAACCCCCTTAGCAACTTTTATTCCAAAAAGCGACTAGCGACAAATCTGGCAACTTTTTCTGGTGTTATTGGAGACTAATTTATGACGACTTTTTGACGTGAAAGCGTGTATGCTCTTACTCTCAACAGGTGCTGCCGTGGGCACCTCGCCTGTGCCAAAGCACTCACGGGCGGAGGATAGTCCTCCCCCAGCTGCTATCAGGGCAGGAGATGTGCACACGTATGCGTCCAAACTGCAAATGAATCGCGCATGAGCGAAGCCGCTGTTCCCGCACTGACTGTAATGTAGTCAGTTCTTCTTTTACTGTTATGATGTTTTGTGGATCACAAGGTTTAAAACTACTTATAAACACACACACACAAAGTAACTCAACCAGAGTGCCTATTTCGGGTCACATTTGCCGGTCCAAGTCCGGATAAAGGAGTATGGTTGGAATTGTGACGTTAAAAAAAATCAATGATTGCTAAAAGAAATTTAATTTCTAGTTCAAAATAAATTCTAAATGCATTTAGGACGTTTTTTACTCACTTTACGTCTCTTCCACGATGGTATTTTTCCTCTCACAATTACATTAGCATGACCAATTATGCAAATTAGGCGATGATGTCATTCAGCTACTTTAGGACAACCAATAGCGATTTTCCTTACTGAGGAGTTGGCAACACTGGTTGACAGCACTGTGGCAATTCCACTAAGCTCTCTCCTTGGGTGAGTAAAAACAAAACTCAGCGCTGCACAGTTTTATTTTTTGATGTTAAAATGCGTGTTTGACATTTAAACTCACATGACAAGTGCTTTTAAAGTTAACCAGTTTAAAAAAGAGAGGGGAAAAAGAATAACCTTTCATTTTAAGTTTCTCTTTTAGCAGCAGTGCTAACATTAGCTGCAATTCTAACCCTAACTGCCAAGTTGAGCTTCATAACTGGCACAGTCACTGATGGGAATAACGGAGTTACAAGTAACTTACTACTTGTAACTTGTTAATTTTTTCAGTAACGAGTAATCTAACTAATTACTATTTCTATCGTTACAACGCTGTTACCATTACTAACAAGAAAACGCGGTGCAGTCGCGTGACTGTTCAGCTTCCCGCATTTTATACCAGTTGCACGGAAGTAGCTGTCTACCTAAGTAATTGACCCTGTGCACGAGAAAATGCTAACTTCCTGGTTTGAGACCGGATGTGGGGTTGTACATTTCCGGTAGCTTTACTTTGCGGTCAATCGCTACTGCAAAGATATACTCCAAGATCATGTCCAAAACTCGAAAACGGAAAGATCGCGTTAAGTCACAAAGAGCAGAAGGTAGGAACACTCACCACTGTTGTGTCATAAAAAATCGAATGATCAATTTTGACGTTTAAAGAGTTTAGATCGATCAGTTGTTTACATCACTCAACACAAGCAGAACTGCATCACTGCAGCAGAAGACACATCGTCCACATTCAGAAGCTCATCTCTGTATAGTGACTGGTCTTATGATTTAAACAGGCAAATGTTCAACATTCAAACTACAGGTGAACAATAGTCAAACCAGATGTTTCCCCGTTATGTCGATATCAGCTAGTCAAGTACACACCTACGCAGCATGTTAACAAACCGTGAAAAAAAGCCACACAAAAAATGAATGATTGCTGGTAACGGTTTCTATACATTAGTATTTACGAAGGGTATGTTGTGACTTACCTTAAAAATTACAGCGGTCCCTCGCTAATAACGCGGTTCACCTTTCACCTGGCTGTGAGATTTTTTCGTGCAAGTTTGCATGCTTTTTTTTTTACATCACATTGTCCTGCGTCCTGATCGCTGCAGACAATCTCCTCCGTGACGTCTCTCCTGTACAATACAGAATCTCTGCATCGATCGCTAGCAGTGTGACTCTGTATGTATGTATGTGCTGTATGTCCACAATGTCCACGACACGTTTTGCACGTCAAAAAATAAAATTGGCTAATTGATTTCACCTATCACTGGTTATTTTTAGAACATAACACCCGCGATAAACGAGGGACAGCTGAGAAATATAACAATATAATCCATTTTCTCTTTTGCCCTGAGGCGCGGGGAAAAATATCGACAAGTTGATGAACATTATTTACAGATATATTGGGTAAATGCCCGAGACATCTATAGAAGTGTAAATCGCCGCTTGATTCATTCATTTGCTTAACTTGTTTTGGACCGTAAACCAGGCGCGAATAGGACACCGGAAACAAAGCTCCCCACAGGAGTTTCCGCACCGGAAGTAGCATATGCTAACGTGCACATAGTCAATCTGGGTGCTACAGCTTTAAGCAGCTGCGCGCTCCCGCAGACGGCAATCTGGCCAACTATCACTTTTTGGCACAACACCTGGAGCTTGTGGTGTAATCTGTGTATAGCCTGTTTTATTGTGAAAGGGGTTCGGAAACAGGAAGTGAATAATAAAGGTCGGAGTTTGTGTGCTCTACAAGGTGTCGCTTGAATCCTTGCCTAAAACCACGACATGGTGTCAGAAGTGGGATCGCAGTAAGAGCCTTGTCATCGGGGAGTGACAGCAAGCGGCTTTGGGAGCGTTAAAGAGTTTTTCTCCAGGCGATAAGATGTCGGACGAAGAAGCGGGAGCTAGCGCAACAGCTACACAGCCTCGCAATTCACCGCCCCACCAGCAAGCTAACGGCGGCTATAATGCTAACGCCAACTTACCCCCGAATGCCACATTCACCATCCAGCCTCCCGAGCTGTTTGATTTCTCAAGGCCACAGCAATGGGAAAAGTGGATAAGGAGGTTTGAAAGATTTCGACTTGCAAGCAACCTGCACCTTAGCTCAGAGGCTAACCAGGTAAACACACTCATCTACTGCATGGGGGATGAAGCAGATGATATCCTCCGAGGGCAAGCTTTATCGGACATACAAAGGCAGCAGTACCAAGCAGTAAGAGACACTCTGGATACGTACTTTGTTCCCAGGAAAAACATTATCTATGAGAGAGCCCGCAGAAACCACAAAGTTAGATTTAAGATAGACACAGGAGCTGACGTCTCTGTTATCCCAGCCCAGATGTATTACTGCATAAACCAAAATGAGACAGAGTTAAGTAAACCAGATAGACCACTGTTTGGTCCAGGTGGTACTCCACTTGATGTGTTGGGTATGAGCAGAGAAACAATTTGCAAAGGTGAACAGGAAATACAGGAAAATGTGTACATTATCAAAGATTTGCACATAGCACTGTTAAGCAGGCCAGCTAGTGTCAAGCTGAACCTTGTGTGTAGAGCTGACAGTATTGACATGAATGTGTTGAATGAGAACTACCCAAAGCTGTGTCAGGGATTAGGTTTAATGCAACAACCTTATACGATTAAGTTGAAACCCAATGCTGTGCCTTTTTCCCTGGCCACACCAAGACGGGTCCCCATCCCTTTGCTAGGAAAGGTGAAACGGGAACTGGAAAGAATGGAGTCCATGGGAGTAATCAGCAGAGTTGAAGAACCAACAGAATGGTGTGCAGGTATGGTCCCAGTGCCAACAAAAAACAACTCTGTGCGTATTTGTGTTGACCTCACTCACCTCAATGAAGCAGTGTGCAGAGAAAAGTACATCCTGCCTTCGGTTGAACAGACACTTGGATCCCTGGCGGGAGCAAAAGTCTTCAGTAAGTTAGACGCAAACAGAGGCTTCTGGCAGGTTCCATTGTCACCAGAGTCAGCACACTACACAACATTCATTACACCCTTTGGGCGCTTCCACTTTAACAGACTTCCCTTTGGAATAGCGTCAGCCCCAGAACATTTTCAGCGTAGAATGTCAGTGATCCTTAATGGGCTGCCAGGTGTGGTTTGTCACATGGATGACATCCTTATTTGGGGACAGGATCAGCAGGAGCACAACGCCAGGCTGCACACAGTGCTTAATAAACTGCAAGAGGCCGGTGTCACACTAAACCTGGAGAAATGTGACCTGAGCAAACAGGAAGTGAAGTTCCTCGGACACGTTTTGTCTGCGGAGGGAGTACAGCCAGACCCAGACAAAATTAGAGCGATCACAGCAATGAAAGAGCCATCAAACGTCAGTGAAGTGCGCAGCTTTCTCGGGATGGTTAACCAATTAGGCAAATTCATCCCAGGACTGGCCGAAAAAGACAAGCCTCTAAGAGATCTGCTCTCGAAGAAAAATCAGTGGGTTTGGAGCTGCGCACAGCAAAAAGCATCCAATCAGCTGAAAGGCGATCTGACGTCAACTCCCATTCTTGCACTCTATGACCCAAACAAAGAGTTAAAACTGTCTGCAGATGCTTCCTCCTATGGACTGGGAGCAGTCCTATTTCAAAAAGAGGGTGAGCAATGGAGACCTGTTGCATATGCGTCTCGTTCTTTAACGGAAACAGAACAGAGGTATGCACAGGTGGAGAAGGAGGCGCTTGGACTAACATGGGGTTGTGAAAGATTCAAAGATTTTCTCATCGGGAGACACTTCTCCTTAGAGACTGACCACAAGCCACTCGTCAGCCTGCTAGGACAGCAAGCTCTAACCGAGCTTCCACCCAGAATCCAACGGTTCCGCCTAAGGCTCATGAGGTACAGTTACACCATCTCACACACTCCAGGCAAAGCACTCCTCACAGCAGATGCACTGTCACGTGCACCCGTTAACCAAGACCCTGATTCTAAGGCTACAGCTGAACTACTGGATGACACAAATATATATGTGGATGAAATAGTCAAATGCATGCCTGCTACCTTGACATATATCACACAGTTAAAGGAACATCTTAAAACCGACAGCATATGCTCAAATGTCATGGCTTTTTGTTAGAGCAGCTGGCCAGAATACAGCCATCTCACAGGCCCAATTAAAGCATATTGGCCACACAGAGACACCTTAACAGTACACGACAATCTGCTACTGAAAGGCACCAGACTAGTGATCCCTACTGCTATGCGCCACTCTCTCCTCATTGCCCTACACGAGGGACATCAGGGAATGTCTAGATGCAGAGAGAGAGCCAGGGAGACAGTATGGTGGCCTGGCCTGAGTGGGCAAATAAATGAACTTGTGAAAAACTTCACCATATGCATCAAAGAGCGTACCAACCCAGTGCAACCTTTAATGCCAAGCCAACTCCCTGAGAGA
Organism: Neolamprologus multifasciatus; assembly: GCF_963576455.1. Lineage (NCBI taxonomy): Eukaryota > Metazoa > Chordata > Actinopteri > Cichliformes > Cichlidae > Neolamprologus > Neolamprologus multifasciatus. Next base: position 34,992,728 of record NC_140444.1, on the reverse strand, counting down.
CCATGGCAAAAAGTTGGAGCAGACCTTTTTACGTTTAACAACGGCAACTACGTGCTTCTGGTGGACTACTACTCTAAATTTGTGGAAATAGCCAAACTTACTCCTACAAGATCGGAGGATGTTATAGTGCATCTAAAATCAATCTTTTCCAGACATGGGATTCCAGAGTTTCTCTATAGTGACAATGGACCTCAGTTTTCAAGCCAACAGTTCAAAGACTTTGCAGCAGCCTATGGGTTCAGGCATGTAACAAGCAGTCCAAGATTTGCACAAAGCAATGGTGAGGCTGAGCGTCATGTCCAAACTGTGAAAAGTCTGCTAAAGAAAGCAAAAGACCCATATCTTGCACTTCTAGCTTACAGAGCAACCCCATTGGCTAATGGATATAGCCCTGCGCAACTACTAATGGGACGAAGACTGCGCACGTCAGTTCCCCAGCTTCCTTCTTTGCTCAATCCCAGCCTGCCCAACAAGGCTACAGTGTTGACAAAAGCGAGAGAGAGAGTGATGAAGGACAGTGTTGCGTACAACAGGAGACATCGTGTGACAGAACTTCCTCCACTCTCACCGGGACAACCTGTGTGGATTACAGACACTAGGAGCGAAGGGACTGTCATCTCCTCTCACTCCACACCCCGCTCATACATTGTAGAGACCCCTTCAGGAGCCATCAGGAGAAATAGGTATCACCTCCAGCCATTGCCAGATGCCACTCCAAAGTTACAAACCCCAATTATGCCTGTCAGTCCAACAGAGAACGCCCTGCCTGCTTCAAACCTATTGGCGGCTACAACTCTGACTCCTAAGACAGAAGACCTAGGTCCTGTCAGAACTAGGGCTGGCAGGATTGTCAAAAAACCACAAAGACTGGACTTGTGAAAATAAACAAAACAAAAAAAGAAAAACATGGGTTTAAAAGTAAAGAAAAAAAGGTCGAAGAGAAAGAAAAGTTTCTATGAAAGGTTCTAAGAAAAAAAAGAGTACAGTTTTCATATATGCAGTAAATGTTCTTGTAAGTTTGATGTTTTCAGCGAAAGGAGGATGTGGTGTAATCTGTGTATAGCCTGTTTTATTGTGAAAGGGGTTCGGAAACAGGAAGTGAATAATAAAGGTCGGAGTTTGTGTGCTCTACAAGGTGTCGCTTGAATCCTTGCCTAAAACCACGACAGAGCTGGGGGGCAAAACAATGGCATGAGTGCTGCTGTTTGACTGAGGAAGAATAAAATGGTAAGCCAATCACATGACCACTTCAAGACGGCAAAGCAACAAGGTGATATATAGCAGTTTTTAAATTGTGCTGATAGGCCAAGTAAAACCAGAGTCATGATAAACAATGGCTGTATCCCAATTCAGGGTCTGCAGCCTTAAAGGCTGCAATTTAAGGCAGATTATGTCACAGTGGCGCCAAAGGCTGTCCCAATTCAAAGGCTGTGTCCCAATTCAGGGTCTGCACGCTTGAAGTACGCGCACTAAGCGTACTACGTACGGTGCGTACTATAAGTACAAGAAGTGCGGAAGTGATAGGCTTGTGAAATGGGACGGTCTAGCCTTCGTCGCGCTGTTCAGGTTGCCTAGCAACCATGATACTAACCACGAGAAACGTTTCATACAGCTTTGTGTGACATAAATGAAGGAGAAAAACTTTTGTTGGTCATTCATTTTTGTCATGACATCATTTTGCTTAGTTGAGTATCTGAGGCTGAGACCACAGGACTGTAAAACATGATTGTTGGGCTTCATTTCTGTACCGAACAGTTATTTCAAGATTAGTTAGTAAATAACAATTAGCTAATGTTGCTCATGAGACTAAAGTCATCTCACTGTGGTAATGTAATTATAATATAGCCAATATTATAGTTATTGTCAGATCATTATGAGATATATATATATATTTAACATAGCTAACATTAACAGTGCAGTGAATCCTACTTGTGTCGTGATATACAGGACTGTAAACCGAGCAGCATCGGTACCTCTCTCTCTCTCTCTCTCTCTCTCTCTCTATATATATATATATATATATATATATATATATATATATATATATATATATATACATTAGGGGTGGGTTTTTATAATCGATTAAAATCGATTCTGGCTTGGATAACGTAAAATCGATTCATTAAAATCCTGAATCGATTTTTTAATATAAATTTATTTTGCCCGAAATGCCAGAATCTCTGGTGAAATCTCACAAAATTTCAACAACCACCAAACAGCTAAGACAGTAAATGAGAGCAGGAAAACGGATTCTGCACAAAGACGTAAACACACAGCGGGACGTGCGGATCAGAATCAGTGAGATGTGACTTTCTCACAGTCGGGGCTGAAAGCCGACAGCTGGCTGATTCTGATCTGTCGGCGGGTCCGCGCTTTGTGTTCACTCCCTTTATGTGCTGATTCTAAAGCTGTTAGTTTGATCTCTCTCCAAACAATATTGACCGAACCAGCAGCAAAAGAAGATCCAAACTAAGCTTCACATAAACATCGTCATGTATTCACTCTGACTTTTACTGTTTTGCTTTGACCACGATGCACAGCTCTCTCTCGCGCTCGCTTGCTCTCTCTCTCTCTCTCTCTCTCTCTCTCCCTCTCTCTCCCCCCCTCTCTCTCTGTACTGTTTTCTGCATTATTCGCTTGCTTGTTACGCACAAGTCTACCGTTGTTTACAGCGCTGTCAGCCGACGTTTTTTTTTTTCGTTTTATTTACTTCCAAACAGAAAACCTTAATTTCTGCCGTTCAATACTGAACAAATTGAAACTTAAACTTAATTTAAAATTATGCAAAATGCAAAACGCTCAGCCGTGTCTCTAATAAAACCGCTGTAACGTCAGAGGTAACGTTCATGTGTTGATTAATGGTTTTCTTTCGTTTTTGATCTACTGCAGAATATTTTTATAAAATCCCCTTCATGTTTTTCTGTGTTTTATCTTCAGCTACTTTGACACAAAGGCCTCTGCTGTGATGCTCACACCTTTGATAAAGTCTTGCGTGTGTCAGCTTCCTTTTTATAGATACAAAAATATGTAAATGTACTAATCTGAATTATAATATTTCTGACTCAAAATTTCCCAGATTCAAATCGAAGTGAATCGAATCGAATTAAATCGAATCGTGGATTGAATCGATTCGGGACCTTGGGAATCGGAATTGAATCGATTCTAGAAATCAGTGACGATACCCAGCCCTAATATATATATATATATATATATATATATATATATATATATATGTCTCCTTGATCCACAGTCAGCATCGGAAGGGAATAAGCGTCGAAGACGTTTGGAAAAGGAGGGAGGATGAGTGTGTGCATATCAGTGTATATGTATGTGTGTGCGTGTCCAGAGTTCAGCTGAGACAGTGTCCTTCGCCCTGCTAGGCTAAGTAAACAGTCTTCCAGGTGGCCTTGCCTGGAATGGGAAGGAACAGACTAAACACAGTTGTTATCAGGGTGTTGTTGTTCAGCTTCAGCCTTGAGACCGCAGCTGGCGCCAAAGGGGTATCCGCATAAGTGATGGTGGTTTTTACTTTAGTGCGAACAGCTCATATGAATTTCAAAGCAGTTCTACAGTCCAACACTGGTCTCTCAATCTCCCGTTGGAGAGCCGCGAGCTTCGCCATACTTGCGTTCTGTGATGTTGTCATTTCTTGTGCTCAAGGAGGCGATTTCTGAGAACTCACGACAGTGTGCCTCCCCGAGATGTCATCCAATTTGCGCCCAGAGATGTTATTCCGAGCTAGCCCTTCCGAGATGTATCCAGCCTGCAGTCAGAGATCTTATTCTGAGTATTCACAGCAGCCGTAGCCTCTCTAAGATCTTATCCGTGCTGCACTCATTGAGCCCATTTTGAGAAACTCACACCTCTCCCATCATATCGTTCCATAGCCCCAAAAATATTTTCAAAAATGTGGGAGGGTTGGATTTTCTCCTGAAATGTGATTTTGATATATGGAAGTTGCTTGTCAAACTGTCAGAATATCACAAGCAAGTCTTATCTTATTGGAAGATGGTTTTTCCCCATGACCTCACGCCCCATGGCTCCACCTTGTGGAATAAAAGGACCATTACAATTAATAGGAAGTCATTCATTAAAGAGTGGAATGAAAAAAACATCTTTATAACAGATTTACTTGAGGAGAAGGGGCAGTTTAGTGTTCCCCTAGAGTATATAACAAAGTTTGTAACGTGATCCCTTTACTTCTGTTGAGTTTGATACAAAATCATTTATGTTACTCTAAAGGACAAATAAAGCTGCCCTCTTTACAGTCAAATCAGATTCCTGAAACTAATAATGAATAATTATGAAACACTATTAATAAATGTGTTTAATTTTTTGTACCAGGTAAGCCTCACGTATGTTAGTGTTGCCGGAAAAGAAAATGTAAAATGTCATAAGAATATGGCCCATTTATATTGTAAATGTTAATTTTTTGTTTTTGTTGTTTTGTTTTTTCCTATGCTTTTTGTTCAGATGTAATTGCACCAATATTATCTCCCATTGAGAGTTTGTAAATTTGTGCAAAGACTTTAAAAAACAAAACAAAAAAATTGCTAAAGCATCCTTAACTGGGCTTCCGTTGCCAGCCGGACAATAATAACGGTGACACCTCGAAGTCAAGCGCGGGAATCCGAACAAAGGAAGACGAGGCAGAAGAGAAATGGCAACGACCAGCAAGAGAAGGAAATATGCGTGCAGCACCGATCACGGCCCAGTATTTTAGGCCATGTTGGCAAAGTGAGACCCAAGGGTGTTATTTATGCCGAGACAAAGATGGCTATGCTGTTAGCTACAAGCAACATCCCATTCACGTTTGTGGATGTTTTCAACACGTCCATGAAGGATATGTTCCCAGATTCGGAGTACGCTAGCCAGTACTCAAATGGCAGAACAATGGCACTGGAATACTGAACGTGAGTTAAACGCTGCACAGTCGTTCTCTCTCCCGCACTCGTTATATTATCCATTTTTGATCTGCACACAGCTGTTGCCACGAACAACGCTTACATCATTGTCACGAGACACTCTCGCAAACGAAATCACGGTTTAGTAACGTAGTAACGCAGTAACACAGCGTGCTAACGGGAAAGTAACAGTAATCTAATTACCTTTTTTGCAATAGTAATCCCTTATTTTACTCGTTACTTGAAAAAAGTAATCGGATTATGCGTTATTGCCCATCTCTGGTCCACATACAGAAAGTGTCATAGAAAGATTTAAGGTATCATGCCACATTTGACCTCTGACCTCTTGTTCATTATTTTATTATTATTAAATTAAGAGTCAAAGTGAAAGACAAATTTGAAACTTTGTTACTTACTACCGTTGTTTGGAATAGATAGGAATATAGAGAATTATATATTTTTATTTAAAGACAGCGTTGTCAAGAGAAAGAGAATGACCTGCCTAGTTAATAGGAAATATACTTTACTATGATATATAATAAGCTCAAGTTATTCATGTACTTTATTATTAAACATTTAAACAATGACATGAATGTTACACATGTAGTATATCTGCATATCTGTGTAAATCAAAAAGAATTATGTCAAGTATAGTAAAGTGGGTTTCATCAGGACAAAATAAAAGCCCTTGCACTTGTTTTTATTTCAATACAAATTTCTTAAAGAAGGACAAAAAAAAAGGAAATAAATAAATACAAAATATCACACTATTGCCCTTTAATTAGTTTTAAAAACCTGACATCTTTGCAGACCACAACTAGAAAGATAAGCACATCGGATTCAGATTTGATTTAAACTCACATCAGTCAGTCTCTAGAAGTCTAAAAAGTCTGTTTCTACCATTAAACATCCAATATACTCAACTTCCCAGAAAGTTTTGACTTCACGTGTGAAAATAGGAACGATTTTTGTTTGTTTTGTACCACGAGATCAGCTCAGATATTAACCTGCATAGCATTCAGCCCATGTTTAAACAAAATGTGGCATTTTCTGCTATTTCCTGTCAGGACAAATGGAAATGAAAATGTAATTTGCTTTAATATGATGGAACTAAAAAAACTTAATTTTCATCACTGACTGAGAATTTTGGATCTGTCTCCCAGCCTGGCTGTCCTGATTACGATGATGTATAAACCTTCAGCTGAGGAATAGATGCCAAAAGCCAAGAAGACCATAGAATTGTGCTCATTTAGCTGTCAGTAGACGACATGAAGAGAGCTGATACTGAGATGTCTTTATTTCCTTGATGCCTTGTTGGCATGTTGAGTTATTGCCTTCCCCGTGTAATGTTTGCAAGTTTTAATTTTGACTTTGTGAAATTCCCTCATCTCTGTGGTGAGAAATAACTTTGCTATTGCAGAGCTAAATTATTCAACAAGTTAATACCTTCACAGCGAGGTCACCTGAGACACGAGAAATCCATTTTCATGTTATTTAATGTACCTCGGTACAATGACAGTCCTGTAATGAAGTGCCTAATTTAAAATGTAACATCACCTATTGGTGAAACGAGCTTAGATTATAGGACTCACATGTTTTCATTTGTAGTCTTTAAAACCTGTCTCTACCCATCTAGTATTAATTCTTTCTGGGATACAAGTTAAGTATGTATATTATGCACACACACAAACACACATGCAGCTATTACACATTTCTTGTTTTTATACCTAAGATGAATTATTGTTGAATGAAGACATTTTTCAAACACATGTAAAATGTGGCCAATTGTATTTATTGGGTAAAGGAAAATGTAGAAGGGGGAAAAGAGGTAAAAAAAAAAAAAGGGGGGGGGGGATAGAAAACCCCAACAATCCCCTCTGAGCAAGCACCAGGCGACAGTGGATAGGAAAAACTCCTTTAAAGTGAAAGAAATCTAAAGGAGAAACCTATGGCAGAACCAGGCTCAGGAGGGGGCAGTCAACTGCCGGGACTGGTCGGGGGGTGAGGGTGAAAAAAGAAAAGGAGGGAGGGGAAGGGGAAGGGGAAGGGGGAAAATTAAGTTGGAATAAAGGTGGAGGAAGACAAGGTTACATCAGGTGAGAAGCAGCAGTGTCCCTCCTCCAGAACCAGAAGAAGTGTTTTTTCTTCTTTTTAAGATATTCTTCGACGAGCACCTTTTTCTCAATGATGAGGGTTTTCAGCTCATCCATTGTTTCTGTGTTTTCTTTCTCAAGTTTGTTGCATCTTTTCACCATGTCTTCTAATTGTTCTTGTTTTTCTTCAAGCTTGTCTTTCAGTTCTTTAACTGTTGCCTCCTCTATTCGCTTTGCCTTGTGCACATCTGTATTTCTCTGTTCTACTTTCTTGTGCATGTCTTCCAACTGCTGGTTTCTCTTCTGGATTTCCTGAAGTCTACACTGCAGGTCTTTATGTGTTTTCTGTTGTTCTTGCTTTTGCACCTGGATTTCAGTGTTTTTGCACTTCAAGTTCTTTGAAAGTTCCTCAAGTTCAGGTATTTTTTCTCAGCATTTCATTGATGCTACTCTGCATCGCTGAGCATTGTTTTTCCATTTCTTTCTTTTCTCCGTCCAGTACAGTTGTTTTGTACCTGGTTTCATTATACAATTCTTGGAGTTCTTGAATTTTCCTCTGGAGAATAAGTTTTTCTTCTTCCTGTTGCATTTTCTGTTGCTCTTTCTCTTGAATGCAACTCTTTATTTCCATGCACTTTTTTATCAAGCCTGATTTGGAGCCCTCTGTGTTTTTCCTCCATCTCTTCAAGCTTGGAGTCCATTTCTTTCTGTTTCGTTTCCAGTTGCTTCTTGTCTTGAAGCAACTGTTGATTTTTGTGCAGAGTTTTGTCATACTTCACCTGCAGCGCTTTGTATTTTTCCTCCACGCCTTGGAGTTTGCTCTGCACGTCTCTCTGCTCTGTGGGCTGTTGTTTCTTGTCTTGGAGGATCTCTTTATTTCTCTCCAGAGCTTCATCAAGAATTACTTGCAAGCCTTCGTTGTGTTTCTCGATGTTCCTCAGCTTGCAATCCATTTCTTCCTGTTGTATTTTCTGTTGGTCTTTCTCGTCAAGCAACTCTTTATTTTTGAGCAGTGTTTCCTCAAGAGTTATTTGGAGCATTTTCAGTTTTTCCTCCAAGACTTCAACCTTGGAGTCCGTTCCTTTCTCGAGCATTTCCCGTTGCTCTCTCAGTTGCTTCTTGTCTTGAAGCAACTGTTGATTTTTGTGCAGAGTTTTGTCATACTTCACCTGCAGCGCTTTGTATTTTTCCTCCATGCCTTGGAGTTTCCTCTGCATGTCTCTCTGCTCTGTGGGCTGTTGTTTCTTGTCTTGGTGGATTTCCTTAAGTTTTCCTAGAGCTTCGTCAAGCTTTTCTTGGAGCTCTTGATTCTTCTTGAGCATTGTATCCCCTTTAATGCTCTCTTTTTTCTCCTTTTGGAGCAGATCTTTAATTTTTTCCAAAGCTTCATCAAGCTTTTCTTGGAGCTCCTGATTCTTCTTATCTTGGAGAGCCCATTGTTTCTCCTCAATAATACCCTCTTTTTCTTGAAGCTGGTAGGATAATTTTTCTAATTCAGTGCTCTTTCTCTCATTTTCTTCCGTCAGGATCTTAATCTTCTCTCTGTTCATGAGATTTTCATTTTGCATTTCTTCCAATCGCTGTTCCTCTAATTCTACCTGTTCGTCCCAAGGAAGAGAACTGATATAAGGGTCTAGGGACTCATACCACGGAATAGAGCTGGGGTCAACTTCTTGTCTTTCTTGATCTTTCTGAGACATGTTGGAGTCTGTATACCGTGACTACAAAAAGGATCCAAATGTTTCAAAATGTTTTACTGGCGAACGTTTGAATGCTGCTAACATAAGTGCTGCAAATAACGGACTAAAAGTTGTACATCCTCACCCCTATTTAAGGATTCATGACGATCAAAGCTTCAAAGGATCAAAGCTTTAGAGGATTGTGACATCAGAATTCCATAAGTCACATGACATTTTTGAACGAGGTCATATTTTTGTTTGAATCTTTTTAAATAACATCAACATTCCGTAAGCCAATGAGGTTCTGAATGAGGATAATGTTTTTGCCTGGAAAATTACCAATGAAGTTTCAATCCCTGTTACTTTTGTAAAAAAAAAATAAAAAATAAAAAATAAAAAAAAGTGTTATTGCAATAACATACAAAGTGAGTAAAGAAAGTAAGTAAAAGGTAAAAGTACAGTTTTATTTATATAGTACGGTGGCCCTGAGAGGCCAAACGGACTGCAACTTCAGAAAACACTTGCAAAAAGAAAAATGCTGCAAAAAGAAAAATGCTGCAAAAAGAAAAACACCTGCAAAAAGAAAAACATTTGCAAAAAGAAAAATGCTGCAAAAAGAAAAATGCTGCAAAAAGAAAAACACTTGCAAAAAGAAAAATGCTGCAAAAAGAAAAATGCTGCAAAAAGAAAAACACCTGCAAAAAGAAAAACATTTGCAAAAAGAAAAATGCTGCAAAAAGAAAAATGCTGCAAAAAGAAAAACACTTGCAAAAAGAAAACTGCTACAAAAAGAAAAACACTTGCAAAAAGAAAAATGCTGCAAAAAGAAAAATGCTGCAAAAAGAAAAATGCTGCAAAAAGAAAAACACCTGCAAAAAGAAAAACACTTGCAAAAAGAAAAATGCTGCAAAAAGAAAAACACTTGCAAAAAGAAAAATGCTGCAAAAAGAAAAATGCTGCAAAAAGAAAAACACTTGCAAAAAGAAAAATGCTGCAAAAAGAAAAGCGCTGCAAAAAGAAAAGCGCTGCAAAAGCACACACAACACAACGGAAATAGGAAAAAACACAACGGAAATGTTTCTGGGGAGACAATAACCGGACGGACCAGTTGACCAAAACATGCTGTCGCTACCCGATCCGTACCGGAAACCCGATCGGTACCCCGCATGCGCGAAAGGTGTCTACTTCCGGTCGTAGCGTTTTACGATAGTTATGGGTCAGAGTATCAGTTAAGATGTTAAGAATAATAAGTATATCTTAAAATGTTTGCAATAATGAAGCATTTCAGTACAATGTAGACAAAAACGAAAAATAAAAAGATAGTTACGGATCGGGACTCCCCGATCCTTACTGCGCATGTGCAAAGTCGGACCGTACAAATCGGGTCTACCCGATCCGTACCGCGCATGTGCAGATGTTTTCTTCTTCTTCTGTTCGTTTAATGGCAGTTTACTCCCCAGTGTATGAGGATACTGCCACCTTCTGACTGAGCGAATGAACCCTATTGTAAACTGAATTGGCGTCATTACAAACGCGTGTTAAATTTGATTTAGTGATAGTCGAGTGTGTTTATGCTTGTCTGTGAGGAGAGGATTGACTGGAATAGTGATGATGATGTCCACTATCACTGTCAATTGTCAGTAAACACTTAATCTGGCTGATGAATCTTCACGTGACACATTGCTAAATCAATATTATTAAGTCTGTAATAAGGCGCCATTCTTCTTATTTTACGGCGCTGTTGTTCAATCGGGGAACGCTCTCTGTTGAGGAGAAAAGCATGAATTTGTTTGTAAACGGATTATCCATTGTTTAAATGTCCCGGGCAGTCGAAAAGGAGGCAGAGCTGTTGAGAAATTCTAGGAGCTAACTGGGCGCTAACCGTATCATTCAAATATATTGAATGTCGCAATGTTGGCAAAGAGAGGAAGTGACGTAAGATTTGCGCATGCGGTGTACCGATCGGGTTTCCGGTACGGATCGGGTAGTGACACATGCTAACAAGTGCACTGGGACTGGGAGACACTTCAACGAAGTGGAAGCAGAGCGGCCAAAGAGTAAACTTTCAAAAGTAAGTTCTGAATATTATGTCACTTATTTATGTGCAAATGTTTAATAACGAGGAACATTAAAACATTACTGTTGGCCACATGCCGGCAAAGTTATGTGACATTAGCGATGTTTGTACTTTCAGCGTTTACTTTGTTTTAAAGTCTTTACTTTATACGCCGTTAGATAGTCGACCTTAATCTTACAGAGAATGTGATGATTTTGTGGATAATTAAAGTCAGTCATATATCCACAAACACAACAGGCTGAAAGTCAGTGATGCTGCTCGGTTTGCAGTCCTGAATATCACGGCACAAGCAGGATTCACTGCACTGTTAATGTTAGCTAAGTTATATTGCTGCCTCTGTTCGGTGGTGTTGAGCCAAACGGACTTTAACGTGTGTTTGAACGAGCTGACGCTTCACTCATTGTAGCGACTTCCACAGTCGCTAGAGGCCGGGGATGGAGCCCGCCTATTTGCCTGACGCGCTGTCAACTTTAGCAATAATGCGAGAGGTGGAATTGTTTGCTTGTTTATTAAAGTGTTTACAGAGTAATGTCATCTCGAGATTTGGACTCTTACAACGTCACAGGCTCTAATGTAACAAGACGAAACATGTTGTGCAGCGGTCAACAAAAACTACGGCTACCCAGCCCTCCTCTCTGTCAAAATCAAAACCAGTGAATGACAGACTGACAACGCCCTCTTAATGTCACCGCTAGCACCCACGTGACTCCCATTACACATCACCATAGCAACCAAACAAATGAAAACCCAGTGATCATCAAAAAATTCAATACATTTAATTATGGCTCCTACACTCATTAAGCTGAAAGAAAGATGCTTTAATCACAGCAGTCACACATGTGTCCACTGTACCAGCTGGGAACTCTTCTTGTTTAGCACTCGTAATAACACTAAATCCTTCTGTTTGTAGCAGTGTATACACCTGAGACTGTCACCTGTCTGTCTGTCCTGCACTCTGTCTCTGTTTCTTTCTCTCTGATTGTGGAATAAAAGTATGAACATGTATTTATAAGTTACACTTGTGTTTGAATCCTGCAGCTTATCACACATTTGATTTCCATGTGTGACGACTGCAAGTGTCCAGAGTGAGGACAGACTGAGGGACCCACTGCTGCACATCATCTGTGAGGCTTTGCACCCCCAATGATCCACCAGGACAAACTCAGCAGTGTGTGAGGAAGAGGAGGAGGAAGAGCCAGCAGCAGCTGACAGATGGAGAGAATAGACAGACTGTTCCCTGTTTGTGAAGGACTGCTAGAAAAGTTTAAAATAACTAATTGTCTGTCCTGAATCAGTCTTATTAGGTAATGTTCAAATAATGTTATCATCCCAGTGTTTTCAGTGTGGGAGAAAGTACTCAGGGCCTTCAAGTTACACACTATGAAAGGCAGCAACAAGTTTAATGTTCAGAAACCTAAAGTATGTATCAGCAGCAGAATGGAGCTAAAAATAAATGTTTGTTTCAGTTCTATGAAGCTTTGAGTATTTTGGATTAGTAGCACTGCTGTATTTGTTGCATCATATCGCTGTAATTGTTTATATGCTTTATATATTCTGAGGTAAGTTGATCTATAGTGTTACATCATATTCTATAAGGATGTTATGTGTTTGTTTACTTTCTGCCCAGTTTGACCCATTTAACAGAAGTCAGCCTGTTTAAGGCTCTGATATCTATTCTGTATGACTTAAAGCAGTTATGACATGGTCTGATTTTCTCACCCAATAAAGGAATATTTCATGTATCAGTCTACTCTTCATTCTATCAGACACAGTTATCACAGCTCGTACATTTGCTTCTTCCACACATATATGTAAGCATTGAGCCAAATTTAGTAATGCCAACATATTAAAAGAACAACATTTGTCTCTTATGTATAATACATCTATAGATACACTGTCACAGATACTTGAGTGTCTTTAAGTGAAGATTTAAGGTGATAGGAAATATAAATAAATGCAACTTGAATCTTTACTGAAGCTCAGTATTTGACACAGAGTTCACTCACATGTGCTGTACCAGTGTACCTGCACATGTGATGTGACAATAGAAGTGATTTGATTTGAGAGTTCAAGCTCACTGCTGTAATAACTAATAATGATTAATATAATAACTATAATATTGGCCATCTCATATTTACACTGACTTTAGTCTGATGAACAGCATTAACTATTTGTTATTTACTAGCTAATCTTATATGACTGTTCAGTACAGATATGAAGCCCAACAATCATGTTTTACAGTCCTGTGGTCTCAGCCTCAGATACTTATCAAATCACACAAAGCTCACAAACTCTGCTAATTAGTGATTCTGTTCTGAGACATGTGAAGACACCAGCAACCATAGTCAGTTGTCTTCCAGGGGCCAGAGCAGGCGGCACTGAGGGAAATTTAAAAACTGCTGGCTGAGGGTAAACCTGAATTCAGTAAAAGTATCATTCACATCAGCAATAATGACACCCGGTTACGTCAATCAGAGGTCATTAAAATCAATATTGAATCAGTGTGTAACTTTGCAAACACAATGTCAGACTGTAGTCCCCTCCCCAATCACACCAGGAGTGTCATGTTCTCCTTAAATTGCTGGCTGTCTGAGTGGTGTCCAAGAAACAATGTGGGCGTAATAGATAATTGGGAAACTTTCTGGAGGAACTCTGGTCTGGTTAGGAGACATGGCATCCATCCCACTTTGGATGAAGCAGCTGTTATTTCTAGAAATCTGTTTCAGGGGATTTATGAAATCCCCTGAAACATGACTATCCAGTGTTGGGACCAGGAAGCAGAGTTTTATTAAAACTCTATTTTATATTAAACAAATATGGAGCACTGCTTTCTTCCATTTGCACAATATCAATAAAATTAGAAATAGCCTGTTTCAGAGTGATGCTGAAGAACTAGTTCATGCATATGTTACTTCCAGGCTGGACTACTGTAATTCATTATTATCATGATGTCCTAAAAACACCTTGAAAAGACTTCAGTTAATCCAAAATGTTGCAGCAAGAGTACTGACAGGGACTAGAAAGAGAGAGGTGATGGCGATGGCGTTCATTTCACTCTCCTTGAAGCTCGGTGTGAAATTCTGCAGTAGACTGGAGCGAGGCAAAGAGTAAGTAAAGGGACAATAAGAGGAAATGAAGGGAGAGAAAAAACATGGCTGAGAAACACAAAGAAAGTAGAAAAACAAAAAATGGTGGAAAAAAAGGATCAGAGCCTAAATTCTAAAGCTGCAGCTTTGCATACCTGCAGCTCCAAGATCTCACTGACATGTAATCATAGACTGTATATAAACATAGGCCAGTGTGATGTCATTGATTTGTAGACTTTAATTTTGAACAAAGGGCAACCTCTGGGTACACTTCATCATACTATTTATTCATCTCTGGCTCTCACGGCAGGTCTTTTGTTCTGTCGTCCTTCTGTCATCTCAACTGGTGCCGGCAGATGCCCGCCCTGCCCTGAGCTGTCACAGTAGCAGCAGCACACTGTGTGATTTTGAGGAGTGGACCCAAAATGCAGACACCAAGGAACATGGAAAAAAAACGTAAATGTTAACAGAAAGCGAGCCATTTATTGAGGATGGTAAAAGATTAAAAAACAAAAGGCAAAGGTGAAGCTAAACAATAACCTAAACTGGGGAAACTAAAGATAAACATAAAAAAAACATGAAACTTGATGTGGATATAAAGATACCTTGAAAAGTGGCACAAAGGACAACAGGCAACATTTTTAAAGCTGCATATCTTGCATTATATGGTGATTATTCACACGGCTCTGATGGTGCCTGTCTGCTTGCTCAAATAAAATATTTAATCTCATTTTGTTCATTGTTCAATAATCGTGTTTTTATGAAAAAAGAAACAATTAGATTGAGCAAAAGACAAACTTTATGTACATTAGAACTTTTCACAGTGGTCACTATTCAACATCGAAGAAAAGGGCGGTGTGAATGTGACGTCTGTGTAACGGCGCTTTATTACGCCCTACACAACACACAAGCCCTCAATCCTGTGCGCTGATATCCTTCGTGTAAACCCGAATTTTGAACCCTGACTCTGGGCGATCTTCTGACTCCCGAGATTCATCCACGATTCCTCCTGGTTTGAAAACTGGATTGAAGATGCATCATATGTGCCAGTGTCAGCCTGGAGCGCTGTCCCCCCCGTCCTCACAACCCTGGACCAACGACAGGGACGAGAAAATATATGTCCCATCATCTGGGGTTGTTTCATATACAATTTTGCATTTGGAAGATTAATATCAAGATTTGTTGGACTTCTTGGATTTCAGAAGTCCAAAGTCAACTCCAAGGCGAGGCAGCCCCATGTCATTTCTTAGGTTGACCTTGGATGAGCTTTGTACAGGTGGTTTGGCAGTAACCCTCCCATTCACATAGCCCCCTTCAACACTGAGTACATCATCCATCAAAAACGTCTTGATTTTGGTGTTGTACAGTTTGCTGTAGGAATCCGTCAGCATCTAGAAACAGTGAGAAGCTGGTGATTGGAAAGTTTTAATTAATAGTATATACCCTACAGCCTCAGGCCCCTAGGCACCCTGGTCCAGATTTCCAAGGCCCTTGCTCAGTTTTCTTTGAGTGAGGACTTGAACATTATCGTCAAACGGCTCTTTTTATTCTTTTTATTTGTATAAATGATTTGTACAAATCCTTTTATTTGTATAAATGCATTTTCACTGTTTTATTTTAAAAAAAATATTTATTTTGAAAAGCAAAATGTGATCCTCTCTCTAAAGTTAGAGAGAGGATCACATTTGGTGTTAATAATTTCATTTGTTTAGAAGCAATATTAGTCCCGCCTTCCAGGCATCGGACCACCATCGCATTAGCTAGGTCTTTCACTTTGAAAACAAATGAGACAGTTTGCAGATGGTGGTGCGGAATTATCGATGGATTTGGTGAGTTTGAATGCAAAAAAAAGTGTTATAAACAAGTGTTTGCACTGTCCGAAAGCACCTTGCTTTGTTTGGCTGGTAGCTCATCTTGGTGAGTTGAGACCATGTGCTTGCTAAAGAGGTATGCTAGTCTCTTGCTAAAATTAGCATTTTGCTAACGAAAATTCACGAGTGTTTTTTTGTGTTTAAAAGCAATGAAAATGCCGTTTGTGTTAGAATGTGGTTTCACCAAACTTTGACAATGATGTAACCAAGCACTTTTATCCTTTATGCACTATTTGTGGTCAAACGTAATATTTGTTTGATGTAAAATGTATATTTTGGTGGTTTACTGTGGGAAAGTTTGCATTAAATTCTATGGATCATACTGCGAGCTACTGTATAAGTACAGTGTTGCCAACTCCTCAGTAAGGAAAATCGCTATTGGTTGTCCTAAAAGTCCCTAGAAGTTGCTAAATGACGTCATCACCTGATTTGTGTTAGTTAGGTTAGTTAATTAGTGATGTGCGGATCGATCCTGAAATATCGATTCCTCCGATACCAATCATTTATGTTCTAGAATCAATTCTCACATTAAAATATTGATATTTTAGTAATTTAGGGTAAATTTGTAGTTTTTCATTAACAGGAACACAGTGGAAAGAAACTACGTCTTGCAGCCGCTGGCGTGCGCACTCACAACAATGGTTGAGCGTAATTGGAGTCATGTGCAGACGTATTTTACCTCCACAAACAGCTGAGACGTGATTTGCCATACATGTGGCAAAAAAGTGCGGTGTTGTGGCCATACCTGCCAACCTTGAGACCTCAGAATTAGGGAGACATTCAAAGTACATTTTACAGTGTTTATTTATCAGATAAAATACATTAAATGTCACCGTTATTATTGGCCGGCCTGGAAACAGCGGGGGTGTCCAAATTCAGAAGCTGCTTCCACCTGAGGACCCGGCCTTCGCGGTCTAAAGAAAGCCGGGTAGTACGTCACAGGCTCCCTCGGTGGAGTGAAACTGCCGTCTGCTCCTTGCTATCTAAAATATAACAGGGCACTGATGTAAACTCTCGACTGTCTCACACTTCTGTTTAATCAGTTTTCTGTTTGACGTTTATTCAGCTGTGTGAAAACCCCGGAGGACCCCTCCCGAGAGATTAATAAAGTTTAATTTAATCTAATCTAATAACTTTAATCTCAGCCAAACCGATTTACTCACGAACAAATAAAACACTGAAAAAGCCCAACAATAACATTTTTAAGTTATCAAAGTGACTTATATATCATGTTTAACCCAAGTAGCGAAAGACCGCGGGGGTTTGAAGACGATGTGTCGGTCGGCTCAGATATTTGAAGTTTACACAGCTACATTCTCACCTGAAAATATGTTAAAAGTTTTTTTGCGACCCAGAAAGAGAAATAAGAGTAATATTAAAACGAAGCAGCTGCCGCCATTGTTGGAAACTGGAATTGGCTGGGCCGCGCTATAAATTCTGAGATATGGTCTTTCAATTTTGTTGTCCGGGAGGAAAATTGGGAGAAATTCGGGAGGGGCACTGAAATACGGGATTGGATTCAGGAGGGTTGGCATGTATGGTTGTGGCAACAAAACTAACCTTGTCAAACACCTCAGAGTAAATCATATCAAAGAATATGACGAGCGTATTTTGAGACGAACTGAAGAGGAGGAGAGGGACAGGTGCTGCTAGGGCGAGACAGACGTCTCTCATGGAGTCTTTTAGTGCTGCAGGCAGGCAACGTGTTCAAATAGGCACAACTTCAGTTTTTTTATTTCTATATGATGAACTCTGCGTTATTAAGTGATAAGAACAAGTAATCTGATGTCCTGTAATTATTATGACGCTATAATTTGAGATACAATAAATAAAATATGTTTTTGTACAAAGTATCGGTATCGGATCAGTATCGTCGATACCACCCTGAATATTACTTGGTATTGGATCGGAAAGCAAATCAGTGGTATCGCACATCACTAATGCTAATGTAATTGTAACCTACGCTGCTGGAGAGAGAAATAACATCGTGGACGAGACATAAAGTGAGCAAAAAACGTCCTAAATGCATTTAGAATTTATTTAGAACTACAAATTAAATTTCTTTTAGCAATTATTTGAAACGATTGAGACTCATTTCCTAAATTAAATGTCTATACTATTGACAGTATTGTGACCGGGTTAAACAATGCTATTTATTTTACTTGCCTAACCATATTGTAATGCAACAGTTAAAAGATGCAAACATTACAAAAGAAAACTTGTCCAGTGCTTTTAAGATTCATGGATTCATTTGTTTTTTTAATTCATGGTGAGACAGAAAACCTTCCAAAGTGTCCGAATTGGAGTATTTATTTCTTAACCTGCTGTTTTGTTTGTTTGTTTAGGAAAACCAAGACAAGAAAACCGCTCCAAAGTAAGTACCTATGCAGTAGTAGCACCCAGATTTTCAGTTTAATGGTGTTTTGCATTGCATTGCTGTTCTAATGCAGTTATACAAAAGTCACTGCTGTTTAGTTTTCTGTCTTCATTTATGTTGGAAGTGATAGTAATTTTTTCAGAAATCTCTCAGTCAGAGCGTGGTGCATCATGTTTAGGTGGTTTAGGTGTTATGTTGTGAAAGCGCTTGCTCATGGTGTTTTTTCCTCAATGGTTTCGTCACGTTTACTGTCTAAGGACAGCGCAGCGAGCACTCTCTGCTTATGAGCAAAAACAAAAAACAGGGGAAGTTTTAGGAGTGACGGAGAGAGAGAGCGAGTTTTGAGATGTGAGAGATTTGTGACGTTTAGCGTGTTTGGAGTGTGTAGTTAATGTGTTGTCTTGTGTAGTTAGTGTGTAGTGTTGTGGATCGTTTTGTGTTGTGTGTCAGAACAATGAGGCGACTGCTGTCTCCAGGTAGAAACAGGAGCGATACACCTGCTGCTGTCAGACCTGCAGGTATCAGGCTGTGATGTTCTCCTTTATAGAGGACAGAAATTATTTTTTTGGAGTGTCACAAATAATTTGTCAAAATTTGTCGTCAAAATGAAAACATAACTGTAAATTCAGACACGTGAGGCTGTGCTGAAAACGATGATACCAAACAAAGCAAAGTAAATCGTTTTTAAAGGTGAAATGTGGAGTGAAAATCAAAAGTAGTTAAAAATGGCCAATTATACCCTGGACCCCAGAGGGTTAAATGTTTTTTTAAAAGTAACGCAATAGTTACTTTTCAAGTAATTAATTACTTTTAGAATATTGTAACTCAGTTACTAACTCAGTTACTTTTTTGAAGAAGTAACTAGTAACTATAATTAATTACTTTTTCAAAGTAACTTGCCCAACACTGTTGCAGACAGACTCTCACTCTTCAGCAAGATGGCGGCGCGTGAACAACGCGAGGCTCAGTGTCTCTCCAGAATCTGCTATTTAGCGGTTTTTATCTACTTTTGACCGGATTATTCATCCAGAATTGCTGTGCGTTGCTGACCTACAGCAGACAAGAGCTTCTGGACATCTGGACTCATAACTCCAACAGTTTTATCGCCTATCTCCGACTCATCCCAGAGATCTCCAGAACACCGGAGGCTGCCCACTCTCCCCAGCCGGGCGGAAGTGCACGCAGACGGCGCCGAGATCGTAAACAAAGGCGAGGTAGGCGCGGAGGGCTACGGGCTAAGCTAAAGCTAACACCACACCGGCTGCCTTTACCCAGTATCTTCCTCGCCAATGTCCGTTCTCTGGCAAACAAAATGGATGAGAAACGGCTCTCCATCACTAACAACAGACGGATTATGGACTCAAATGTCATGTTTTTCACCGAAACATGGTTGAACAACAGCTGCCCGGACAATGCTATCGAGTTAGCAGGACGCCACACACACCGAGCCGACAGGCTAGCAGATGACTCCGGCAAGACCAGAGGTGGAGGTTTGTGCATTTATATTAACAATGCTTGGTGCATGAACTCCACTACTACTGAGAGTCACTGCTCACCTAATGCGGAGTTTTTAATGGTCAAATGCAGACCTTATTATCTCCCCAGAGAACTCACTTCGATCATACTCACTGCAGTGTATATACCCCCCGACGCTAATGCTAGGTTGGCCATGAAAGAACTTTCTGCAGCCATTAACAAACACCAGAATAAACACCCCGAGGCTGCTTTTATTGTTGCTGGCGACTTCAACCACACCAACTTAAAGACAGTCCTCCCCAGATTCCACCAACATGTCTCCTGCCACACCAGAGGAGACAAGACTTTAGACCATGTGTATTCCAACCTGGCTGGAGCCTACAAAGCAACACCCCTCCCCCACATTGGACAATCGGACCATCTCTCCCTGTTCCTCACACCTCGGTATTCACCACTCATCCAACGTGTGAAACCTGCTGTGAGGACAATTAAAGTGTGGCCAGAGGGGACAGACGCAGTGCTCCAGGACAGATTTAAAAACACAGACTGGAATATGTTCACCCACACAGACCTGGACCAGTATGCCTCATCTGTACTGGATTACATCTCCGAAACCACAGACAGTGTCACCACCCAGAAACGGATCACCATGTACCCCAACCAGAAGCCTTGGATGAACCGGGATGTTCGTCTCCTCCTGAAGGCCCGCAACACCGCCTTTAGGTCAGGAGATGCACACGCCTACAGTACAGCCAGGGCTAATCTAAAGAAGGGCATCAAAAAAGCCAAACACCACTACAAAAAGAAGGTAGAAGAACACTTCTCCAACTCCAACCCCCGACGCATGTGGCAAGGACTCCAGACCATTACAGACTACAGGACCACCAAACCCTCCCCCGCATCCTCTGATGTCTCCTTCCTCAACGAGCTCAACAACTTTTATGCTCGTTTTGAGCGAGGGAATCCAACAACCACAACCAAAACAGACATGACGCCAGACCACCAACCTCTGACTCTCTCCCCCACCGATGTAGGAGCGGTGCTGAGCAGGATCAATGTCCACAAGGCTGCAGGTCCTGATGGCATCCCCGGGCGTGTTCTCAGAGCGTGTTCTGGGGAGCTTGCAGGAGTGCTCACAGACATATTCAACCTGTCCTTGGCCCACGCTGTGGTACCGGCCTGCTTCAAATCCACCTCCATCGTCCCGATACCCAAAAACTCCAACCCATCTTGCCTGAACGACTACCGCCCAGTAGCACTCACCCCCATCATCACTAAGTGCTTAGAGCAGCTGGTCCTAACACACTTCAAATCCTGTCTCCCCCCCACCCTGGACCCCCACCAATTCGCATACCGCCAGAACAGGAGCACAGAGGATGCAGTCTCCATCGCACTGCACTCTGTCCTCTCACACCTGGACAACAACAACACATACGCCAGAATGCTGTTTATAGACTTCAGTTCAGCATTCAATACAATCCACCCCTCACAACTCATCAGAAAACTGACAGACCTGGGCATCAGTTCCCTCATCTGCAAATGGTTACTGGACTTCCTGACCAACCGCCCCCAACATGTCCGGCTGGATAACCACTGCTCATCTACAATCACAATGAACACCGGTGTACCACAAGGCTGTGTGATGAGCCCTTTCCTCTACTCCCTCTTCACCCATGACTGCAGACCTGCCGATGGTTCCAACACCATCATTAAGTTTGCAGATGACACCACGGTGATTGGCCTCATCAGTGACAACGATGAGGCCGCCTACAGGGAGGAGGTGGATCGTCTGGCTGAGTGGTGTGACACAAACAACCTGCTGCTTAACACAGAGAAGACCAAGGAGCTCATCGTGGACTACAGGAGGAATGCTGACCCACATCCACCCATCCACATTAAGGGGACGGCTGTGGAGCGTGTGAGCAGCTTCAAGTTCCTGGGAGTTCACATCTCCGAGGATCTCATCTGGACGACCAACTGCTCCAAGCTGGCTCCAAGCAAGAAGGCTCACCAGCGCCTCTTCTTCTTGAGGACTCTGAGGAAGAACCACCTGTCCTCGGACATCCTGGTGAACTTCTATCGCTGTACCATCGAGAGCATCCTGACCAACTGTATAACAGTCTGGTACGGGAACTGCTCTGCCTCGGACCGGAAGGCGTTGCAGAGGGTCGTGAAAACTGCCCAGCGCATCGCCGGAGCACCACTTCCTGCCATAAAAGACATATACAGGAAGCGGTGTCTGAAAAGGGCGGTGAAAATCATCAAAGACCCCAGTCACCCATCACATAGACTCTTCACCCTCCTGCCCTCTGGGAGGCGCTACAGGAGCCTCCGGACTAAGACCACCAGGTACCGGAACAGCTTCTTCCCCACAGCTGTCAGACTCCTGAACTCTGCCTCCTGACATCTGACTCACGTTAAACTCATGGACTGGACATACACACACCCACAACCACCTACACACACACACAATGGACAACCGTACCCTCAAACACACAATAATAACATGGACTGAACCACCACTCACAACCACTAGCACTTTATATACCTCTGTAGAAATTATCCACATATCTCACTTATCTTAACTGCACTACTGTATAGTTCTGTGTAAATAATCATACGATAATTTTTAATCCTACAACTGTTTATAACTTGCATAGTTCACATTTCTGTATAAACGTATATCTCATATTTCTGTATAGTTTTTTATTTCATATTTATATCCTGTTCATAGCCTGTACATAGCTTGTACTCACTACAGCCTGTACATACTTATAGTTATAGAATATTCATAACATACTTCATACCGTGTACATTATAACATACCATAATAGACCCATTTCTGTAACATACTTACATATCTATATTATTGCTAATATATATTGTAATATATCTATATCACTAAAGCACTTCTGGATGGATGCAAACTGCATTTCGTTGCCCTGTACCTGTGCATGTGCAATGACAATAAAGTTGAATTCTAATTCTATTCTATTCTATTTAAAATTCAAAGGCTTATTTGACCATCAAAGGTTTTACTTAATTGTCTTGCTAACAAACTGTATTTGTGCTCCTGTCTCCCTCAAAGATCTCCAACAAAATAAAGCCCCCCCTCTCCTGCTGGGTGAGTCTAGTTGAACCATTAGAAGTGTACTTTTTTTCCATACCTGTATCTTGACATGTAAAAGATACAAAGTGACTGAAGTCAGGTTATTGGTACAAACACAAACTCAAAGCTGTACCTTTTGCTTGCTGGTCTCTCGATCAATCTTGATCTTCTATTGTGCAGCGTAAAAGAAGTCTGTCACAGATGTAGGGAAAAGGGAAAACTCAATTTTTTCCAATATGGGAATCATGAAGGGAAAGACACGAAGACATTTATTAATGGAAGAAGATGGACAGCAGCTGCACTGAAAGACATGTTGTAGTGGTGCCCAGTTTGATCCCAGGAGGAGACGCAAATCTTTTAGCCTGCACCAGGAAAGAATCTGCCTAATCAAACATGCAGAGCTATAAGCTAAGGTCAACACTTGTGGAATAACGGGAGCAGCCGAAAGTAGCTTTATGTATGAATACTTTACCGATAGTGAGGACGATGGTGCTGAAAAGGTCAAATTTCAGCATCTTTTTGATGTTAGTGACAAAAGGATCTGAGGGGTTGTTGAAAGAGTTGATGTCCACACTGGAGGCGTTGCTGGTTACCACATCCAAACTGTGGGGCCTGAAAAACTTGCAGAACTACACAAACGTGACCTTTATTATTGCAGACTTAGAAGAGGTGATTCTATGCTTTTTCTGATGTATTTAAATGGACTGATTCACTTTTCTACTCTCCTGGAGTTCTCAAAGCGCTGTATACAACATGCCTCATTCACCCAAGCACAAACTAATAAACATTCACACACAGATGAATGCATCTTGGTGTTAGTATCTTGCCCAAGAATATTTGACATGCAGACTGGGGAAGCCAAGGATCGAACCACCAACCTTCCAATCAGCAGCTGATCTGCTCTACCCCCTGAGCCACAGCTACCCAGGTAAGAGGTTTGATTCCCAGCTACTCAACTCTGCATGTTGAAATATCCATGGGCAAGATACTGAACACAGGGTTGTTCCTGATGCATCCATGTGAGTGTGTATGTGACTGTTAGACAATATATTAATGTGTGTGATTGGGTATTGAATGAGGCTTGTAGTAAAAAGAATTTTGCTGCTCAGAGTAGAAAAGCGCTAATCCATTTTTCGTGACTTTTTTCTATTCTTACCAGAGCTGTCAGCGTTAATCTTGTTAAAATGACGTTAACGCCATAACCGCATTAATGCAGCAAATCTCCGCTAGCGAGTTATCGCACTAATGCGTTGACGCTGACAGCACTAATTCTTACTGTATAATTAGTCTACTTTGGCACTATGACATAAAAATGTGGAATACCTTGGGAACAAAGAGCAGGGCGAGTGTCACAGTGATGGTTACATGGGCGTGTATGAAGGAGAGCAGCAGCATCCAATCAGGATGAAGAGACGGAAAGGTAAATCTGTGGGAGGCAGAAAATATAGAATCATCCCACGTCAGTGTGTGAAGTTTATTGGATTTACAGAAAGTGTGCAATAATTGTTTAAACAAAATCAGGCAGGTGCATAAATTTGGGCACCACATAAAAAGAAATGAAATCAATATTTAGTAGATCCGCCTTTTGCAGAAATTACAGCCTCTAAACGCTTCCTGTAGGTTCCAATGAGAGTCTGGATTGTGGTTGAAGGTATTTTGGACCATTCCTCTTTACAAAACGTGGGGTCTTGCCTGGTGTGGTGGCCTCTGTGGATCTTGTTCCTGTGCTGCCATGATTAGTGGCTCTGTGCTGTCTTCAGTTCAGCTTTGTCCAGCCACTGGTAGGATTTCTGAATGTCAGCCACCTCCGCTATCTGTGACCAGATATGACTCATTCAGTCCCTGGCTGAAGCCAGAGCTCTGCGCCTCTGCATAGCTGCATATACAGCATGTATGTATGCATCTATGTATGTATGCATGTGTTCAAAGTCGCTTACACACACTCAGAAAACAGATGCACACAGCAACGGGGATTCATTACAGGACCTGTGATTAATTAAAACCTGATACATTCTTGGTCATATAAATCGTCACTGGTGTATACCACGTTAAGAAAATATCAAATGGTATGTAATGTAGGCCACTGGTTCAAACTGTATGACCATTTAACATTTGTACATGTGTATGTTCATCATCTTTTTTTCAGTATGTCTTTCTCTTCCTCCACCACGGCTCCATTTTCACTTTATTCTCTTCCTCTTCAGCTCAAGCCACTTCTCCCAAACTGTAGTCAGGACTCTAACAAGAACATTTGTAATAGCATTCTTATTTATTCTCAGTAGAATCATAAATACTGTCAGCAGATTAGACATGTAGCCTACTGCCAAACAACAGCTGGTGATAAGCTAACATTGTGTCAGCTAAAAATCACACTTTCCCTCTCAACAGTTTAATTATATTCTCACATCATATTAGTCTCACTAATATCATCTAATAGCGGCTGAAGGGGAAATAGTGAAAAGTGCAGAGGCTTGTGTAGAAGAAAGAAGATTAGAAAAGGGCAGACAAAGCTTCACAGTTGACAAGACCTCCTGCTCAGACCCACTGGGAGAGGAGATGTCTGGGGAAGAGAAGGAAACAGAATAGAGGAAAACAATGACAAACATGCACCTACTGCTCAAGCTTGGATACAGAAAACAAACAGAATGGAAAATAAATTATACCATGTCCACCCTTCAGTCTGAGCCCTTGTAACCTTTTGTACAGTGATGTGTTCTTAAGTCTCAAGCGAGTAAGCTGAATCTGAACCCTGTCTCCTCTCGTTACAGTGACTCAGAGACCTGGTTCCCCGGCCTGACTCCCCACACCACATGACTAGGGAGACTACCCTGGAGCGGCTCTATGTATATAGTTTTTTATTTGTTTATATAGTTTTTTTAGTTGTGTTATTTCGCTCTTGGCCCACGCACCTGTGTGATTGTGTCCACCTGCTGTTGAACTGGCTGATTTCTCCAGCTACTATTTAAGGCAGTGGCACAGAGCAGCTCACCGCTGGAACGTTGAACCTCCTGAGTTCGTGCTCTCGGCATTATCAAAAGAATCCTCTGTATGTATTTTGCTGTGGAACTAACATTAACTTTTGTGTGTAGATATCCCTCTTCTGGACCAAATCACGGGACCTGCCCGGGTGCGGCTGAAGAGGAGTGTGTATGTGCGGAGGAGCTGTGGCGGTGACTGTGTGGAAGCGTGTTTGTGGATCATTCCCCCCCCCCCCCTTCTCTACCTGGAGCCCTGGACCCCCCTCCCAACTCACTGTACATATATATAGCACTGAGGTGATCCCTGTTGTAAATAAATCTCCTTTTGTTCTCTAAGAAAGAACTGTCTGCGCGTGAGTCCGTCCAGTAGCCTTGACACATCTGGGCAGTGTCTGACTGACAGCAGCTTTATCTTTCAGTATGACATCCCAAACACGCTGCTAAAGCAGTAAAGCATACCTTGATAGTAAAAGACACAATGGAGCACTCCAGCTTCTTTTTCCACTAGTACGTACTCGAGTCTGTTTCCATTACAACTGAGCACAACCTAATGTGCATGGGGTCGTTATAACGAGGCGACCAAGAGTCCTGTGACTGGGTCAGTCATCTGCATGTAGCTTGTTGACATCACATTTTTGGGTCGACTAAGGTTGTTTAGAAGCCCAGCCAAGGAGGTACTAAAAAGGTACCTAGTACAAGGTACTACTACCTAATGAAAGAATAAGCTGAGTCGAGCTGAGCTCAGGTACTAGTGGAAAAGGACTATCAGTCATGGATTGGCCTCCAGAGTTTGGACCTCACCATTATTGAAGGAGTGTCAGTTCATGTTGACGGGGAATGCAAAAATAAAAAGCAGTCAACATCTGGACCACAGATGGATTATGTAATGCTAGTGTGCACACGGGGTTAAATGTACCTTCTTTACTGTGTAGTACATGTTCTGCTAAGACCTCTTATTGTGTGAGCGTGCTTTATGCACAATCCAAGTACTTAAAGAAAATAAGAGCAAAGTAGAAAAGCTGGTCATTTTTTAAAGAGTTTGTCTTAATAACAGTTGAACATGTAATATCTTCTTTTTCTGTTTTTATTTCTTTGTGGGGGAAGCAGACACCAAGCCTGACCAAAAGCACATCGTTGAAGTCATCTGTTACATTATTATTTGTGAGATAAACTTTGATATTTTAGGTTTATAATAATAATTTTTTTAATCATCAATTCTCCCAACCAGAAAAAAGAGGATGTCCAAGGAATCTGTTTAATCTGAAGACAGAGCCAACAACAGAAAAAAGTCACATCAGTGTTGTACAAATAACCAACATTTTGGTTTTACGCTTAATGTTGGACTTACAAATCCTTCTTTGTTGTTGTTCTTTAACATAAATAGATTTTATCACTGATACACTGGTGTGTAAATTATTTTCCTCTTTGTTTTGTATATTTGTTGCTGTTAAATATCACACCTTTAATAATAGACCAAGATCTGAGTGTATACAAAACGCAGAAGAATAGTTTTTTAAGGGACAAGCAGCTATCCAGACCTACCTGGATGTAGGAATCCAATAAAGTCTTTTCACAACAGACATGTCAAAGTGGATCAGCTTCCTCACTTTGTTCAATGATTTCATCTAAATCAGACCATGGATCACACTTTGCTAACTGTACCAGTTTCCATGAACTGCAGTAGCTGCTTCAAATAAACAGCCAGATTCCTCGACCGTTCTCTAGTTACAGCCGTCGTGGTCAGCTGTGTGGCAGGTAGAGTGTGGACCCAGATGCAGGACACAGAAGGCAGAAATAAACTCATAAAGTTCACCAAATGTTTACAAACGTCAAGAAGTCACAAGCAAAGAGAGACCACACCATGACACATGTTTAAACAAGGAATGTTTATTCATCAAAGCTACTTATTGATCAAATAGACATGTTCAAAGCACCACAGTGGTAGAACGATATCACACAGCACCGTCACAGGATATTAAACAGAAACTGGCAACAGGGCTCTGTAGAGTGAGCGATCATAATGAAGCCGTTTATTTGAAGTTGGGATTCAACCTGCTCTTCATATTTCAGGCCACCAGATGTCACCAAAGACAACTGTGGTGAAAAGTTTCAAGTAACGAAACCTTCTGTGACTGGAAGAAATTTGTTTAACATTAAACCTATTTTCTGCACATTCAGGCAAATAAAATAAAAACGTTTTTGTGTTTACATTCACTCTTTCAAATAGATGCAAGTAAAACACAGCAGAAAATAAATAAAATCAAAACTCAGTGGTCCTGTTGCTCTATTTGTACTCTGCAGGTGTGGCGCAGGGGCCATGTCAGTGGAAGGATCCTGGAGTTTATCTGTGAATTTCACATTCCTGTGGCAGCGTACTCTGTGCTTGCTCGGAAGTTCAGGGTTTTTTTGCTGTAAAAAGAAGTTTTCTTCCCACACAGTGAGTGAACAGCGGACGCTAATGTTTTTGTCACTTTTTATGGATTCAAACTAAAAGTAAGGTCAGCACTTCCACGCTTTAAACACTGCACGGCCATACTCTCTCCCGCACAGATAAAACAGCAATGAGGGGTTAAAGGAGGAAAAACACACCGCTGAACTAAATATGATAACAAAAAATGCTGAGGTGTAATTAAACACTAGACACAGGAGACACAGGCTACCAGAATAAAACAGGAAATAACTGAATGTGGGAACAGAAACATGGAGTGGACACAATTTTATGTATACAGCACCAAATCACAACAACAATCGCTTCAAGGTGCTTTATATTGTAAAGTAGACCCTACACAATACATACAGAGAAAAACCCAACAGTCATATGACCCCCTATGAGCAACACTTTGGCGACAGCGGGAAGGAAATACTCCCTTTTAACAGAAAGAAACCTCCAGCAGAACCAGGCTCTGGGAGGGGCGGGGCCATCTGCTGGGACCAGTTGAGAGAAGGAAGACAGAACAAAAGACCTGCTGTGAGAGCCAGAGATGAATAAATAGTATGATGAAGTGTACCCAGAGGTTGCCCTTTGTTCAAAATTAAAGTCTACAAATCGATGACATCACACTGGCCTATGTTTATATACAGTCTATGATTACATGTCAGTGAGATCTTGGAGCTGCAGGTATGCAAAGCTGCAGCTTTAGAATTTAGGCTCGGATCCTTTTTTTCCACCATTTTTTGTTTTTCTACTTTCTTTGTGTTTCTCAGCCATGTTTTTTCTCTCCCTTCATTTCCTCTTATTGTCCCTTTACTTACTCTTTGCCTCGCTCCAGTCTACTGCAGAATTTCACACCGAGCTTCAAGGAGAGTGAAATGAACGCCATCGCCATCACCTCTCTCTTTCTAGTCCCTGTCAGTACTCTTACTGCAACATTTTGGATTAACTGAAGTCTTTTCAAGGAGTTTTTAGGACATCCTGATAAAAATGAATTACAGTAGTCCAGCCTAGAAGTAATAAATGCAGGAACTAGATTTTCAGCATCAGTCTGAGACAGGATATTTATAATTTTGGAGATATTGTGCAAATGGAAGAAAGCAGTGCTCCATATTTGTTTAATATGTGCATTAAAGGACATATCCTGGTCAAAAATGACTCCGAGGTTCCTCACAGTGTTACTGGAGGCCAAGGTAACGCCATCCAGAGTAAGAATCTGTGTGAAGAGGACTCTCATGTTACATGAACAGATTGAAGGCTTTGAGATAGAGAAGATACAAACCACTGCAGCACAGTACCTGTAATACCTACAGCCTGCTCTAATCGTTCTAATAGGATCTTATGGTCGACAGTATCGAACGCTGCACTGAGGTCTAGCAGGACAAGCACAGAGACGAGTCCACTGTCAGAGGCCATAAGAAGATCATTTGTAACCTTCACTAAAGCTGTTTCTGTTCTGTCTATGAGACCAGGCCCTCCCGACATAGGAACAGTTTCTTTCCTCTCGCCATCTCCCCCCTAAACAGTTGACACTACCCCCACTAAGATTATTTATTAGGTTATTTATGGTTGGTTTACACAGCTTTGTGTATGTTTTTGTATGCATGTGTACATGTATGTGTGTGCGTGGATTGTGTCTGTGCATATACATGGCCAATAAACGAGATAACGATGTTGAAAATGCAAACTGGTTAATTCAATTCAATTCAATTCAATTTTATTTATATAGCGCCAAATCACAACAAAAGTCGCCTCAAGGCGCTTCATAGATACAGAGAAAAACCCAACAATCATATGACCCCCTATGAGCAAGCACTTTGGCGACAGTGGGAAGGAAAAACTCCCTTTTAACAGGAAGAAACCTCCAGCAGAACCAGGCTCAGGGAGGGGCGGGGCCATCTGCTGCGACCGGCAGCTTCAGAAAAGACATCAGAGGGTTGCTCTGTGTGTGTTACATACTACACATATTACACTTGTGGTTGGCAGAGTTGGTTTATTGTGGTGCTTTTCAGTGTTTCTGCAGCATCTTGCACAACAACAGTTGTTACAACACAATTCATCAGAAACTCTGTTTTCACTTTAAATAAAGTTCAAGTTTGAATCAAAACACCAGCAAAATGAACAGCTGTGGTACAAGTGTTACACCTGTTACAAGTGGTAACAGCCCCAGGGTGGCTACAATGTAGCTTGGCATCACCAGTGTGTGAATGGGTGGATGTCTGGATGTGTAAAGTGCTTTGGGGTCCTTAGGTACGGTGGCCCCTAGAGACAAAGCACGTACAAACTCCAAAACACTTGCAAACTCCAAAACACTTGCAAACTCCAAAACACATGCAAACTCCAAAACACTTGCAAACTCCAAAACACTTGCAAACTCCAAAACGCATGCAAACTCCAAAAGACTTGTAAACTCCAAAACACTTGCAAACTCCAAAACACTTGCAAACTCCAAAACGCATGCAAACTCCAAAACACTTGCAAACTCCAAAACACATGCAAACCCCAAAGCACATGCAAATTCCAAAACACAACGGAAGTGCTCCAGGGCGCTAGGGGCAGTGTTGAGCTCGATTTGCAAAATAAACGGCAAGATTGTCTGTATGGGACGGTCTAGTCTCTGTCGCGCTTCCCAGGTTGCCTAGCAACCATGATACTAACCGCTGGAAACGTGTCATACAACTTTGTTTGACAGAAATGAAGGAAAACATATTTTGTTCATTTGTTTGTTTGTTTCTACAAGAGCTTTGTGTGATTTGATAAGTATCTGAGGCTGAGACCACAGGACAGTAAAACATGATTTTTGGGCTTCATTTCTGTACTGAACAGTCATTTAAGATTAGTTAGTAAATAACAATTAGCTAATGTTGTTCATGAGACTAAAGTCATATCACTTTGGTAATGTAAATATAATATGGCCAATATTATAGTTATTATATTAATCATTATTAGCTATTACAGCAGTAAACATGAACTCTGTGTCAAATACTGAGCCTCAGTACAGATTCAAGTTGCAGTTATTTATAGGTCTTATCACCTTAAATCTTCACTCAAAGACAAGTATCTTTGACAGTGCATATATAGGTGTATCATATATAAGAGAGAAATGTTGTTCCTTCAGTATGTTGGCATTACTAAATTTGGCTCATTGCTTACATACGTGTGTAAAAAGAAATTATATGAGCTGTGATAACTGTTTCTGATAAAATGAAGAGTAGACTGATATATTGAATATTCCTTTATTGGGTGAGAAAATCAGACCATGTCATAACTGCTTTAAGTCATACAGAATAGATATCAGAGCCTTAAACAGGCTGACTTCTGCTAAATGGGTCAAACTGGGCAGAAAGTCTACAAACACATAGCATCATTATAGAATATGATGTAACACTATAGATCAACTTACCTCAGAATATATAAAGCATATAAACAATTACAGCAATATGATGCAACAAACACAGCACTGCTACTAATCCAAAATACTCAAAGCTTCATAGAACTGAAACAAACATTTATTTTTAGGTCCATTCTGCTGCTGATACATACTTTAGGTTTCTGAATATTAAACTTGTTGCTGCCTTTCATAGTGTGTAACTTGAAGGCCCTGAGTACTTTCCCACACTGCAAACACTGGAATGATAAAAACTATTTGAACATTACCTAATAAGACTGATTCAGGACAGACAATTAGTTATGTTAAACTTTCCTAGCAGTCCTTCACGAACAGGGAACAGTCTGTCTATTCTCTCCATCTGTCAGCTGCTGCTGGCTCTTCCTCCTCCTCTTCCTCACACACTGCTGAGTCCTGGTGGATCATCAGGGGTGCAAAGCCTCACAGATGATGTGCAGCAGTGGGTCCCTCAGTCTGTCCTCACTCTGGACACTTGCAGTTGTCACACATGGAAATCAAATGTGTGATAAGCTGCAGGATTCAAACACAAGTGTAACTTATAAATACATGTTCATACTTTTATTACACAATCAGAGAGAAAGAAAAAGAGAGAGAGTGCAGGACAGACAGACAGGTGACAGTCTCAGGTGTATACACTGCTACAAAACAGCACAAAAGAAGGAGGACTGTGTTATTACGAAACAAGAAGAGTTCCCAGATGGTACAGTGGACACATGTGTGACTCCTGTGATTAAAGCATCTTTCTTTCAGCTTAACGAGTGAACCGTCAGCTCGTTCAAACACACGTTAAACTCCATTTGGCTCGACACCACCAAACAGAGGCAGCAATATAACATAGCTAACATTAACAGTGCAGTGAAACCTGCTTGTTCCGTGATATTCAGGACTGCAAACCGAGCAGCATCGCTGACTTTCAGCCTGTTGTGTTTGTGGATATATGACTGACTTTAATTATCCATAAAATCATCACATTCTCTGTAAGATTAAAGTCAACTAATGAACGGCGTATATTTTGGAGTAAAGGCTTTAAAACCAAGTTAGTACAAACATCGCTAATGTCACATAACTTTCCCGACATGTGGCCAACAGTAATGTTTTAATGTTCTTCATTATAAAAACATTTGCGCATAAATAAGTGACATAATATTCAGTACTTACTTCTGAAAGTTTACTCTTCGGCGGCTCCGCTTCCGCCGTTTTTTTCGGCAAAATTATCCACACCACAGCCGCACTATGAAGTCTGGGATATGTTGGGCCATGAAGGCTACAGCGACCCATCCTTAAAATTCAGGGAAATTAAGGACGCATTTGAGGGCCGCATTTCGAGCAGCCTTTGAATTGGGACAGCCTTCGTCGTGTCGCTGTGACGTAATCGGCCTTAAAATGAGGCCTTTAAGGCTGCAGACCCCAAATCCGGTCATTGGTACAGCCTGGCTTGTGTAGTTAATAGGTAACAAAAGCTCAACACTGCCCCTAGCGTCCTGGAGCACTTCCGTTGTGTTTTGGAATTTGCATGTGCTTTGGAGTTTGCAAGTGTTTTGGAGTTTGCATGTGTTTTGGAGTTTGCATGTGTTTTGGAGTTTGCAAGTGTTTTGGAGTTTGCATGTGTTTTGGAGTTTGCATGTGTTTTGGAGTTTGCAAGTGTTTTGGAGTTTGCAAGTTTTTTTTTGGAGTTTGCATGTGTTTTGGAGTTTGCAAGTGTTTTGGAGTTTGCATGTGCTTTGGAGTTTGCAAGTGTTTTGGAGTTTGCATGTGTTTTGGAGTTTGCATGTGCTTTGGAGTTTGCAAGTGTTTTGGAGTTTGCATGTGTTTTGGAGTTTGCAAGTGTTTTGGAGTTTGCAAGTGTTTTGGAGTTTGCAAGTGTTTTGGAGTTTGCAAGTGATTTGGAGTTTGCATGTGTTTTGGAGTTTGCATGTGTTTTGGAGTTTGCAAGTGTTTTGGAGTTTGTACGTGCTTTGTCTCTAGGGGCCACCGTATATTAGAGTAGCAGGTGTGTAGCATCGCTAACTAGCTAGCAACAAGCCTTCAACACAATG
This sequence comes from Neolamprologus multifasciatus, assembly GCF_963576455.1. NCBI lineage: Eukaryota > Metazoa > Chordata > Actinopteri > Cichliformes > Cichlidae > Neolamprologus > Neolamprologus multifasciatus. The sequence continues at coordinate 34,959,202 of NC_140444.1, read as the reverse complement.
CGTATGCTAGCGGCTAAGCTAACTAACGAATTAACAACAGAGTGATTTTAGAACTATAAGATGATAAACTGTGTGTCTTTTTTATAACAGTGACATGGTTGTATTTACCTTAATTAAACGAGTAGTCAGTCGCGGTAAACCAGAAAAAAAAACTTGAGCAGCCGGGCTACGTAAAAAGTGTGGGGGGGGCGTGTTTGCGGTTACGTCCAGCGGGTGTGTGGGCGGGAGCGTTACACAGTCGCTCCACCTCAAGTCACTACTGCGCAGACTCTGGCTCTAAATTTGCAAGATGGCAGCCTCCACAAGCGGGGTATTGTGACAGGTATTGTCACTACCCGATCCGTACCGGAAACCCGATCGGTACCCCGCATGCGCGAAAGATGTCTACTTCCGGTCGTAGCGTTTTACGATAGTTATGGGTCAGAGTATCTGTTAAGATGTTAAGAATAATAAGTATATCTTAAAATGTTTGCAATAATGAAGCATTTCAGTACAATGTAGACAAAAACGAAAAATAAAAAGATAGTTACGGATCGGGACTCCCCGATCCTTACTGCGCATGTGCAAAGTCGGACCGTACAAATCGGGTCTACCCGATCCGTACCGCGCATGTGCAGGGGTTTTCTTCTTCTTCTGTTCATTTAATAGCAGTTTACTCCCCAGTGTACGAGGATACTGCCACCTGCTGACTGAGCGAATGAACCCTATTGTAAACTGAATTAGCGTCATTACAAACGTGTGTTTAATTTGATTTAGTGATAATCGAGTGTGTTTATGCTTGTCTGTGTGGAGAGGATTGTTGGAAGAGTGATGATGTCCGCTATCACTGTCAGTTGTCAGTAAACACTTGGCTGCTGAATCTTCACGTGACACATTGCTAAGTCAATATTATTAAGTCTGTAATTAGGCGCCATTCTTCTTATTTTACGGCGCTGTTGTTAAATCGGGGAACGCTCTCTGTTGAGGAGAAAAGCATGAATTTGTTTGTATACGGATTATCCATTGTTTAAATGTCCAGGTAGTCGAAAAGGAGGCAGAGCTGTTGAGAAATGCTAGGAGCTAACTGGGCGCTTACCGTATCATTCAAATATATTGAGTGTCGCAATGTTTGCAAAGAGAGGAAGTGACGTAAGATTTGCGCATGCGGGGTACCGATCGGGTTTCCGGTACGGATCGGTAGTGACAGGTATTTTGGCTTCATTTTTGCACAATGGTAGGAGGCGGGGTCACGTCGTCCATGTTTTCTACAGTCAATAATGTCCACTCAGTCCTTGTACCTGACCTTTCTTAAAGTATTTGTGTCATCAAGACACTCACATATGAATATGATCTTTATCATTCAATCAATAAAAATGCCCCTAACTCAAAGGATGAACTTTGGAACCAACAAGGTGATTTACAAAGAGCTGTTATTTGAAAATGTAGCATATCACAGCCTGGTATGTCACGTGTCATTAAAAAAACTTGAGGAAAACTAATCAAGTTAAAAAGGGGTTATCTATGCCAAATTACATGAGAAGTGGATTGAAAATCTGTTGCAACAGGTTTTGTGGATGAATCCAAATGACAAAGATTTGGTTGAAATCATCCTCAGTATGTAGAGGAGAGAGGTACAACAAGGAGTCTCTACAGAAGGCAGAAATAAACTCATAAAGTTCACCAAATGTTTACAAACGTCAAGAAGTCACAAGCAAAGAGAGACCACACCATGACACATGTTTAAACAAGGAATGTTTATTCATCAAAGCTACTTATTGATCAAATAGACATGTTCAAAGCACCACAGTGGTAGAACGATATCACACAGCACCGTCACAGGATATTAAACAGAAACTGGCATCAGGGCTCTGTAGAGTGAGCGATCATAATGAAGCCGTTTATTTGAAGTTGGGATTCAACCTGCTCTTCATATTTCAGGCCACCAGATGTCACCAAAGACAACTGTGGTGAAAAGTTTCAAGTAATGAAACCTTTTCAGTACAAGCTTCAGAAAGCTTTATTTGGCCATCAGTAAACAAAACAACATCAGAGCAGGACAGAAACAAAACAGACTGAAGCAGGACTCCAGGAGAACAGGGACAAAACAGCAATGAGGGGTTAAATACATGTAGGCAGAGTGGAGACAGCTGAGGAAAAACACACAGCTGAACTAAATCTGATAACAAAAAATGCTGAGGTGTAGTTAAACACTAGACACAGGAGACACAGGCTACCAGAATAAAACAGGAAATAACTGAACGTGGGAACAGAAACATGGACTTGACACAATTCAATTCAGTTTTATTTATACAGCACCAAATCACAACAACAATCACCTCAAGGTGCTTTATATTGTAAAGTAGACCCTACACAATACATACAGAGAAAAACCCAACAGTCATATGACCCCTTATGAGCAACACTTTGGCAACAGTGGGAAGGAAAAACTCCCTTTTAACAGAAAGAAACCTCCAGCAGAACCAGGCTCAGGGAGGGGCGGGGCCATCTGCTGGGAGCAGTTGAGAGAAGGACGACAGAACAAAAGACCTGCTGTGAGAGCCAGAGATGAATAAATAGTATGATGAAGTGTACCCAGAGGTTGCCCTTTGTTCAAAATTAAAGTCTACAAATCAATGACATCACACTGGCCTATGTTTATATACAGTCTATGATTACATGTCAGTGAGATCTTGGAGCTGCAGGTATGCAAAGCTGCAGCTTCAGAATTTAGGCTCTGATCCTTTTTCCACCATTTTTTATTTTTCTTCTTTCTTTGTGTTTCTCAGCCATGTTTTTTCTCTCCCTTCATTTCCTCTTATTGTCCCTTTACATACTCTTTGCCTCGCTCCAGTCTACTGCAGAATTTCACACCGAGCTTCAAGGAGAGTGAAATGAACGCCATCGCCATCACCTCTCTCTTTCTAGTCCCTGTCAGTACTCTTGCTGCAACATTTTGGATTAACTGAAGTCTTTTCAAGGTGTTTTTAGGACATCCTGATAATAATGAATTACAGTAGTCCAGCCTAGAAGTAACATATGCATGAACTAGTTCTTCAGCATCACTCTGAGACAGGCTATTTCTAATTTTATTGATATTGTGCAAATGGAAGAAAGCAGTGCTCCATATTTGTTTAATATAAAATAGAGTTTTAATAAAACTCTGCTTCCTGGTCCCAACACTGGATAGTCATGTTTCAGGGGATTTCATAAATTTGCCAGATTTCTAGAAATAACAGCTGCTTCATCCAAAGTGGGATGGATGCCATGTCTCCTAACCAGACCAGACTTCCTCCAGAAAGTTTCCTAATTATCTATAAAGCCCACATCGTTTCTTGGACACCAGTCAGACAGCCAGCAATTTAAGGAGAACATGACACTCCTGGTGTGATTGGGGAGGGGACTACAGTCTGACATTGTGTTTGCAAAGTTACACACTGATTCAATATTGATTTTAATGACCTCTGATTGACGTAACCGGGTGTCATTATTGCTGATGTGAATTATACTTTTACTGAATTCAGGTTTACCCTCAGCCAGCAGTTTTTAAATTTCCCTCAGTGCCGCCTGCTCTGGCCCCTGGAAGACAACTGACTGTGGTTGCTGGTGTCTTCACATGTCTCAGAACAGAATCACTAATTAGCAGAGTTTGTGTCACCGAGTGGGGAAAAACAGTTTGACACAGGAACAGGGTTGTGGTGTACCAGGGCTTCTGTTTAAGTCTATGATTCCTCCTCACCGTCACCCAGCCATCATGTTTTCACGTCTGCTCAGGATAACCTGCTGGGAGACAGTTAGCAGGGTCTACGCCACCTTCCACTGCTCCAGCTACAGAGGCCTGACCAGCTACGAGTTTTTCAATGGTGGGATGCCGAGAGTTCAGTTCAGTGATCCAGGCCTCCAGAGCTGCATAAAGACTACATTTATTACAAGTATCATTACTGCTCATTTTAAAAAACAGAAAGCATAACTCCTTCTCCAGAGTCGAGCAGTCTTCCACATATCAGGTTAAATAAAGGCTGCTGAGGAGCAAGCATGGCTTGGGCCCATCTTAGAGCTCGCCCTCGCAGCAGGATAACCATGAATGCAATTTTGCACAGTCTGAGGAATAAATTCTCCTTTGTTGATGAAACACTAGGAAACACTGTGTGAGGAAACCTGTTCTTTTCACTGGTAAAAACTTCAGGTGTAGGAAGAGGCCTCTCCAGAGGTACAACCTCCCTGAGCTGTGCTGCTGACCATGTCCATGGTTTTATGACCACAGTATACTCATCTTATAACGGATGTCAATCCAGCAGATTATCTTTGGCATGTGGTGGATCAGGAGATTTGCAACATGGATGCACAGCCGACAAATCTGAAGCAACTGTGTGATGCTATCATGTCAATATGAAACTAAATCTGTGAGGAATGTTTCCAGGTCTTTGTTGAATCTGTGCCACAAAGAATTAAGGCAGGTGTAACTAATGAAGTGGCCGCTGACTGTATTTAGTGTCTAGATTGAATTTTCAGTATTTTATTCACTTAATAGCAGGACAGAATACCACATGACTGTGGCCTTGTGTTATACCCTCTCTGCTGCAGTGATGCTGCAGACAAACACAAACATCGTGATTACACATTTAAGAAGAGCCTCTTAAAGATGAAGGTCTGTGTCTCTTGACCTAAACACATAATCCAGTTAAATCTAATTCATGTTCATCAATGCCCCTCACACTGTAACTTAAAGTAATAAATTGGTTACTGATTAATTACAGAAGCACGTTTGTGAGCATAAAGATGTAAGCCTTGGACCATCGGGATGAAATGTGGTTGGGAAACTTAACAAGCATTGATGAAGCTTCATCAGTAGTTCGAACAATGCCTCAAAACCTTCGCTCACCACGGGTGGTTAGCAGACTGTGGTTGTACCATGCAGCCTAATAACATGCAGTAAATTACAGGTTAAAGCAGCTTACACATTGTTAAACGAGGGAAGGGAACTAATGTGGCTGTCACATTACCCTTTTGTCCCATTTCATCCCAGGACTCGATTAAATTGCTGCTCACTTTCTACAGTACTTAAAACTGATCACACAAAACTATTTTTCTTCATCTTTTAATGATTACCAAAGTCTGTGAATCCCCAAATTGTTCAGTTGTTCTTTTTGCTCCCCATGAGGTCACTTTCACCATGTGACAAAAACAACACCCCACTGTACACACTCGGGCCACCAGCAACTTTCTAAATCCTCAATAAAAAGCTGACAGGTTGCAATGATGTTCCAAATAACTTATTAAGAAAACAACTAAATACACAGAAAATATTATGAAAACTGGTTTATTTTATATCTCCTAGTTTGAAGTGAAGCAATAAAAACATGTATAAAACATCACAAACTGTAATATTATACAAATGCTTCCTGCTGATGCAATGGAGACATCTTCCAGTGACAGTCTTCATCCGTGTGAGTGTGAGGAGGCTCCTAAACCCACCAACACAGAAGTGCATGTTCACAACTCCCTCTGTGCAGGCGGGGTCAGGACCCTCCTCACCCTGGGTGAAGAGGGGTGGTGCTGTGGCCAGTCAGGTATGAAGTGCTGAGAGTGGATCTTTGGTCCTCTGTGCAGCTCTGTCCACTCTCAGCTGCTCTGCAAAGCAATAACACGAGAAAGACGTCATTTTAACACAATACAGCATTTCCATTGTTGGCAGCTGCAGCATGTTGTTAAAATGCAATTTTAAACTCAACATATACACAATAACTATAAATAAACTTAAACCTACAGTACTGTAGGACGATGATTTACACCAGCTATTGGAAGGATTTAGTCTTCAAGACAGTTTGTAGCCAATGTGAGGTGATAACTTACATAGCTGGAACACAGCACCACTCTCCAGTTTGTCATTTGGTCATCCATCCTTCTCATCGGGTTGGGGTAAGGCTGTCTTCTGGGTGGAGTATCTCTCTGTGTTAGCTCCGTCTTGGACGTTGAGTGTCTGAAGTGCTGAATGCTGGGAGAGGACAAGTGTAAAGCACCTGAAGACAAAAAGACAAAGAGAAAAGCATGAATTCACAGATCACCGAGTTGTTCAGTTTACTTTTCTTCTGTTATGTGTTTTTACCTTACCTCTGATCCCTTAGCCACAGGCTATACCTTATGTAAAAACAAGAGACTACAGTCAGTTCACGACATCATTTTTAAACATTTTCTACTTATTTGTGTTGACATTAAGTACGGACTTACCTTTGTCCTGCATGGTGAGCTAGAGCTTGAGAAAAAATATGTTAGTCATTTAAATAGTGTCTTACAAACACTGCAAGACGCAAAGCAAACCTAAACATTTAAAGTTTAAAAACAAGTTCTAACATTACCTAGTCAGAGTCACTGTCATCAAGTGAAAGGTTAAAAGGCCTTTCCCAGAAGCGTCTGACTCCAAAAGAACCTGAGGATGTTGAAGGGCAACAGAACGTGTCATCACTTACCTTGCACCTCTTTGCACTTACCTCTTCAGTGCAGATGTCTTCTCTGCTTCTCTTTGCTGAGGAGGTGAGAGCTGAGGTTGAAGGAGAGGAAGGAGCTGAGAGAGCAGGAGAGGAAGGAGCTGAGGGAGCAGGAGAGGAAAGAGCTGAGGGAGCAGGAGAGGAAGCAGCTGAGGGAGCAGGAGAGGAAGCAGCTAAGGGAGCAGGAGACGAAGCAGCTAAGGGAGCAGGAGAGGAAGCAGCTGAGGGAGGAGCAGAGGAAGGAAGAGAAGCTGACGGATCACCAACTGGGAAGAGTGGGGCGTTGGCCTGGCCGAAAGGCGGCATGGCGAACGGGGCAGCACCTGGAGCAATAGGATGTCGCCAATCGTGCCAAAACGGCTCTGGAGGGAGCTCCTGGATGAGAGGGGAATCATCTCTCTCATCCATGGTGTCATACCCCGAGTCGTCACTAGGCCAATCGGCCCACTCTTCTGAGTTGTTCCAGTCAGAGGAATTGTCAGTGTCTTCACTCACCTCATCAACATCCTCAGGTAGGTAGGGAGGGTACTCACCTTCCTCTTCACTGTCATCAGGATCCTGTGCTTCATGAGAAGAGGGGGAGGATGAGAGAAGGATATACTCACCATACTCACCTTCACTGACATGCTGGCTGTCAGAGTCATCCAGGATCCTGATGACCTCAGGAAGGCCTTCTTCTGCGGGACGCTCAACCACGTAGTCGAGACGACCTGTGAGGAAATAAGTTCAAAATAACATTAAGAATGTAATAAACATCAAGTGCTAAAGGAACAGAGCTACATCTGTTAGTTTGAGCAGATGATGAGAGAAAAGCATTTTAGGATACATTTATGTCAGACTGAATGACACTTCTACTTGTTCATGCAAGCAAAAAACAGCTAAGTCAACTAAGTTCACATCATTAACTGCTATATAATAAGATATAGTATTAGCATAACATAAGGATACCATTATTACTACTGTACTATGATTACTGTTTTCATATTCTTTATTATATTATTTTATTTTTGTTATTTTTTATTATCATGTTTTGTAGCAGGGAAAAAGTTATAGTTTATTTCAATAAAGTCTTTGATCCGAGAAGAACAGGATGTTAGGAGGGGACCGGGATCTGGTGTGTTTACACCTGTGTGTTCTGACGTCATGACATGCTGAAGATGCTGTTACCACAGAGACTGGTTTTGGGGCATTTTACAAATTGTAGTCCATTAAGCTATTTTTAACCAAATCATTAAAAAAGTGTCAAATTTGAAGCCTTCAAATCAAAGTAACACCTTTTGTTTCAAATTCATACACCAGTCGTTAATAATTTCTACACCTCTCCCGGAAAATTTAAAGCATACAAACAGTTTACGGGGAAAAATCTTGGAATAAGCATATTTTGATAACATTAAAACTTGATATTCACACTGGAACTTATTAAATTATTACAGTCATTTAGTGGCTCTTAAAATAACTGAAGAAATGTTAAAAGTACCTGCAGCGAAGTCCAGGGGACTGTCGAGTCCACGACGAGCCATCTTCAGGCTTTGCTGTATGAAAAACAAGTACAAACAATCCAAAGATGAAGTACTTGTTGTCGCTAGCAAGTAAAATCCGCTTTCAGTAAAATATTTTCCGAAAACTTAACTTTCCACAGGCTGAGGTTGGAGCAGGTCAAAACAAGTCCAATAGCAAGTGTAAAGGGACAATGGAACATTGTGCAGCATTTATATACCCTCCGCAGGCCATGGTTACGGTTGCCAACATGCGTGTGCACGTGCACGTGATATAACTATATAAATGGAGCTCACAACGTAATTTACAGTTAATTTATGGTCTTTTACACTTACTGCCTCTGTCAGTGTAACCAGGTAGGTATAGGTATATCCAGAAATAAACACAGATATTAGAAAGCAGCAAATCAAATCAATCTCAATCATACTGAGATGTTTGCTTGAGTGAATAACATTAGCATGTAGATCATGCTAATGTTACATTTTGACATTTTTCTTTTCAAAGCTAACAATAACTTAGCGTTCTCGCTACTCACCATGCTGTTAAACAGGTATATGTTAGCAATGACAACATTTAACAAATGTTTTTAAAATGCTAGCCGTGCTGATTAGCCTTAGGATTGCTTGAGGTTGTTTCCAGCTCTAGTGGTCATAAGCGAACTTAGTTCTGTGCCAGCCTTTGGCACGAAAATCAATCTTGTAAAGCTCACTATTAAACTGACAAAAAGCCTTAGAGCCTAGAAACTATGATACTTACAACTGTGCTATGTTTGTGTCATAACATATAGCAAGACCCCATAACGATAACTGACCTTTGACCTCTTCTCAAGATGAATCTTAAGGTTAAAGAGATAATGCTATATAGAGCTATTTTAACACTATGTTTCTTACTGCCATTGTTTGACAACATATAAGCATAAAGGAAATGATATATGGAGATTCTAAATATCAGGTTATTATGACTTTATTATAAACTTTACAGTAACAGTTCAGAACTATTAAGCAAGATTCGTTTTGGAAAAATCACATTTGTGATCAAAACTTTTTACTTCACATTTGTTACTAAATAATTCAATAAATTATACTCAAGTACTGAATAGTCACAAAAATAGTAATTATGCTGAAAATTATGTTAAAGTGATTTTCAACTGAGCATTTAAACAAAAGCCTGGACAAAAGTTCTGCTGAGCAACACACATATGTTACCAATATTGTAGCTGGTGTTATTTAATAATTTATTTTATTTGTGATACAATTTAAAACTTTATTAACCTTTTCAATAAAACAAAGTCTCAGATTTAATTATTCTGAAACTAAGTTTAAGCTTCCCAGAACGTTTTGTTGAAAGTTACATTACTGATATAAGAAATATAAAATGTTTGTATTGTTCACCCACAAGTGCAGTCTCTGGCTCAAACACAGAAGCTTGGTATGTTTGGTTGTCAGTCCAGACATTCCTAAAGAAAGTTGTCCTTCTTCAGCTCCAGACCTTTCTAGATAAAAATGGCATTAGTGAAGTATTTCAGTCTGGTTTTAAAACGCACCACAACACTGAAACTGCTCTTGTAAAAGTTTTTAATTACCTTTTAACTTTTACTGACTTGGGAGATTTTGCAAATTTAAATACTGTTAGACCTCAGTGCTGCATTTGATACCGTAGATCGTGGGATTCTTATCTCTCGGCTTGAGCACTGTGTCAGAATCAAAGGCTGCTTTGGAGTGGTTTAAATCTTACCTGTCCAACCAAAGTTTTTCTGTTAGATTGGGGGATACATTGTCCTCAAAAGCCTCACTTTCTTGTGGGGTCCTCAAAGAGTCCAATCTTGGTCCAGTTCTCTTTTCTATTTATATGCTCCCTATGAGTTCAACTTTTAAAAAACATGGGATCTCATTCCATTGCTATGCAGACGACTCACAGATTTACCTTCCACTGAAACGTAAATCTGTGAGTCCTCTGAAGGGTTCGCTAGATTGTTTGGAGGATGTTAAGGATGGCATGGATGGCTTTAAACTTCCTTAACCTAAATGAACAGAAAACAGAGGTGATTGTGTTTGGTCCCTGTGACCGCTGTGACTTTGGCCCTTTAGGAATTCATAATAATAATAACAAAAAAAAAAAACCTTTGCAAGGAACCTAGGAGTGTTTTTTGACTCTAATCTAATGTTTGATGAACAGATTAATGCTGCCTTTGCTGTAACTGCTCCTAAGCTCCCTTCACGTCAGGACTTCCCCAACATTGGACACTTTTAAAACCCGTCTGAAAACCCACTTTTATTCCTTGGCTTTTAAATCAGAATGAGCTTGTATCACTTTTATTTATCTTATTTCTCACTCAAATCTTCTAATTTTATGATTCTTTTTCTTAACTCTTATCGTGTCTCCCGATGTATTTATTTCTTTTATCTTAATTGAACAGCAGCTTTGTCAACGGTTGTTGTTTTAAATCTGCTATATAAATACATTTGACTATAACTTTGACTTCACAGTACTTTAAATATTTACTGAAGTATTTTTTATACTTCTTAAGTAGAAGTATATGTGTACTTTTTCTTAATTTAAAAAATGTCTGTATTTTGCCACCTCTGTTGACAGACAGTGTTAATCTCTGTTTTCTGCAGCTCTTCAGTTCCTCTTTGTTTCCTGACTTGCAGACTCTCCTTTTTCACCTAAGTGCAGCCTTGATGTCAGGACTGAGCCACGGTTTAGTATTTGTGAAACACAGTACAGTCCTGGTGGGTCCAGCATTATCTGAACATACATTAATTCAGCCTGTTTTGCAATCCATCACGCCATAAATGTCCTCCCCACTTTATCACAAAGCACTTCTCACATTGTTGTGTAAAAACGGTCCTTCAGAGCCTCTTCAGTCTCCTCATAACTATGAATTCTGCATATCAATAAATAATGTTCCTCCTGATGATCTCTTCTAATTGAAGTAGAGGAAAGAACTAGTTTGTACTATCTCTTTCTAGTATGGCGCTCCCTCCCGGCACATCTCCATCTCTGTCACATCAGATCAGGCATGATTCAAATGCAGGACTCAGAACTGTGCAACTAAAGGGAGGTTTATTTACAACACCAGGTGAAATGTATACATATGTACAGTGATGAAGGGACAGGGGCTCTAGAAATTCAAAGGAAAGGGCCAGGGCAGGGGTAACTATTTCACACTCCTCTTCACACTGACTCAAAAACACTAACTCTAGTCCCACGCTGAAACTCACTCCCACTCATGCTCATCCAAACAGGATCCACGGGAAACAGGCGGGAGTCCAGGAAGGTCTGTGCAGAGAGAAGAAAATGGAAAACCAATAAACACGATGGCAGACAAACAGATTCACAAGAGAGAGCTGGGACTACATTAATGGGGGTAAATACAACAATCCAGCAAAGAACAGCACTCCACCAACGCCTTAAGTACTGGCAGGAACAATCATAGATGATGAGCAGCAGGTGAGTGATGAGTGGGTGTGGAGAACAAGGCGGGAACTAGGAACCAGATGCCAGATGCCAGGTTAGTTAGGCTGTATCCCGTGGTTGACAGAAATGAAGGAGAACATGTTTTGTTCGTTTGTTTGTTTCTACATGAGCTTTGTGTGATTTAATAAGTATCTGAGGCTGAGACCACAGGACTGTAAAACATGATTGTTGGGCTTCATATCTGTACTGAACAGTCATATAAGATTAGCTAGTGAATAACAAATAGTTAATGTTGTTCATGAGACTAAAGTCAGTGTAAATATGAGATGGCCAATATTATAGTTATTATATTAATCATTATAAGTTATTACAGCAGTGAGTTTGAACTCTCAAATCAAATCACTTCTATTGTCACATCACATGTGCAGGTACACTGGTACAGCACATGTGAGTGAACTCTGTGTCAAATACTGAGCTTCAGTAAAGATTCAAGTTGCATTTATTTATATTTCCTATCACCTTAAATCTTCCCTTAAAGACACTCAAGTATCTTTGACAGTGTATATATAGATGTATTATATATAAGAGACGAATATTGTTCTTTTAATATGTTGGCATTATTACTAAATTTGGCTCAATGCTTACATATATGTGTGTAAAAAGCAAATGTACGAGCTGTGATAACTGTGTCTGATAGAATGAAGAGTAGACTGATATATTAAATATTCCTTTATTGGGTGAGAAAATCAGACCATGTCATAACTGCTTTAAGTCATACAGAAAAGATATCAGAGCCTTAAACAGGCTGACTTCTGCTAAATGGGTCAAACTGAGCAGAAAGTCTACAAACACATAACATCCTTATAGAATATGATGTAACACTATAGATCAACTTACCTCAGAATATATAAAGCATATAAACAATTACAGCAATATGATGCAACAAACACAGCAGTGCTACTAATCCAAAATACTCAAAGCTTCATAGAACTGAAACAAACATTTATTTTTAGCTCCATTCTGCTGCTGATACATACTTTAGGTTTCTGAACATTAAACTTGTTGCTGCCTTTCATAGTGTGTAACTTGAAGGCCCTGAGTACTTTCTCCCACACTGAAAACACTGGGATGATAACATTATTTGAACATTACCTAATAAGAGTGATTCAGGACAGACAATTAGTTATGTTAAACTTTTCTAGCAGTCCTTCACAAACAGGGAACAGTCTGTCTATTCTCTCCATCTGTCAGCTGCTGCTGGCTCTTCCTCCTCCTCTTCCTCACACACTGCTGAGTTTGTCCTGGTGGATCATTGGGGGTGCAAAGCCTCACAGATGATGTGCAGCAGTGGGTCCCTCAGTCTGTCCTCACTCTGGACACTTGCAGTCGTCACACATGGAAATCAAATGTGTGATAAGCTGCAGGATTCAAACACAAGTGTAACTTATAAATACATGTTCATACTTTTATTCCACAATCAGAGAGAAAGAAAAAGAGAGAGAGTGCAGGACAGACAGACAGGTGACAGTCTCAGGTGTATACACTGCTACAAACAGAAGGATTTAGTGTTATTACGAGTGCTAAACAAGAAGAGTTCCCAGCTGGTACAGTGGACACATGTGTGACTGCTGTGATTAAAGCATCTTTCTTTCAGCTTAATGAGTGTAGGAACCATAATTAAATGTATTGAATTTTTTGATGATCACTGGGTTTTCATTTGTTTGGTTGCTATGGTGATGTGTAATGGGAGTCACGTGGGTGCTAGCGGTGACATTAAGAGGGCGTTGTCAGTCTGTCATTCACTGGTTTTGATTTTGACAGAGAGGAGGGCTGGGTAGCCGTAGTTTTTGTTGACTGCTGCACAACATGTTTCGTCTTGTTACATTAGAGCCTGTGACGTTGTAAGAGTCCAAATCTCGAGATGACATTACTCTGTAAACACTTTAATAAACAAGCAAACAACTGACTTGCAGACTCTCCTCTCTCGCATTATTGCTAAAGTTGACAGCGCGTCAGGCAAATAGGCGGGCTCCATCCCCGGCCTCTAGCGACTGTGGAAGTCGCTACAATGAGTGATCCGTCAGCTCGTTCAAACACACGTTAAAGTCCGTTTGGCTCAACACCACCGAACAGAGGCAGCAATATAACTTAGCTAACATTAACAGTGCAGTGAATCCTGCTTGTGCCGTGATATTCAGGACTGCAAACCGAGCAGCATCACTGACTTTCAGCTTGTTGTGTTTGTGGATATATGACTGACTTTAATTATCCACAAAATCATCACATTCTCTGTAAGATTAAGGTCGACTATCGAACGGCGTATAAAGTAAAGACTTTAAAACAAAGTAAACGCTGAAAGTACAAACATCGCTAATGTCACATAACTTTGCCGGCATGTGGCCAACAGTAATGTTTTAATGTTCCTCGTTATTAAACATTTGCACATAAATAAGTGACATAATATTCAGAACTTACTTTTGAAAGTTTACTCTTTGGCCGCTCTGCTTCCACTTCGTTGAAGTGTCTCCCAGTCCCAGTGCACTTGTTAGCATGTTTTGGTCAACTGGTCCGTCCGGTTATTGTCTCCCCAGAAACATTTCCGTTGTGTTTTTTCCTATTTCCGTTGTGTTGTGTGTGCTTTTGCAGCGATTTTCTTTTTGCAGCATTTTTCTTTTTGCAGCGTTTTTTCTTTTTGCAAGTGTTTTTTCTTTTTGCAGCATTTTTCTTTTTGCAGCATTTTTCTTTTTGCAAGTGTTTTTCTTTTTGCAGCATTTTTATTTTTGCAAGTGGTTTTCTTTTTGCAGCATTTTTCTTTTTGCAGCATTTTTCTTTTTGCAAGTGTTTTTCTTTTTGCAGCATTTTTCTTTTTGCAGCATTTTTCTTTTTGCAAGTGTTTTTCTTTTTGCAGGTGTTTTTCTTTTTGCAGCATTTTTCTTTTTGCAAGTGTTTTCTGAAGTTGCAGTCCGTTTGGCCTCTCAGGGCCACCGTACTATATAAATAAAACTGTACTTTTACCTTTTACTTACTTTCTTTACTCACTTTGTATGTTATTGCAATAACACTTTTTTTTATTTTTTTATTTTTTAATTTTTTTTTTACAAAAGTAACAGGGATTGAAACTTCATTGGTAATTTTCCAGGCAAAAACATTATCCTCATTCAGAACCTCATTGGCTTACGGAATGTTGATGTTATTTAAAAAGATTCAAACAAAAATATGACCTCATACAAAAATGTCATGTGACTTATGGAATTCTGATGTCACAATCCTCTAAAGCTTTGATCCTTTGAAGCTTTGATCCTCATGAATCCTTAAATAGGGGTGAGGATGTACAACTTTTAGTCCGTTATTTGCAGCACTTATGTTAGCAGCATTCAAACGTTCGCCAGTAAAACATTTTGAAACATTTGGATCCTTTTTGTAGTCACGGTATACAGACTTCAACATGTCTCAGAAAGATCAAGAAAGACAAGAAGTTGACCCCAGCTCTATTCCGTGGTATGAGTCCCTAGACCCTTATATCAGCTCTCTTCCTTGGGACGAACAGGTAGAATTAGAGGAACAGCGATTGGAAGAAATGCAAAATGAAAATCTCATGAACAGAGAGAAGATTAAGATCCTGACGGAAGAAAATGAGAGAAAGAGCGCTGAATTAGAAAAATTATCCTACCAGCTTCAAGAAAAAGAGGGTATTATTGAGGAGAAACAATGGGCTCTCCAAGATAAGAAGAATCAGGAGCTCCAAGAAAAGCTTGATGAAGCTTTGGAAAAAATTAAAGTTCTGCTCCAAAAGGAGAAAAAAGAGAGCATTAAAGGGGATACAATGCTCAAGAAGAATCAAGAGCTCCAAGAAAAGCTTGACGAAGCTCTAGGAAAACTTAAGGAAATCCACCAAGACAAGAAACAACAGCCAACAGAGCAGAGAGACCTGCAGAGCAAACTCCAAGGCATGGAGGAAAAATACAAAGCGCTGCAGGTGAAGTATGATAAAACTCTGCACAAAAATCAACAGTTGCTTCAAGACAAGAAGCAACTGAGAGAGCAACGGGAAATGCTCGAGAAAGGAACGGACTCCAAGGTTGAAGTCTTGGAGGAAAAATTGAAAATGCTCCAAATAACTCTTGAGGAAACACTGCTCAAAAATAAAGAGTTGCTTCACGAGAAAGACCAACAGAAAATACAACAGGAAGAAATGGATTGCAAGCTGAGGAACATTGAGAAACACAACGAAGGCTTGCAAATAATTCTTGATGAAGCTCTGGAGAGAAATAAAGAGATCCTCCAAGACCAGAAACAACAGCCCACAGAGCAGAGAGACATGCAGAGCAAACTCCAAGGCGTGGAGGAAAAATACAAAGCGCTGCAGGTGAAGCATGACAAAACTCTGCACAAAAATCAACAGTTGCTTCAAGACAAGAAGCAACTGGAAACGAAACAGAAAGAAATGGACTCCAAGCTTGAAGAGATGGAGGAAAAACACAGAGGGCTCCAAATCAGGCTTGATAAAAAAGTGCATGGAAATAAAGAGTTGCTTCAAGAAAAAGACCAACAGAAAATGCAACAGGAAGAAGAAAAACTTATTCTCCAGAGGAAAATTCAAGAACTCCAAGAATTGTATAATGAAACGAGGTACAAAACAACTGTACTGGACGGAGAAAAGAAAGAAATGGAAAAACAATGCTCAGCGATGCAGAGTAGCATCAATGAAATGCTGAGAAAAAACACCGAACTTGAGGAACTTTCAAAGAACTTGAAGTGCAAAAACACTGAAATCCAGGTGCAAAAGCAGGAACAACAGAAAACACATAAAGACCTGCAGTGTAGACTTCAGGAAATCCAGAAGAGAAACCAGCAGTTGGAAGACATGCACAAGAAAGTAGAACAGAGAAATACAGATGTGCACAAGGCAAAGCGAATAGAGGAGGCAACAGTTAAAGAACTGAAAGACAAGCTTGAAGAAAAACAAGAACAATTAGAAGACATGGTGAAAAGATGCAACAAACTTGAGAAAGAAAACACAGAAACAATGGATGAGCTGAAAACCCTCATCATTGAGAAAAAGGTGCTCGTCGAAGAATATCTTAAAAAGAAGAAAAAACGCTTCTTCTGGTTCTGGAGGAGGGACACTGCTGCTTCTCACCTGATGTAACCTTGTCTTCCTCCACCTTTATTCCAACTCAATTTTCCCCCTTCCCCTTCCCCTCCATCCTTTTCTTTTTTCACCCTCACCCCCCGACCAGTCCCGGCAGTTGACTGCCCCCTCCTGAGCCTGGTTCTGCCATAGGTTTCTCCTTTAGGTTTCTTTCACTTTAAAGGAGTTTTTCCTATCCACTGTCGCCTGGTGCTTGCTCAGAGGGGATTGTTGGGGTTTTCTATCCCCCCCCCTTTTTTTTTTTTTTACCTCTTTTCCCCCTTCTACATTTTCCTTTACCCAATAAATACAATTGGCCACATTTTACATGTGTTTGAAAAATGTCTTCATTCAACAATAATTCATCTTAGGTATAAAAACAAGAAATGTGTAATAGCTGCATGTGTGTTTGTGTGTGTGCATAATATACATACTTAACTTGTATCCCAGAAAGAATTAATACTAGATGGGTAGAGACAGGTTTTAAAGACTACAAATGAAAACATGTGAGTCCTATAATCTAAGCTCGTTTCACCAATAGGTGATGTTACATTTTAAATTAGGCACTTCATTACAGGACTGTCATTGTACCGAGGTACATTAAATAACATGAAAATGGATTTCTCGCGTCTCAGGTGACCTCGCTGTGAAGGTATTAACTTGTTGAATAATTTAGCTCTGCAATAGCAAAGTTATTTCTCACCACAGAGATGAGGTAATTTCACAAAGTCAAAATTAAAACTTGCAAACATTACACGGGGAAGGCAATAACTCAACATGCCAGCAAGGCATCAAGGAAATAAAGACATCTCAGTATCAGCTCTCTTCATGTCGTCTACTGACAGCTAAATGAGCACAATTCTATGGTCTTCTTGGCTTTTGGCATCTATTCCTCAGCTGAAGGTTTATACATCATCGTAATCAGGACAGCCAGGCTGGGAGACAGATCCAAAATTCTCAGTCAGTGATGAAAATCAAGCTTTTTTACTTCCATCATATTAAAGCAAATTACATTTTCATTTCCATTTGTCCTGACAGGAAATAGCAGAAAATGCCACATTTTGTTTAAACATGGGCTGAATGCTATGCAGGTTGATATCTGAGCTGATCTCGTGGTACAAAACAAACAAAAATCGTTCCTATTTTCACACGTGAAGTCAAAACTTTCTGGGAAGTTGAGTATATTGGATGTTTAATGGTAGAAAGAGACTTTTTAGACTTCTAGAGACTGACTGATGTGAGTTTAAATCAAATCTGAATCCGATGTGCTTATCTTTCTAGTTGTGGTCTGCAAAGATGTCAGGTTTTTAAAACTAATTAAAGGGCAATAGTGTGATATTTTGTATTTATTTATTTCCTTTTTTTTGTCCTTCTTTAAGAAATTTGTATTGAAATAAAAACAAGTGCAAGGGCTTTTATTTTGTCCTGATGAAACCCACTTTACTATACTTGACATAATTCTTTTTGATTTACACAGATATGCAGATATACTACATGTGTAACATTCATGTCATTGTTTAAATGTTTAATAATAAAGTACATGAATAACTTGAGCTTATTATATATCATAGTAAAGTATATTTCCTATTAACTAGGCAGGTCATTCTCTTTCTCTTGACAACGCTGTCTTTAAATAAAAATATATAATTCTCTATATTCCTATCTATTCCAAACAACAGTAGTAAGTAACAAAGTTTCAAATTTGTCTTTCACTTTGACGCTTAATTTAATAATAATAAAATAATGAACAAGAGGTCAGAGGTCAAATGTGGCATGATACCTTAAATCTTTCACATCTTTAAACACTTTCTGTATGTGGACCAGAGATGGGCAATAACGCATAATCCGATTACTTTTTTCAAGTAACGAGTAAAATAAGGGATTACTATTGCAAAAAAGGTAATTAGATTACTGTTACTTTCCCGTTAGCACGCTGTGTTACTGCGTTACTACGTTACTAAACCGTGATTTCGTTTGCGAGAGTGTCTCGTGACAATGATGTAAGCGTAGTTCGTGGCAACAGCTGTGTGCAGATCAAAAATGGATAATATAACGAGTGCGGGAGAGAGAACGACTGTGCAGCGTTTAAAGCGTGGAAGTACTGACCTTACTTCGAGTTTGATTCCATAAAAAGTGACAAAAACATTAGTGTCCGCTGTACACTGTGTAACCCAGTGAGTTTACACAACTCAGTAATGCACTACAACATTGTTATTGTTAATTGTGATTCATCATTACTCTGTTAATCACTGAGTTGATCAAAAGTAAATCAATAATAAAAGATAAATACTATAAATATAAGAATAAAACCCAAAGAATATATTTAACACCCCTACTGGTTAGGAAGGAACAAGCCCCGCCTTCCCCTGCTCTGTACCGTCACGTGCTCAGACACAGAGAGAGACGGAGGTGCATGAGACCATCGCTGATTTTCACCGCCAAGCTTTTTGCTGGAAAATAACTATTAACTTGATAAATTGAGCAAATATCCATACTGGAGATCTGCATGGACCTTGGAGAAACGGACCTGATTTGTTGTGAACATTTTGGACCTTGAAACCATCGCGGTGAGTCAGAAGCTGTTAAGCTAACCTTGAAGCTAAAAAGCTAACAAGAAGTTAACGGGGAATATAATGGCCCAATTTCAATGTTGTAGATCTGCACGGGAGCGGATGAAGTGGACAAGATCCTCTCTGAGAGTTGAACATTAGAAGTGTGCTGGTGAGTTAAACTGGGACTGGGCGAATCAGGCTAATTGAAAAGCTAACTAGCCTGGTGCTTATAGCTGTAGCTGTAGCTGACCACGTTTTCACTGTGGGAGAACACACAGGGTTTCCCACGGAGTTCAGCCATTCTGAGCACTCAGCTTGTGTGCTGATGATATTCTAGTATTACTTGTTGAATATTAAATGCACTAAAATAAGATGATGGAATAAGTTAATTTTGATCTTAAAGGTCATGAATCTACTTTATTTTTGTTACATTTGATGCTCGAGCGGCACTGGATAGATGTCCGTGTGTATTCTTACTGTGCTGATACGTTACCACATACTGTAAAACTACAGCCTGTGGGTTTTTGTATATTCTTTTGGTAATTTTATTCTGTACATTGAGTGTAAATAATGCAAGTGCTATAACAAAACAAGCACAAAACATTAATTCTCATTTCTAACTATAGTCCATACAGTGCATCTGTTCATGAAATGCTGTTAAATTGTTGCTAAATAGTTTAATACAATTCATAGCAACTTTACCTGTGGCTCCAGTCATTCTTCTCCACGCAACTCACTTATTCCCTCCTACGAATCTAGCTATTGGCCCAATCTCTCCATCTTACTTTAACTTTCCCTACCCTATCCTGTACTTGGCTACAACTGCATGGGAAGAAAACTTCTTTTTACAGCGAAAAACCCCCTAAACTACCGAGCAAGCACCGAGTACGCTGCCACGGGAATGCGAAATTCACAGAGAAACTCCAAGATTCTTCCACTGACATGTGGCACACCTGCACCAGGGCAAACCTCTGCCTGCCTAACTCCTGCTAAGCAGGGGAAAATAGAGCAACAGGACCACTGAGTCTTTGATTTGATTTGATTTTTTTTCTGCTGTGTTTTACTTGCATCTATTTGAAAGAGTGAGTGTAAACACAAAAAACTATTTAATTTTATGTGCTGGAATGTGCAGAAAACAGGTTTAAATGTTAAACAAATTTCTTCCAGTCAGACAATGTTGCATATGATTTAATTTTTGCTTGATGCATAAAGTTAAAAGATTAAAACTAATAAAACTAGTTTTAAAAAGAGACTTTTTCATTTGATTACATTTCATATGGTGGATTATGCAGAAAAAGTAGAATTGGGCTGAAAGATCTATTGCTTTATTACCTATTCAGGTTGTAAATCATGTTTTTTAAAAGTAACTAAAAAACGAATTACTTTTGAAAATAAGTAATCAGTAAAGTAACAGGATTACTTTTGGGGGGAAATAAGTAATCAGTAATTAGTTACTGATTCCTTTTTCCAAGTAACTGGACCAACACTGATTGTGATTACTTTGGTTGCAATCAGATTGCCATGGTCACCTGCAGTTTGCATGTAGGATGCCAACTACTCACCAAGTGGTGGACAAAGTTTGGTTTGGTTTAGTTTGGCTTTCATCTTTACTTTTGCGCCCTCCTGTGTCTCATGGTCTAATCAGCCCCTTGTGCATTTATAATCCCTCCTTTCCCTCTGCTTTGCCTCACAAACAGCATGCACACCTGACTTGACTGCCAGATAAAATAAATAAGGTCAGTATAAAAAGAAAAGGAGCAGAGAGAAGAAAACATTTAAAGTCCCCCCATCAAGCAAAGATTTATCAGTAAAACCTGGCTTTTGGCAGCGTTTGGGAAAACAATTCATCCAAAATTAAATCAAAGTATTAAGCATGCAAGCAAGCAATTTATTTATATAGCACGTTCAGAAAAACACAGCTGAACACAAAGTGCTGTACACTTGGCATGCCAAAAATGATACATGAATAAGTAAAAAAAAAAAAAGATTTACCCAAAATAAATAAATAAGAATAAATAATAATAAAATGAGAACAAATAGCGCAAAATAAAAATGTATGAAATGATAATTAGAATTAAAAACAATAAAATCTGTGTCATACAGAGTCATATGCCAAGGATTAGAAATTTTCTCACAATCTCATAAAGAATAGTGTCATTTATAGTACCTCTACTCTCTGCGTTTATGTGGTCATTTATATGGCGTGTCATACAAAACCTAAACTGTTTTAGGTTTTCTAGCATCACTTCTGATGCTTTCAATCATTGTTTCCACACAAATTTTGCTTAAATGAATGCATGTGCGCGTCACACTCCTGGTGTTAATGCACAAAACAAGCAGTTCCAGTACTTGCAGATGTTGACTTGTAATACACAACACCCCCAATGGGTTAAATAAAGAAGCATAAGCAGATATTTACTTGATAAACTGTCTCAGCCATGAACAGAGCTCAACAAATGTTGTGTTTGTGAACACTAGAAACATCGTGCACTCTATATATGAAGACGTAGATTCTCTTTTTCACATGTTAGCATGTTGTTTGGCCACAGCTGTGGCTTACATTACCGCAGCTGTGATAAAATGATCAGGAGTAGTTCTATGTGCACATTAAGCATCTCCTGTAAGTTTCCTTGTACTTCCTTGCAGGTCTATGTGGGAGGAGGCAAATATGTTCACCTTTGTGTTTACGAGAAACTCCCAGCTTATGGAGGAACGCTCAAGCTGACCAGGCTGCAGCATCCCAACAGTCAACATGACAATATTGAGTCATATTGAGAATTTCAATCACAGAACCTGTAAAGTGGGGTTAGGCGAGATGTGCTTACGTGTTGGTGCCATACTCTACGCTGTTCTAGCAGCTCTAACATTGATTTATGCATTTGATAGCATTTAGGCCAAGTTAAACTGAAAAAGATTAAAAGAATGGCTGCACAGTGAAAGGACGGGCGGGCATGTCCCAGTAGCTGTCACATCACGTGAAAACTATGGATTGATCGATACTGAAAATGCAGGGTCTGTCAACAGAACACAAAGCAAACATGAAGTGCTCCCTATGTCACTACCTGATGACGTGCTTGCCTGTGTTAGTCACAGCTGCTTCCTGCACTGCACAACTTGAAATTTCCCAAATGTGCTTGACTGCAGTGATAAACTACTCGTTCTGTGAAGCACTTTGGCATACCTGTGGTTTTTTAAATGTGCTATATAAATAAAATTGTATTGTATTGTATTGTACAGATAACAGACCATCGAAGCAAAATTCAAATGTCTGGCACAGCAGACGGTAAACAATTTGTCTCTAGAAGCAGATCACGATCGAGTTTGTTCGGACACAGTAAACGTATTAAACCACCTGAAAACACACAACATCCTGCAATCTAATGAATGCATGAAGGGCAAGAGCAACAATGCAGTGACTGCTAATGTGAATCGTCTCTGAACTCAGATGTCCATAAAGGTACTGTTACTTCAGTGCAAAGCAAAAGCCTCAAATATAATAACAACACTGTTATCTCAAATAGCATGGCACTCAAAATTAGAGATGTACATATAGGCCCTTGGGGGTGGGTACTTTGTTTCTCTCCCCCTTAAGTTCAGTAGGTATAACGAAATTGTATTAAATAAATAAAGTTTTTGGAAATTTGAATTTCAATCACAGCTCACACCCTGTATTTTCACTTCCCAGCAGACTCAAGAGTATTTTGTCATACGCTCTGTTTTGTTTTGTTTTTTTCAAGTTACTCATGACTTTCAAAGTAACTAGTTACCAGGGAAAGTAACTTTGGTTTTACTCAGAATTCTTCTATAATTGTGTTGCTTCCCTAACTGGATACCAGCAAGGATGCCAGTCTTCTAGCTTGCTTACATGTTAGCACTATCCTGCCACAAGTGCACTGTGCCACCTAATGGCCTGAACCTAAAATGCCAGTGTAGTAGTGTGAGTGCAATTTAATGATGAAATGAATGAAACTAAATTTGAAATTAACAATGTTTTTTTAATGTGTCACTTTTTAATCTGTCTGTTTTAATCTATTTCTATTGTTTCAAACCTCTATAAATGCAAACACATCATTTTGGAGTTGATGCAGCAGTGTTATAAATCTAATCATTGTACGTAATATCACTAGGAAGAAGCAGTGGATCACAAAACACCACATACAGTGTGTTAAAACTTTTGAAAAGTATATTAATTTTTGCCATTGAAATTGGTAGAAAGTTTACTTTTAGCAGTGCCAACATTAAACTGTGCCTCAGACCATTTAGGAGCTGTAGGTATCAAAATAGTGCAAAAATGGTTCAACATGAACACAGTGAGGTTTGTCCATTCTGTGTAAACTGTAAGCTGAACTGCACCAACTGCAGACCTCATGTTCAGTAATGATGGGCAAACTTTAAAGTATTTTGAGCCTCACAAAGAAACATAAAATAAATAATAAGTATTTTCAGCCTCATAAATAGTCTAGATTTAACCAAAATAATAATTCATCCAGTCAGGCCAAGTAGATGAATAAAATATGATGGTAGATTAAGTGCTTCAGTGGATTCTAGCCTACGTCACAGCGTCACGTGCGCTTTTTACGCCCAACATGGAAACTGCAGTCGTGGTGCTTTCGGTTGTACTCGGAACTCGGACATTCTGCCTTCCGAGTAGGAAGATGTAGGTAACTCCAGTCTGCAGATGAGCTGCATATGTGTTTAGTAGTAATTTGTTTTTGTAGAGGGCTAGCAAAACAACCGTTTTTGAGGGCGTTGCCATATTGGAATCCCGACTTCTCTGACGAGGCTAACCAGAACGCTGTTTACTCGAGTGAGACATCATTCCCAGGTCCGTGTTCCGATTTCGAACGCAACACACAAAGTAACGAATAATGACCCTATCTAAATCCCAGTAATGATAAACGCAGGGCTGGACTGGGACAAAAAAATCGGCCCGGGCATTTTGACAGGTGACCGGCCCACCATGGTATTATAGGAAAAACCATAAATCCTTTGAATGAAAACAAACGCTGTTGTCACAGTGATGGACACTGTCTTGCTGGTACATATGTATCAATCTAATAAACTTAAACCTACACCATCCTCCCTATTCTGGTATTCTAAACAGTACCCGAGAGTAGACTGCTTGGTCGAGTTAACCTCCTGAACTATCTACAACACATGGTGAAAACCTGAAATTAAGACAGAGAAGACTAGAGGTGAGACGTGATCATTACTGATTACTGATGACAGATTTAGACATATTTTCATAAACCATTCATTTGCCACATCAATAAACAGCATGGCAGGGCAAAATATTTTTTCTAACATGGCAACCTTTAAAAAGTGAAAGGAGACAGAAAGACAGGTGAGAAAGAATAAAACTTAATTGACTTTTTGATGGCATTTTACACACAGTACTGGTACAGAATCTGGAAAATGTGGGAAAAATACTGGCATCATATACAGTACTTAGCTAGAACTGAAGAAATTATGATGGGACCCTAAAAAAATTTACTATGTACAATAATGGATTTTTATACATTTTACATCAGATGAAAATGTTTGTTGTAAGATTCAGATAATTATTTGTTAAAAGTGAGAAATTTTAAATGAGAATAAGAAAGTATTTCTTTGTGCCCCCCTTTCCCTGTTAATGCCCTACCTGCCCCCCAGGCAAAACTTTGCTAGACCCGCCCCTGCACAGTTACCAGCTGTCAGCTACTTAGAAAAGGATCCTGGTGTTATTTCTCAGAAACAGTTCATAACTTCCCTTCAACTCATCCATGTCACCTAAAAGGTAAACCTGTTTCTCCATCACCTGTTCAGCTCTGATGATTCAGTAAGGACATCTCCTGGTTTCATCTTCATGTTTCCCTCTCACCAGATAACCAAACCGACATCATGACCAACAGCTTTTACAGATTTTTTCCATTATCCTTGTAGTCTTTATTGTCCTGCATGGTAGTAGTTTCTTAAGCATGGTAGAGCCATCCCTCCTCTTTCTTATCCTTGCTGCAGAGCACTGAAATGATTCTAGGTTTCATAACCTGCCAGATGAATTAGGAAATCTATTTGTCCCACTCTCTAAACTCATTATCACTTACTTCTACCGACAGTGTTCAAAAATATATAAAAGACGAGGGAGGATATTCATCTTCATTTTAAAATGGTATAAGGTTCCGTCTTTGAGAGTTTAAGTTTAAATATTCAGCAATTATATCAGATATAATGTCAGGCACATACCACACTGTGCCCGTGCACATTGTGCAAAATGATATTTTGCACAATTATAAGTGAGGGTGGAAGATGATCGTAACAGATGGCAGAGAGAGGGGAATCTTTCCCTGACATTTGCATGCTTTTTCCAAACAAACATGATCGACATAAACTTGTGCAGCTAGTCGCTGTGAATGGCAGGTGTGGCCATTCATTCCTTTGAGGCACTGCCTCGCTTTTTCTGTCATTTCCATATAAATTCTATGTTTACTATTAAAAGTCCCTGTTATTGATGTGAGTTAACGTGAGTCTTAAAGTGTCTGACCTGAACCACAATGTCAGAAAGTTGTGTCCAAAAGAGGAAAGTAAAAATTTTTTAAAAATACTCAGTCAGTGAAAATAGCTGACAGTGATATGACCCGTACCACATACAGGAGAAGACCCACAACATTGTCAAACTCTTTTTAACAAAATAAGCCAGAGATGTTTCAGTGTGAGAATAAAACCTGAAGTCTTTCCAATTCTGTATTTATGTTTACAGCCTTACATGCAAATTCTTACATACAAAGCAACATTTTTACATTTAATTTTAAATCCTCACCAAGGACATCATAAAAATGCAAAGGCGTAATTTACAGTGGTTCCCAGCATTAAGCACCACTTAATGATCAAAATAACAAAGAAGGTAGAAAAACAAATGTCTTTTTGGTTCATCAGGCTGAGAGTGAGAATGACTTTAAGGGATTTCACAGTAGTTATGTACAAGAATTACAGATCCTTCCATCATCATTTTTTTCTAAAATGTATCTTGAATAAAAACACTTTTGATAACAAAACAAATACATGTTAACTTGTTTTGACTAAATATGATGATGTGGGAACTTTCAGGCTAAATATCTTTAGCCTGAGTCTCAGGTGTGTCAAACATGTCGCTCACTCTACCCACTGTCTGCCACACTGCACCGAAGTAAGAAACAGATAAAGCATTAAAGGATGAACTGCTGAAATAAATAACAGAAGATTGACATTATTTTTTGTATAAATGACACCATTAAACAAAAGCATCTCTGTGTCTTTCATAGTGGGCACAAAAACATTTCTGTAAATTAATAGAAATTGTTGATCATTTTGATTATGGAGCAAAGCACAGAAAAAGAACTCCCAGTACTGTCTCTGTATTTTATTTTTTATATTTATTTAGAGTATAAGCTCAGTAGATTTCTTTGTAATGACATTAGATTGGCTGAATGTGGAAAAACACCACAGGCTGCTCAGCGCAGGTTTCATACATGAAGAAGAAATTTACAATTGTGGCAGTCTTTGATTTATTGAATGAATTTTTTTATTTTTTTTATTTTTTTATTTTTTTGAATTGAAATTTTTATTTCAGTCAACAACAGCAGATTATAATTTTACATAAAAGTACTCAAACAGTAACCAAAAAAGGAATAGGCTGAAGCCTTATGGCTTATACTTATCCTATCCCTTACCCCCATAAAAATAATCAAATCCTTAACCAAGAAAATAAATAGCATTGATGAATAAGTTGTATAACAGTTTGAAGCAAACATTTTTAGTTTTAATGGTCTAACACACAAAAGGGCTGTTTGTGACACTTGAACTGAACACCTGCTGTAACCTGACTGCACTTTACACCAGCTGTTCCTGCTCCTCCTTGTCATCTGTCTGTGCTGCAGTCAGAGCCTTTGAGGATTCATCAGGATTCATCAGGATGAGAGTATACCTAATGAAGAGAGATGAAACGCTCAGACTGAAACAGCTTCACTCATAAAACATGTGCATGTATTTCATAATAAGTCATTTGCTGAGTGTCACTTGCTCCAACTCCAATAATGCAAATAAACAAACCTCAGTCATCTCTACAGGTTCATTTGGTTCAGTTTTTAAGATGATGCGCTTCTTCCTCCTGGATATAATAAAAAAACAACAACAACTTTAGTATAAATGTTATGAACTTTCAACTTTCAAACTAAGGGTCTAATGGGAAAATAAAAGAGGGGTAAAGTGTTTGTATTGTTTTACCTCGTCAACAGACTCAAGACAAGCAGAGGAATCAGGATCAGGACCACCAGAGTCAGCCTGATGATATTCATGATTATTATTTCGGATTTCCCTAAAACAGAGACAAATACATGGCAGAGATTTCTCAGCAGTAAGATTAGATTGTTTGCCAGGTGATGCTATTAGTTATTTATTGTCATAATCCACTCATACAAACGTTTTTCCTTTAAAATGAATGAATAAAGAAGTATTTTAAATATTGTATACAGTAAAACAATTATATTAATATACCAGAAGATGCATTTTCTGAAGAAACAGCAGTGTGAATGCTGATAACTGATATTTTGAGCTGAAATGAAATAATTGCTGAATGTTAAGAGAAAAATAAAGAATTTTTCACTTGAAAACAAAAGTGCAGAACGGTTGAAAACTGAAGTTCACACAGAAGTTGAAAAATAGCCGAACATGTTTAAAATGTGTATTAGAAAAACCTGAGTAATGACAAAAGAAAATTTAGAGTCAGAAAACATCTGAATAAATATTAAAAGTTCATATTCTGCATCTCTGAGCTTTGGAAGACACGCTGTCTGAAAGAAAACAACGATGGTTTTGTTTTGAGGTAAAAACAATGGCTGTAGATCAAACACTGTTGTTTTCTTTCTTCGATGCTTAATCAGCATCCACACTAATTACTGTATAAATGTGTGTACTGTATTTACTTTACATTTGTTATTTTAAGGAGTGTAAAATTTACTTGTGACAACAGTCAGCTGTAAGGTGGAGTTATGAGTCCCTCTGTTGTTGTGGGCCACACAGTAATAACTCCCACTGTGCTCAGGTCTGATGTTGCTGATGGTGAAGTTGTGTCCTGATGTTTTAGGTGAGTCTTCATCCTCCTTGTACCAGGTGTAACTAGCTGCTGGGTTAGCATCACTGCTACAGGTCAGAGTGACTGAACTGCCCTCCACTATCTCAGCAGAGGGACTCACTGACACAGAGGGAAGCTTTGGAGCATCTGGAGGAGGAAACATACAACATATAATTACAATATATACAATATATAGTTAGAACCAAATTTTCAAATATTAATAGCTTATATTCTGAAAGGAAAACACTGTAAACTTCCCAATAAGAAACAAATCAGCTTTATTGAGGAGTAAAGGAGTAAGAGAAGTGAACTCACACACTGTTAGAATGGAAAAGCTCTTATCCTTTCACAGCACAGTGAAAACTGTCTGCAGGTTTTTCTTCAGCTAAAAACTTGTTTGATTTCAATATTAGAGGAAACTCAATGAAACTGCTTTGCTTTGAAGAATTGCTTTGTGTATAATGAGAAGCTGCAGTTGATGTTCTCAGTTGGATAAAGTCGTCTGTTATTTAAAGAAATGTCACAAATATTTGTATGAACACACTTTTGAAAGTGGAAATGATCGGATCAAACTTTATATCACTATTTACTGAGATTTTGATGTAGACATTTGTAATGTTTCTTACATGTGTTCATATACAGTGGCTTGCAAAAGTATTCGGCCCCCTTGAACTTTCCCACATTTTGTCACATTACAGCCACAAACATGAATCAATTTTATTGGAATTCCACATGAAAGACCAACACAAAGTGGTGTAAACGTGAGAAGTGGAACGGAAATCATACATGATTCCAAACATTTTTTACAAATAAATAACTGCAAAGTGGGGTGTGCGTAATTATTCAGCCCCCTTTGGTCTGAGTGCAGTCAGTTGCCCATAGACATTTCCTGATGAGTGCTAATGACTGAATAGAGAGCACCTGTGTGTGATCTAATGTCAGTACAAATACAGCTGCTCTGTGACGGCCTCGGAGGTTGTCTAAGAGAATATTGGGAGCAACAACACCATGAAGGGATAAAGTTATTGCGAAATTTAAAGCAGGCTTAGGCTACAAAAAGATTTCCCAAGCCTTGAACATCCCACGGAGCACTGTTCAAGCCATCATTCAGAAATGGAAGGAGTATGGCACAACTGTAAACTTACCAAGACAAGGCCGTCCACCTAAACTCACAGGCCGAACAAGGAGAGTGCTGATCAGAAATGCAGCCAAGAGGCCCATGGTGACTCTGGACGAGCTGCAGAGATCTACAGCTCAGGTGGGGGAATCTGTCCATAGGACAACTATTAGTCGTGCACTGCACAAAGTTGACCTTTATGGAAGAGTGGCAAGAAGAAAGCCATTGTTAACAGAAAACCATAAGAAGTCCCGTTTGCAGTTTGCCACAAGCCATGTGGGGGACACAGCAAACATGTGGAAGAAGCTGCTCTGGTCAGATGAGACCAAAATGAAACTTTTTGGTCAAAATGCAAAACGCTATGTGTGGTGGAAAACTAACTCTGCACATCAGTCTGAACACACCATCCCCACTGTCAAATATGGTGGTGGCAGCATCATGCTCTGGGGGTGCTTCTCTTCAGCAGGGACAGGGAAGCTGGTCAGAGTTGATGGGAAGATGGATGGAGCCAAATACAGGGCAATCCTGGAAGAAAACCTCTTTGCGTCTGCAAAAGACTTGAGACTGGGGCGGAGGTTCACCTTCCAGCAGGACAACGACCCTGAACATAAAGCCAGGGCAACAATGGAGTGGTTTAAAACAAAACATATCCACGTGTTAGAATGGCCCAGTCAAAGTCCAGATCTAAATCCAATCGAGAATCTGTGGCAAGATCTGAAAACTGCTGTTCACAAACGCTGTCCATCTAATCTGACTGAGCTGGAGCTGTTTTGCAAAGAAGAATGGGCAAAGATTTCAGTCTCTAGATGTGCAAAGCTGGTAGAGACAAACCCTAAAAGACTGGCAGCTGTAATTGCAGCAAAAGGTGGTTCTACAAAGTATTGACTCAGGGGCTGAATAATTACGCACACCCCACCTTTCAGTTATTTATTTGTAAAAAATGTTTGGAATCATGTTTGATTTTCGTTCCACTTCTCACGTGTTCACCACTTTGTGTTGGTCTTTCACGTGGAATTCCAATGAAATTGATTCATGTTTGTGGCTCTAATGTGACAAAATGTGGGAAAGTTCAAGGGGGCTGAATACTTTTGCAAGCCCCTGTATCTTAGATTATAAAACACATCCTGCCATTTCTCCTCCAAATTTCAAAAGCATAAAGCTGACTAATTTCTGCATTAGGCTGGATGGAAAATCCAGCAATCATACCCTACACACTTTTTTTATTAGTGATATGACCAACTAGAAATATTTCTTCCCTTGCTAGTCACCTTAAACTAGTCTGTGGTCTTCTTACTGTATTAATATATAATGGCAGTTACTTGTTCAAAGATGAAGAGCCCACTGGCCAGTAACCTGGGCTGCACCCTTGACAGATGACTGAGCATCCAAAAAGAAGGAAGGATGTAAAGGAGTGAGGGAAGGAACCAGGAAAGGAAGCAAATGACAGCCCACTGGCAAAGGCAGTCTCATTCGGCAGCAAGGAGTGGATGCTAGCTTGGAAGAAACCAAGGCTACTTCTGTCTGTGCTGCTAAGATTAGCCAAACTCTGCAAACTAATAAGCATATTCTGAATTCAGTGACAGCAGCACATTTTCAAAAAATTTGGAGCAGAGACATTTTTACCTTTTTGAGGGTCTGAATATCACAGGCATCCAGTATTCATCTCAGTCAATGCACCTTATGCACACAGATTTCTCTAGATTCTCTTAATATTTGATGACATCATGTAATGTAGCTGGTCAGATATCCACAGTCTTAAAACATAAAATCTTTAATTTTACATCGTGGATGATAATTTTGTAAAATTTCCATAATTTGTAGTCACAGGTTTTTACAGATTGAAGAACCTTTGCTCGTCTTTACTTCTGAGAAACTCTCAGATTTTATTTTTATACCCAAACATGTTGCGAGACTGTTGCCAGTTAACTTGATGCAACATGTTCCTCCAGATGTTTTTAGTAACTCTTAGTTTTCCAGCCTTTTGTTGGCACCATCCAAATTTTTGGACTTGTGTTACTGTCATCAAACTCAGAATGAACAAATATTTATTTTCTTTAAATTGTACATTTTCTCAGCTGATATGTTTTCTATGTTCTATTATGAATAGAAAACATATAAAATTTGTTTATGACATTTTCTAATCATGTAATTCTGTTTTTTTTTTTCTATTTGAATGCATAAAATAGTTCAGCTCAAACACTCAGCCATTGAAAATAAAACAACCATTGAAAATAAAAAGAATAACAGCATTTCTAGCAACTGCAAACATGGTCTTCATGATATGTATCTCAAGTTTTTCCTGCAGCAGTCTCACAACTTTTGAAAAAGTCTTTACAGCTTATAAATGTATTTTACTCACATTTCACATCAATAGTTCTGCTTTCAGATCTCTTTTGTCCCAGCTTATTATCAGCTGTACAGTAATACTTTCCAGAGTCAGAGGGCAGGATGGAGCTGAAAACATGTTGGTTTTGGTAACTGAGAGGATTGATGACATCCTCCTTGTACCAGGTGTAACTAGCTGCTGGGTTAGCATCACTGCTACAGGTCAGAGTGACTGAACTGCCCTCCACTATCTCAGCAGAGGGACTCACTGACACAGAGGGAAGCTTTGGAGCATCTGGAGGAGAAATAAGGAGAATGACAACATGGTCATAACAACTAATTTTTACATGATTAACAGTTTGTTTTCTAAAATAAAAACATCATAACCTTCTGTTTGAGGAGTAAAGGAGTAAGAGAAGTGAACTCACACACTGTTGGAGAAGGAAATGTCTCATATCCTTTCACAGCACAGTAAAAACTGTCTGCAGTATCAAATGTATTCAGGTGTAAATATTGTTTTTCTGATGAAACTTTGTGTCCATTCCTGATGGAGGAAGATTGATCAGGTAGCTGACAGTTGTTGTGACATGTCAGCTCTGTCCAGTTAGAATAAGAGTTTACTGTTGATCTCCTCACATGTACCTGGAGCTGTGGATCTGGGAGCAAACAACAGATATTATATTAAAACAAACTCTCAACATACAGACAGCTGCAAAGCTTATAAATGTGTAAAGTGATTCCAGTGAAAATTATTTTACCTGTGACAGTCAAAGTGACTCCAGGTGATCCAGTATATTTCCCTCCTGGATCTTTTGTTATGAATCTGAACTTGTACTCAGCTGAGTCGCTCTCTCTCAGGTCTGAGATTCTCAGAGTGCAGTCGTTGTTTTCACACTGATACTGAACACGGTTTCTGTGCTCTGACTCTATTTTCAGGTCCACAGGTTCATTATATTTGTCTCTGATGAACCACAATTTTTTGACAACTTCTGTATTTCTTCCATTTATAGTCGATGGGTATCTGAAGGTGCAGCGTATTTCTGCTGTTGCTCCTTTGAAGGCACAGACCTGAGTAGAAGTGTAAGTCACATCCCAGACATCCTTCACCACTGTGAGACAGAGAGAGTTGGATATTAGTCAGAGTCACAACATCCGAGGACAGAAATGAAAACGATGTGATCAGGCCTCAGTATAAGCCCATGAGAAAGGTCTCCTCCCTCCAGTGACCTCAGTGTAGGATAACTATTTATGAGCTCCGACTACACAGGTTGTGTGATCAACAGAAAATACAAGCCAGTAGTGTTACCCTTATGAAAACCTATAAAATCTACAGCTCATTTGCCACACGGCTCCACAACATGGCATTATGTTAAAGCATAAACTCACCCACTGAAGGAGAGCGGGAGTTCTCATATCCACTGACAGCACAGGAAATCCTGTTTGTAGGATCCAGGTAGTTTAGATGAAGATTAGATGTTTGTCCTGTGATGATCTGTTCATTCTTGTACCAGATGTAGGAGAGATTATCAGGCAGAGGACAACTGCTCTCACACTTCAGATCTGCTGACTTAGAATCACCTCTGACAGCTGATCTGCTCACCTGCACCTGCAGATCTGCCCATTAGTAAATAAAGAACATTAAGCTCAGCTGACAACATACAGATAAAACACACAAACACACTCACAGCAAACACTTGGATTTAAAATAGTAAACGAGTGGACGAACATGTTACCTGTGACAGTCAAAGTGACTCCAGGTGATCCAGTATATTTCCCTCCTGGATCGTTTGTTATGAATCTGAACTTGTACTCAGCTGAGTCGCTCTCTCTCAGGTCTGAGATTCTCAGAGTGCAGTCGTTGTTTTCACACTGATACTGAACTCGACCTGAATACTCTGGATCTGTTTTCAGATCCACGACTTCATTATTACTCTCTTTTGTGAGCCAGAATGTCCTCAAAACTCTGTAAGGATTATGTGCTCTGGATGGGTATGTGTAGGTGCAGCGTATCTCCACTGTGGATCCTTTTACAGCACAGATCTGAGTAGAAGTGTAAGTCACTCTCCAGCCATCCTGACCCAGAACGACTGTAACACAGAGCACATCATAACAAAAAATAAAGTTAGATTAATGAAAATTAAACAGACTCATTTGGATTAGTATTTTTCTGTAGGCTACATTTTCAGCTTCATGTCATGGAAAACAAAGTTTGCAGGTTTTTATTTTCAGCTAAAGATTCATCTGATCTTCACATTAGAAGGCAGGAACTCAGTGAGAGCAGCTGCTTTGTAGACCGAGTGTAATGAGAACCTGCAGTTACTGTTGTTGTTTGGACAGATAAATACTCTCACTTAATGTTAGAATAAAACAAACTATAATGACAAATGATTTGCTGATGATAAAGGTAAATGTGTAGAAGTTACAGGCTGCTAGAGTTGATTGCATTGACCCACTGTTGCTCTGTGCACAAGGTAAGATGAGTTTGAAATTAGTTTAAACATGTTTGAGCCATCGTATGAGAGTGAAGGCAGCATGGAGATGGTTAGCAGTGATGATGGCGACAGGAGAGGACGTGGGAGAGGAGACGCACGTGTAACAGTAACAAACACATAAAAGTAGAAACCTTTGTTGGAATTATTGCTCATGTAGTTTAATGTATTTCAGTCTAAAATCATCAAAATCAGAAAAAGAAACAAAAAAAACTAAAGCAAAACTAAATTTTGAATAATTGTATAAACTTGTATAAAAGTAAGTTATCGTTGGGTTGAAAACCTCGTTACTTTTTGTTTTGTTATTTATTCTGTTGTGTTTAATGATCATTATTTTCTGACCTTGATGGACGATTTCATTTTAACCAATGGGATTTGTTGTCCCGCCTTTAGCTGTTTCCTGTCTGTTTACACTGGTAAAGCTGCTTAGCGCTACACCCACTAAAGGTGTTCCTACAATGCTAAAGGAATGTTGTTGCTATTCAGGCTGGATAGCAGCTGAAGCCTGAGGTCTGTTCGGTCAGCTGCTACATCTGGAAACCTGTTTTTTGTGAATACACGGTGCTTTGCATTGGTAAGTTTTTTTTTAAATTGGATATCAAGAAACCGAGTCCACAGAGAACTTCCACAGACCTTCTGGAGATCAACAGAAGAATTATGATCTTTCATTGCGATGGATGGTGAGGCACAGCTCACATGGAACTGAATCTTGCAGTCTGATTGTGGCAGAACAAAATGTGCAAAACATACATTGATTGTTGGACTGGTTTCCCCCCAGAAGCTGTACGTTTAAATTTTTCAGAAATCTCTCAGTCAGACCGTGGTATATCATGCCTGGGTGGAAACTAGCGAGCTAACTTCACTTCACGAAGCTCCTGACAATGGTAACAGTAATGCGCCGACAATCCATCAAGCGGTGCGGCTTCGTAGCTTACCAAAGTTGAACTAAAACATTTTTTGACAGATTTTTGAGTGCTGTGTACCACATAAAACCGGTTCGAAGTCAGTAAGCACAATCAGAATTCGTATATAAGATGCACCGGATTATAAGGAGCACTGCTGATTTTTGAGGAAATTAAAGGATTTGAAGTGCGCCTTATAGTGCGGAAAATACGGTACTCATATGACTATGCATGTGACAGATTAAGAACCTTGAATCTTCACCCTTCTAAAGTACAGTAATTACAAATATGCCTGTATACTGTGTCTCTTAACTTGGATCATAATTAATAACCATTATAGATTATGAAAAGGGGTGGAAACAACACCCACCACCGGGGGAGGCGGATCGGAGGAAGATCTGGTGGGAAATCCGGGAGAAACTAGCCCAAGAGCGGGTCCCAGTAAGTATTTCTCCAGGGTTTTTTTGTTTTTTTTATATATATATTTAAAAAAGCTGACACTTGCAAGACTTTATCAAAGGTGTAAACATCACAGCAGATGTCTTTGTGTCAACTGAGGATAAAACACGAAAACATGGAGGAGATTTTCCTGGCAGACAACCTTAAAAATATTCTGCAGTAGAACAAAAACTGGAGAAAAACATGAAGCAACATGTGAGCATTACCTGATGCTGCTGAATTAAAGCAGAGCAAAGTACAGCTAAGCATTATAAAAAAACAAAAACAGCGTCCGACAGTGCTGTAAACAACGTTAGACTGGTGGGTAATAAGCCAGAGAATAATGCAGAAAACAGGTTTTTAGATGGGAAACTCTTCCTCAGAGAGAGAGAGCTCTGCATGAAGTGTGATTTTATCATGGTGGAAGAAAAACAGCCAAAGTAAGAGGGAATAAATGACGATGTTTATGTGAAGCAAAATATTGGGGTCTACTTTATATTCCAGCTCTAAAGTCAATGTCGTCTTCACTCATGAAGACTTTTACTGTCCTGGGGACAGGAGAGAGGAGTCTCGTCAGAGCAGCTATAATTTTATAGCTTGTAAAAGTAGAAACAAATAAGTGTTCATTTGAATTCTTGTCTTAGTGATTGAAAATGGTCTCACTTTCTGCCCTTCACTGTTTGTGTCTAAGGCTAAAAAACTACTTTATCTAAATTAAACGTGACTCTAAATATTACATATTTAGTTGTGTGTGTGCACAAACGTATTTTATGTATATAGATTTCTTTTCAATTATTACTCATCAGTGTTGGGTAAGTTACTTTAAATTAGTAACTTAGTGACATTACTAGTTACTTCTATCAAAAGTAATTCACTTACTTCAAGTTACTTATTACTTTCAAAGTAACTAGTTACCAGGGAAAGTAACTTTGGTTTTACTCAGAATTCTTCTATAATTGTGTTGCTTCCCTAACTGGATACCAGCAAGGATGCCAGTCTTCTAGCTTGCTTACATGTTAGCACTATCCTGCCACAAGTGCACTGTGCCACCTAATGGCCTGAACCTAGAATGGCAGTGTAGTAGTGTGAGTGCAATTTAATGATGAAATGAATGAAACTAAATTTGAAATTAACAATGTTTTTTTAATGTGTCACTTTTTAATCTGTCTGTTTTAATCTATTTCTATTGTTTCAAACCTCTATAAATGCAAACACATCATTTTGGAGTTGATGCAGCAGTGTTATAAATCTAATCATTGTACGTAATATCACTAGGAAGAAGCAGTGGATGACAAAACACGACATACAGTGTGTTGAAACTTTTGAAAAGTATATTTATTTTTGGACTGGTTCTTATATAGCGCTTTTCTACTCTGTCCGAGCACTCAAAGCGCTTTATACAGCTAATTCATTCACCCAATCACACAAGCACGTCTAAGCTCAAGTGCTAAGTATCTAACATTCATACACATTCACACTCCGATGGATGTATCGGAGAGCAACATGGGGTTAGTATCTTGCCCAAGGATATTTGGCATGGAGACTGGAGCAGCCTGGGATTGAACCACCGACCTTCTGGTTGGTGGCTGATCTGCTCTGCCACCTGAGCTACAGCCACCCCCATTGAAATTGGTAGAAAGTTTACTTTTAGCAGTGCCAACATTAAACTGTGCCTCAGACCATTTAGGAGCTGTAGGTATCAAAATAGTGCAAAAATGGTTCAACATGAACACAGTGAGGTTTGTCCATTCTGTGTAAACTCTAAGCTGAACTGCACCAACTGCAGACCTCATGTTCAGTAATGATGGGCAAACTTTAAAGTATTTTGAGCCTCACAAAGAAACATAAAATAAATAATAAGTATTTTAAGCCTTATAAATAGTCTAGATTTAACCAAAATAATAATTCATCCAGTCAGGCCAAGTAGATAAATAAAATATGATGGTAGATTAAGTGCTTCAGTGGTCTAAGATTCTAGCCTACGTCACAGCGTCACGTACGCTTTTTACGCCTAACATGGAAACTGCAGTCGTGGTTAAACCTAACCTCAGTAGAGTCTGTGCTAGGTGGGATTTGATCCCTAACCCTAACCTTGCCCTGCTCCTCTTTACCTCTCCTCCCCCCATCTTATTAACCCCATCCACGGGATCCCACTTTAAATCCTGGGGAACCCTGGACACCTGAGACGGGAGCAGGTACGGTCTGTGCATCGGAGCCCGGCCCCCTTCGGGGTCCGTGCTCCCAAATTTGATTTCCCCCACCCCAGTCCAAACAAACTTTAGATAATCTCTCACATGGATTTTCATTTCTGCCACCCCCACTATCCCTCCTGGGGGGGGGGGGGGGGGGGGGGGGGGGGGGCGGCATCCCTCGCCCCGGCCCAACCCCACATCGACAGCCCAAGAGGACGAAGGAAAGGAAGGCAGCAGGTCCAGAGAGAATCTGCTGCAGGACTGTGCAGAACAGCTTTGTCAGGTGATCCTGTACATCTTACATATTTCTCTCATATTTCCTCTTGTGTCAGTACCAAAGAATATTTCCTAATAGTTATAGTGTGTGTGTGTGTGTGTGTGTGTGTGTGTGTGTGTGTGTGTGTGTGTGTGTGTGTGTGTGTGTGTGTGTGTGTGTGTGTGTGTGTGTGTGTGTTTTTATATCTTATATATCAGAGAGTGAGTGTGTTTGGACTCGCCTTCTAATTTAATGTTTTTCTTCTTCATGATGATTTACGTTGTAGATTGTAACTGAAAGAATCAAAACTTTGAATGAACACATATAGTATTATGTAGTAAACAAAGAAAGTGTGAAATAACTCAAATAATGTTTATTGTATAGTCTTCAAAATAGCCGCCCTTTGCTTTGATCACTGCTTTGCACACTCTTGACGTTCTCTCGATGAGCTTCATGAGGTCGTCACCTGAAATGGTTTTCCAACAGTCTTGAAGGAGTTCCCAGAGATGCTGAGCACTTGTTGGCCCTTTTGCCTTCACTCTGCGTCCATTTCTTCCAAAATCGTCTGGATTGGGTTTAGGTCAGGTGACTGTAGAGGCCAGGCCATCTGACGCAGCGCACCATCACTCTCCTTCTTGGCCACACAGCCTGTAGGTGTGTTTGGGGTCATTGTGCTGTTGAAAAAGTTATGATGATCCAACTGCAGACAGATCAAAGTTACTGTTTTTGTAGAATTGGAAAGTAAGCAATGTGCTTCCTTTGAGGTAGTACAGCACGAGTTGTGTGTACAGAAAGTGAGAACATTAAGCTTCTTCCTCATTACCACACTTGACCTTGAACTGTGTCAGTATTGACTCTTTCAGTCCTCTCGCTTTGGTAGGTAAGAAGCCCAGAACTAAGGCTGCCAACATCCAGAGACTGGTGACTCCTCGTGTGCTGCAGCGCAAGCGCCGCCGCATGAATCTCAAGAGACAGCGCACCCAGAAGAACAAGGAGGAGGCCTCGGAGTACACCAAGCTGCTGGCCAAGAGGATGAAGGTATGTGTTAATCTAGGCCTTTATTCTTAACCAGCTGCTGAGAATCAAAGATCACACTAGTCTGTTTTTGTCGTGTAGCTGAAAACTACATTTATTTCTAGTGGTTCAGATCAATGAAGATAATGTGACAAATACATTTCTGGCAGGTGTGATATTTCCACTAGTGTTGGAGCGGCTGTGTTACATCAAGTGCATTGTGTCTAACAACATATTGTAATTAATTTCCTGACCTTAAATATACTTTTAAGTTATGATTTAATCGTGAGTCACTTGAAATTTAAAGTACCGGACTGTGTTTTTCAGCAGTGTAGTTTTGAGTTGCCTTGCATGATATAGCTGTAATGGCATTCGGCCAATTATGGGTTGAAACTCTTCAAGGAGCACGTGATGGTGAAATGTTAAGGAGACAAAGTTGGACATGTGAGAGCTGTTTGACTGACACGCATTTGTTCTTGTAGACAGGAGGCCAAGGAGAAGCGCCAGGAACAGATCGCCAAGAGGCGCCGCCTTCATTCTCTGAGGGCGTCCGCATCCAAGTCAGAGTCCAGCCAGAAGTGAAACGGAATCAAATAAAGTCATGTTTTGCTGAAACAGTGTTGTGCAGTTGTCAGTTATTTTCTCTTCCACATATCCCCCCATGAAGAGACGCATTCGATGATTTTTGTCAGCCCCTTGTGTGTCTACATGAATGTGTATGCAACAAAAACTTTTAGTTAGTGGTGGATAATCTAGAGATACAGCAACAGCCTCAGGTCAGTGGTTGCTATTATGGAGTACTGCAATAGTACTTTTATTTTTTTGATTCTTTGGTATGAGTGAATTCTGGTTCACACTCCGAGCCAGTTGGTGGCGGTAATGCACATCGTTGTTTGAAAACTGCCAAATCACATAAAAGGAGGAGGTAACCAATGAGAGGAAATTGTACAAAAAAATGGCAAATGGCCTGTATTTGTATAGCGCTTTACTAGTCCCTAAGGACCCCAAAGCGCTTTACACATTTAGTCATTCACACACTGGTGATGCCAAGCTACATTGTAGCCACCCTGGGGCGCACTGACAGAGGCGAGGCTGCCGGACACTGGCGCCACCGGGCCCTATGACCACCACCAGTAGGCAGCAGGTGAAGTGTCTTGCTCAAGGACACAACGACCGAGACTGTCCGAGCCGGGGCTCGAACCAGCAACCTTCTGATTACAAGACGAACTGCCAACTCTTGAGCCACGATTGCCCAAGACTAAGAGGGGCAGAGCTTGAGTTTTAGTCGTAGGATCTGGTGTAGAAACCCACTCCCTAACAGTAATTTTGACCATGGCCTTGGATTGCAGGACAGAACTGTCTTCTGCTGCTAGTCTGCTGCTGCTGCCTTGGAGGAAAAATAAATCTGTGTACCCTATTTTAAGTGTGGCTGTGTTGGTTTTCCTGATGGTCACCATTAAAACTTGTTGCTTTCTTGCATGCAGGCAAGTGACCCACTTAACGTGTTAATGAGCAGTTAAGCAGGTGCACCTAAGTTACCTGATTTTGGTCATTAGGCGTTTTAAAAAGTATTACTGCCATTTGTGGCTTTTTCTGGTGGTAAATTGAATTTATTTGCCACAGACAGTGACTAAATCCAATTTACTCCTAACCCCACTGGCCCTGACGTGAACCTTGGCCTGCATACTTTTAAACTACAGTTAATGGTTATTTTGTCCAAATACAGTAATTACACTGTGTAAGAATTTTTTAAACCACAGCTCCATGGTCCCAAAGTCCAACAACCCTACTGGCAACTTTTAATTGGAAAAGGGAGGAGAAGTCAAATGTATTATTATTCACATATTACACAGACTGTGCTGACTGAACAGGCTCAGTGCAGTTCCTGGATTATTTTCAAGCATCATTAAAGTTACAGCATGTAAACTCTCACCATTCTTATCTGTCCTTATTAAAGTCCATAAGCTGAACTACGGTAGCTCTGCTAACTCTGGTAATTCTGACTGTAAATCTTTCCTTAATCTCTTTATTTGCTTTTTCGACACGTGAAGTTACAAAAATGTACTTTGGTAGACAAAAAGAAAACCTTTGTAGACTTTTTGGAGTAACTTTTCATAATGTGGAACTTTAGTCTTGAATTTTCAAAAGTGAACTTTTTGCTTCTAGTTATGTTGCCACCGAAAATATTTTGTCAACACTGAGAAGTCAAATCATTAACGGTGTGTGGTCAGCCACAGGTGATGGTGTGGCTGTCTTAGTTCTCTTTCTGTACCAGAACTTTAAAAAACTGACCATGAAGAACGTAACTATAATACTGAACCTGAAGTATGATCCTCCCACCCACCAGGCGGCGCCACTGGTAGCTGTGGGTTCACCACCTCCTGCTGAACTCAAACAACCAGTCCAGAGACAGACTCTGATGTAGCATCACTTTCATCGCTCACTCCTGAACTCCTGAACCATAACGAGTGTGGCCTCTCTAAACATCAGTGACTAAGAAAACTTTTCAATTTGTTATCATTTGAGTTATTTATTAATGACTCACTTAACTCTGTTAATATGTTACAGGTCACTGTTTAAGGAAAGTCAGAGTAGGGTAGTTTAAACGGGTGGAGAGGCGTGTAACGCTCATCGTGCCAGAGCAGCTTATCCTCCAGAAACTTAAGCGTTTCCAAAGTGAGGACGATGGCTTCATGTTTCAGCATGCTGTGGACTTTCAGACCTGAGAGAGAAAACCTGACAAATAAACTGAGTTTTAAAGAAGAGATTTGTTACATATAACACTTAAAACCCTGAGCTTTTTATGAACTGTTTAATTAAACTGGCATGTTAGAGGTCCATAGACACAGTGCTGCAAAGACATCAATGCATGAAATATTGTTTGAAAGGAGGAACAAAAATAATACATTTTACCATCAATTAATCTGTTAAAACTGAGTTAAGAGAGACAAAAATCACTGAGTGTGAACTCACCGATTGCTGGAATGACGTTCACTGTCTTCAAGTTTGCCGTGGCCTGAAGGATGTTTTCAGAAAAGTCTTCACCTCTGAAAGCAACAACAAAAACGTGAGCACTGAGCAACAGTGGGCGTCCAGTGGTGGAGATTCAAACAGATTTGAAGGTTGATCATTCATCATCAACATGTAGTAGTAACTGGTGGGTCCATGAGACACCCCACCTGAATCAAACACAGAACCAGTCAGACCATAATGGCCTCCAGCATGTGAATCCTTCCTCTCCATGTTGGTGAGCTCGTCCACCTCCTTTCTGTTTCCAGGGTTTCCTGCCTCCACCGCTGACCTCTGACCTGACTGTGTGTGGGCGTGACTCTGAGATGTGAAGACAGACATTAGTCTACTTATCATTTTCTTTATCAGCCACAATAAAGCTCAAACCTTTCTCCATTTGATCATCTTCCTCTGTCATATATGCACTGTTACGTATTCCTAATGTGGTCATTTCAGACACAGAGCTCAGTGAAGGCTCACAGCTCGTCTTCAGCTCCATTCAGTCCTCTGACTCTGGACAGTGTTACTGTAGAGCTGAAAACAAGCTAGAGGTGAAGAGGTCTGGATCCAAACATATTGATGTAAAATGTGAGTAAAAAAGAATAAAAACTGAAACATTTCATCAGCTCTGCCCGTTTAAAATTCACATTCTGCTGCTGTAGTTCACTCATCAGCTGTAATAGATGATAAAGAGGTGCTTTGTTCACATCAGACATGCAGTGAGGTGATTTAAACTATGAAGGATTTTTAAATCCACCTCTAAATTTATAGATGCATGAAAAATATTAGCACACATCTAACATCCATTTCAACATTTTTAAATACGTTCATGTTTCCTCCTCCAGACGCTCCAAAGCTTCCTTCTGTGTCAGTGAGTCCCTCTGCTGAGATAGTGGAGGGCAGTTCAGTGGCTCTGACCTGTAGCAGTGATGCTAACCCAGCAGCTAGTTACACCTGGTACAAGGAGGACGAAGACTCACCTAAAACATCAGGACACAACTTCACCATCAGCAACATCAGACCTGAGCACAGTGGGAGTTATTACTGTGTGGCCCACAACAACAGAGGGACTCATAACTCCACCTTACAGCTGACTGTTGTAGCAGGTAATCATTGAGGATGTACACATCCTGTACAGGGAGGAACGCTGGTCTGAGCGTGGAGTCAAGGAGATCATTTACGTGAAAAGGGAAAGACCATCTCTGAATCGAGGAGGGGGCCTAAGGGTTCATCGTTCACCATCTTACAATGCTGTGATTGCAGCCATTCCCCAACTCTCTGTGAATGGTCCTCATGGCCGTTGATCAGTGGGTTTTGGTCAGTGGTTGTTGATCAGTGGTCGTGAGAATTTGCATAATTAAGATTAACGAACTGACCTCCCAGCCCTTTGTTCCTTCAGCGGGCTGGTTTCAGTCATTATGCAAATGTACTGTTTATAAGATTGAGGAAACCTGCAGTCAGCTGAGACTGAAGAAGTCACTTGGATGAGTGACGAAACGTTTCTCCCACAAAACGCTACGTCCAGATGAACAATCAACTTTTTGGAGACCCCCTTAAATACTCTTTCTCATTATTGGATTCACCTGTGTATGTAGGTCAGGGGTCACTGAGCTTACCAAGCCAATTTGAGTTCCAATAATTAGTTCTAAAGGTTTTGTAATCAATAAAAAGACAACTGTGCCCAAATTTATGTTATACTGTTATGTTTACTAGAAAAATGTTACTGTTGTGTAAAGTATTTTCCTCTTTTTTGTATATTTGTTGCTGTTAAATATCACACTTTTAATAATAGACCAAGATCTGAGTGTATACAAAACGCAGAAGAATAGTTTTTTGAGGGACAAGCAGCTATCCAGACCTACCTGGATGTAGGAATCCAATAAAGTCTTTTCACAACAGACATGTCAAAGTGGATCAGCTTCCTCACTTTGTTCAATGATTTCATCTAAATCAGACCATGGATCACACTTTGCTAACTGTACCAGTTTCCATGAACTGCAGCAGCTGCTTCAAATAAACAGCCAGATTCCTCGACCGTTCTCCAGTTACAGCCGTCGTGGTCAGCTGTGTGGCAGGTAGAGTGTGGACCCAGATGCAGGACACAGAAGGCAGAAATAAACTCATAAAGTTCACCAAATGTTTACAAACGTCAAGAAGTCACAAGCAAAGAGAGACCACACCATGACACATGTTTAAACAAGGAATGTTTATTCATCAAAGCTACTTATTGATCAAATAGACATGTTCAAAGCACCACAGTGGTAGAACGATATCACACAGCACCGTCACAGGATATTAAACAGAAACTGGCAACAGGGCTCTGTAGAGTGAGCGATCATAATGAAGCCGTTTATTTGAAGTTGGGATTCAACCTGCTCTTCATATTTCAGGCCACCAGATGTCACCAAAGACAACTGTGGTGAAAAGTTTCAAGTAACGAAACCTTCTGTGACTGGAAGAAATTTGTTTAACATTAAACCTTTTTTCTGCACATTCAGGCAAATAAAATAAAAACGTTTTTTTGTGTTTACATTCACTCTTTCAAATAGATGCAAGTAAAACACAGCAGAAAATAAATAAAATCAAAACTCAGTGGTCCTGTTGCTCTATTTGTACTCTGCAGGTGTGGCGCAGGGGCCATGTCAGTGGAAGGATCCTGGAGTTTGTCTGTGAATTTCACATTCCTGTGGCAGCGTACTCGGTGCTTGCTCGGAAGTTCAGGGTTTTTTTGCTGTAAAAAGAAGTTTTCTTCCCACACAGTGAGTGAACAGCGGACGCTAATGTTTTTGTCACTTTTTACGGAATCAAACTCAAAGTAAGGTCAGCACTTCCACGCTTTAAACACTGCACGGTCATACTCTCTCCCGCACAGATAAAACAGCAATGAGGGGTTAAAGGAGGAAAAACACAACGCTGAACTAAATATGATAACAAAAAATGCTGAGGTGTAATTAAACACTAGACACAGGAGACACAGGCTACCAGAATAAAACAGGAAATAACTGAACGTGGGAACAGAAAC
This sequence comes from Neolamprologus multifasciatus, assembly GCF_963576455.1. Classification (NCBI taxonomy): domain Eukaryota; kingdom Metazoa; phylum Chordata; class Actinopteri; order Cichliformes; family Cichlidae; genus Neolamprologus; species Neolamprologus multifasciatus. The sequence continues at coordinate 34,914,292 of NC_140444.1, read as the reverse complement.
ATGGAGTGGACATAATTTTATTTATACAGCACCAAATCAACAATCGTTTCAATGTGCTTTATATTGTAAAGTAGACCCTACACAATACATACAGAGAAAAACCCAACAGTCATATGACCCCCTATGAGCAAGCACTTTGGCGACAGTGGGAAGGAAAAACTCCCTTTTAACAGAAAGAAACCTCCAGCAGAACCAGGCTCAGGGAGGGGCGGGGCCATCTGCTGGGACCAGTTGAGAGAAGGACGACAGAACAAAAGACCTGCTGTGAGAGCCAGAGATGAATAAATAGTATGATGAAGTGTACCCAGAGGTTGCCCTTTGTTCAAAATTAAAGTCTACAAATCAATGACATCACACTGGCCTATGTTTATATACAGTCTATGATTACATGTCAGTGAGATCTTGGAGCTGCAGGTATGCAAAGCTGCAGCTTTAGAATTTAGGCTCTGATCCTTTTTTTCCACCATTTTTTGTTTTTCTACTTTCTTTGTGTTTCTCAGCCATGTTTTTTCTCTCCCTTCATTTCCTCTTATTGTCCCTTTACATACTCTTTGCCTCGCTCCAGTCTACTGCAGAATTTCACACCGAGCTTCAAGGAGAGTGAAATGAACGCCATCGCCATCACCTCTCTCTTTCTAGTCCCTGTCAGTACTCTTGCTGCAACATTTTGGATTAACTGAAGTCTTTTCAAGGAGTTTTTAGGACATCGTGATAAAAATGAATTACAGTAGTCCAGCCTAGAAGTAATAAATGCAGGAACTAGATTTTCAGCATCAGTCTGAGTCAGGATATTTCTAATTTTAGAGATATTGTGCAAATGGAAGAAAGCAGTGCTCCATATTTGTTTAATATGTGCATCGAAGGACATATCCTGGCCAAAAATGACTCAGAGGTTCCTCACAGTGTTACTGGAGGCCAAGGTAACGCCATCCAGAGTAAGAATCTGTGTGAAGAGGACTCTCAAGTTACATGAACAGATTGAAGGCTTTGAGATAGAGAAGATACAAACCACTGCAGCACAGTACCTGTAATACCTACAGCGTGCTCTAATCGTTCTAATAGGATCTTATGGTCGACAGTATCGAACGCTGCACTGAGGTCTAGCAGGACAAGCACAGAGACGAGTCCACTGTCAGAGGCCATAAGAAGATCATTTGTAACCTTCACTAAAGCTGTTTCTGTTCTATGAGCCCTCCCGACATAGGAACAGTTTCTTTCCTCTCGCCATCTCCCCCCTAAACAGTTGCCACTGCTCCCACTAAGATTATTTATTAGGTTATTTATGGTTGGTTTACACAGCTTTGTGTATGTTTTTGTATGCATGTGTACATGTATGTGTGTGCGTGGATTGTGTCTGCGCATATACATGGCCAATAAACGCGATAACGATGTTGAAAATGCAAACTGGTTAATACACACGGCAGCTTCAGAAAAGACATCAGAGGGTTGCTCTGTGTGTGTTACATACTACACATATTACACTTGTGGTTGGCAGAGTTGGTTTATTGTGGTGCTTTTCAGTGTTTCTGCAGCATCTTGCACAACAACAGTTGTTACAGCACAATTCTCTGTTTTCACTTTAAATAAAGATCAAGTTTGAATCAAAACACCAGCAAAATGAACAGCTGTGGTACAAGTGTTACACCTGTTACAAGTGGTAACAGGTGTAACACTGACAATCTGATCGTTGCATTTATGGACTGAAAACATTCAATAATGATGTGAGTACTGTCACATCAGCTGTTTGTCTTTAAGAGAGAAAAGTCAGAGGAAAGAATAAAACCCATTTCATTTGACTTCACTTGTCTGTCATTTGTCTTTTAGAAGAGACGAGGAAATGGAAACCAAAAGGTTCTGTACGTTTCTCTTTGGAGGCATTTTTGAAACTGTTTGAAAGAACAAAAGTGTTTAACGAACCCATTTTCAGATCAGTGGAGCCGAGCAGATAAACACTTTTATGTTCTGTGTCAGAAAAACTGAAATATCCCCACATTGATCTGACATGTGACACAAAACAGAGAGATTAACACTGTCTGTCAACAGAGGCGGCAAAATACTGACACTTTGTCCTTATGAAGAAGTGCAGATACTTGTACTTAAGAAGTATTTAAAAATGCTTGATATTTAAAGTACTGTGAAGTACTGATTCAACATCTTTATTTAAGTGAAAGTACTGAGGGCTCTGAAATGTACTCACAGTTTCTACCAGATAGTTTTGTTACAAGTTTACAGAACCTGGTGCTACATTAATATAATCATAATATAATATGAGTACATGGGAATACTAACTATTAACTGTTCACTGTCTTTATTATAGACAGTGAACAGCTGGTATTGTATATTTACTTTGAACATGTTAAAATAGTAAAACAACAGAAAAAAGAGACAAAAAATACAAAATACAAGGAAAACAAAATAATAATTATAAATAACTTAAATGTTCAAAAAGCAGTAGGAAGAAGCATAATCGTATTTAATCCCGCCCCCTTTTCAATATTTAATAACACTTTTTCTTCCAGTTTAGGCCCTATCCATCATAAACTCTTCCTTACAATTTGTTACATGTTTGCTTTTATTACCCCAGTAACACATAAAACCATATGCAAATGTACAGCTATATATACTTACATAAACATATTTGTGTTTCTATGACACAAATATGTTTATGTAACAACAGAGGACTGTTGTTGTGATTTGGTGCTATATTATAGCTATATGATAATAATAAAACTGATTTGATTTTGGTAGTTTATTGAAATTAGCCTTCACATTATCTTCTGTTAATAACTGTTGAAGAAGTTATATCTTTTTTTTCTTCTTTCTTTGTGGGGGAAGCAGACAAGCCCGACTAAAGGGTCGTTGTGTAAGTCAGCAATAAACCACAACACCAATATGAAGATTTTTCTTTCCACAAACTTTAGATAATCTCTCACATGAAATTTCATTTCAGTTATCCGGCCCGTGATTTGTTTCCACAATGATAAACTCACACTTCCTGCACAGCTCTCTCTCTCAGTGGACTCAGAGAACAGTTTCCCATCTCAAATCTCTGTTTTCTGCATTATTCACTTGCTAATTATGTAATATCTTCTTTTTCTGTTTTTCTTTCTTTGTGGGGGAAGCAGACACCAAGCCTGACCAAAACCACATCGTGGAACTCAGCAATAAACCACAACACTAATATGAAGATGTTTCTTGCAACAAACTTTAGAAAATCTCTCACATGAAATTTCATTTCAGGGATCCGCGCTGCAGTGATTTGAAGCTCTTCTATTAAAAATGGATGTTTCACTTAATGATGTGAACCCTGCTCCAACCTCAGGCTGTGGAAAGTTACGTTTTTGGAAAATATTTTACTGAAAGCGGATTTTACTTGCTAGCGACAACAAGTACTTCATCTTTGGATTGTTTGTACTTGTTTTTCATACAGCAAAGCCTGAAGATGGCTCATCGTGGACTCGACAGTCCCCTGGACTTCGCTGCAGGTACTTTTAACATTTCTTCAGTTATTTTAAGAGCCACTAAATGACTGTAATAATTTAATAAGTTCCAGTGTGAATATCAAGTTTTAATGTTAATGTTAGTACAGTAGTAATAATGGTATCCTCATTTTATGCTAATACTATATCTTATTATATAGCAGTTAATGATGTGAACTTAGTTGACTTAGCTGTTTGTTGCTTGCATGAACAAGTAGAAGTGTCATTCAGTCTGACATAAATGTATCCTAAAATGCTTTTCTCTCATCATCTACTCAAACTAACAGATGTAGCTCTGTTCCTTTAGCACTTGATGTTTATTACATTCTTAATGTTATTTTGAACTTGTTTCCTCACAGGTCGTCTCGACTACGTGGTTGAGCGTCCCGCAGAAGAAGGCCTTCCTGAGGTCATCAGGATCCTGGATGACTCTGACACCCAGCATGTCAGTGAAGGTGAGTATATCCTTCTCTCATCCTCCCCCTCTTCTCATGAACCTTCTCCTTCAACCTCAGCTCTCACCTCCTCAGCAAAGAGAAGCAGAGAAGACATCTGCACTGAAGAGGTAAGTGCAAAGAGGTGCAAGGTAAGTGATGACACGTTCTGTTGCCCTTCAACATCCTCAGGTTCTTTTGGAGTCAGACGCTTCTGGGAAAGGCCTTTTAACCTTTCACTTGATGACAGTGACTCTGACTAGGTAATGTTAGAACTTGTTTTTAAACTTTAAATGTTTAAGTTGGCCTTTGCGTCTTGCAGTGTTTGTAAGACACAAACTATTTAAATGACTAACATATTTTTTCTCAAGCTCTAGCTCACTTCTTCTTCTGTGAATAACGGTTGAAGAAGTTATCTTTTTTCTTCTTTGTTCTTTGTGGGGGAAGCAGACAAGCCCGACTAAAGGGTCGTTGTGTAAGTCAGCAATAAACCACAACACCAATATGAAGACTTTTCTTTCTACAAACTTTAGATAATCTCTCACATGAAATTTCATTTCAGGGATCCGCGCTAAGGTGATCACACCCATCAGATTCACATTGATGTGATAGTTACATGTTTGCTCACTGGTTTCTCTCATGTCTGCAGATATCATGAATATAAAAAGGGCTGGGAGGAGCATCCTCCACCGGGGGAGGTCAAGAGGCGCCAGCTCCGGAGGGAGGTCCAGGTATGTGTGGTTTGAGTCATGAAGTTATTACACCGTCAGTTTCATTGACCTGGGCAGCAATGTTTGTTGGAAGTACTTAATGTCTTTTTTCAGGAGCAGCTGGCACAGGGAGCAGTGCCAGTAAGTAACTCTCTGTAAGGAACACACACACTTCTTTGTGTGTGCATTATAAATACAATTAAACAGCGTCCGACAGTGCTGTAAACAACGTTAGACTGGTGGGTAATAAGCAAGAGAATAATGCAGAAAACTGATTTTTAGATGGGAAACTCTTCCTCAGAGAGAGAGAGCTCTGCATGAAGTGTGATTTTATCGTGGTGGAAGAACAACAGCCACAGTAAGAGGGAATAAATGACGACGTTTATGTGAAGCGAAATATTGGGGTCTATTTTATATTCCAGCTCTAAAGTCAATGTCGTCTTCACTCATGAAGACTTTTACTGTCCTGGGGACAGGAGAGAGGAGTCTCGTCAGAGGAGCTATAACTTTATAGCTTGTAAAAGTAGAAACAAATAAGTGTTCATTTGAATTCTTGTCTTAGTGATTGAAAACGGTCTCACTTTCTGCCCTTCACTGTTTGTGTCTAAGGCTAAAAAACTACTTTATCTAAATTAAACGTGACTCTAAATATTACATATTTAGTTGTGTGTGTGCACACACGTATTTTATGTATATCGACTTCTTTTCAATTATTACTCATGATATAACAGTGTGCAGACAGGCCCTGCGAGGACATGAGGAGGAAACGGTGATAAAAGGTGTGTGAGGCTGCTACAGGCTGTGGATCCCTCACCAGCTGGAACAAAAAGAGCACAGCTAACAATAACACGTGTACCAGTTGTTCCTGTTCTGTGCTTTTTCCTTCACCCCGAGTACCAACAGGGCCATAAGGCGTGTCAGCCGCACAGGGCTTCAGATTCCCAGCAGTCAGTGAGGAAATAGGAGGAGGCTACAAAGCTCAGAGTAACTTGGGTTAGAGAACCTGGAGCTGGTGGAGTCATAGCTGCCTTTGTTCAACACCATCTTCTCATCTGGCTTGCAGGCCATAACAGCATCCACAGGCGAGGTTAATTCTACAGTCATCATTTCCACGGAGTTCAAGAAGGAGTGAAAGTATTCACTGGGGAACCCACTCTGGAAGAGAGAAGTCAGAACAGAAGAGGGCTTAGAAAGACTGGAAATATACAAGATATTCAATCTGCACTTTAATGGAATCAGTTAAATAGGTAAGCATCAGGTGTTTGGGGTGCTTCACTCAAACTTGACTCAATTTGAATTGCTTGGATCATGAAGGTCATAAGTCTGTGACTGGATCAGTGAGTCACTTTGTCTGTCTGGTTACACCTCCCACAGAGTTCACATCTATCTGCAATACTCTGTCTTTTTATGGTACATGTTGTGTTGCTCGACTTTTTGCACTGAGCTTATTTTTGCTTTCAGACTCCTTAAACTCTCTGTAGCTCCCTGCTACTTTACAGGGTTTTTTCAAATGAATATTTTTAGACATGAACATTAGACCTTGATGCAGTCGACCTCTGTGGTTATACGGTGAGCCTTGTTCCCAGCAGGCAACAGGTTAACAGAAAATACTGTGAAGTGACTTGTTGTTAAATGGTGCTGCATTAATAAAACTGTACTGAAATCAAATCATTGTATAATAAACTTCCCCATGAACTTCTCCAGCATCTGATTTTAACACTGTGATGAAGCACTCGACTCTTAACCCTGACCCAGCGCTCCAGCCCCTACCGGTCCGTGAGTCACTTGAATTTTAAAGTGTTTATTTATCGGACAAAATAAGTCAAATTAAATAGCTGTCCAGTACCTGTGCAACAGATGGTAGTGATGGTTCAACAGAAACATCCTATACAACAACTGATACAGGTATATACATAAACAGAACTGGGGACACTCTTCCCTAACTATAACAATATCCATAACATCAACACTCCTCGACACATGGCTGTATTTGAAGCTGCAATGCTTCGCAGCAGTAGCACACCCCTTGAAGCAGCACAGGTATGGGCAGCACCTGTGAAATTTAATTTACTGGGAAGAAGTGAGTTATGGGTTGAATTGTCCATCCTTGTTCTATTCTGTGTCACCATCTTTCTAACCATGCTGAACACCCTCTCTGATGATGCCTTGCTGTGTGCCACACACAATAGTGCCTTCATCAAATGCACCAGAGTCTGGAATCTCCCATCTCTCCCTAGCATGGCACAAAACCTGTCAATCCTTGCTTCCTGAGGAAGATCTTCCCTGCCAAGCACCTGGTACTCCACTAATTCTTCCCTAAGTCTATCCAGGTCCAACCGCAGCTGCAGCAGACTTTTCCCTAGCTCTATAACTGCTGATGAAAATGAGCAAACTAAGCACAAGTGAGCTGGAGATATAATTGCTTTCTCTATTATTATACTCTGTAACTTCTGAAGTTGATTATTAAACAACTACAACCATCAATTAAAAAAGTACCTGAGTTATTGAAAATTGATGCCGTGACTCTGGATCCAACACGGTCAGGTTTTGGAGGATGATGTTGTCGACGGGGAATGCAGTCATCATCTTTGTGGTCACAGCTACAAAGAAGTCTCTCACTGCCCTGTGACACATGATCGGATCAATGATTACAGACATTGTATGATGGATTATCAGTCAGTTAGGTAAGCTTATTTGGACAACACAATAATCATAATGCTTACTGGATCATCATTGGGACAGAAGAGGAAAGTTCATCCATGTTGTCCCCACAGAGGCTTTGTGCAGCTACTGCAAGAAAGTTCTTTGCCTGGCAACTGTAGGCTGGCATCCATGAACTTGATGTCCTTCAGTGGGACGTCAGCAATAAGGCTGGCAGTGAGAAATCTTCCCATCAATCTTCTCACCAGGCTGGTCATCTCTTTGTGTAGCCTATGGACCATCACTCCTTCAGCCTAGAAACACAAGACGGATTATCAGTTATGAAAAATTATGAGAACAGCATTATTTATTATCACAATTATTAAAGTTTATCTTTTGCTGAGCTGGCTGACCTGAAACACAACCTTGAACTCTGCCAGTGGCTTCAGAACCTGGAAGAAGAACTTTGTCTTCTTGCTGGTTAAATGCTCTGCCAGCATCTTCACCTTGCCAGGCTTCTCCACATCCTCATACTGGCCTGCAGTGCATCCCACTGGTTGAGCACCCGCTTTATGCAAGTCAGCAAGCTGAGCCACCTGGTTGCACAGTATTGGAGTATCTTCAGAGTCTCTGAGTCTGTGAACTGCACAAACTCTTTGAAGATTTCAGCATGTTTGGCACTAAAGTTGAGAAAGGTCAAATAAAAATACATAAATAAAATACAATCAGGAAAGAAATTGTTAAGTAATGAAAAGCAAGGAAGCTAAAAATGATATCCAATAACAGTCAAATTGTGGAACAGAGGCTCTCTTTTAACTTATGTTCAAGTGTAACATGTAGCATATCAATATGCTCACCTGATGTCAAAGAGCATAAATGCTGCTGCTGATGTGATCAACAGGCTGGCCTAGAGCCCTAATGCCACATCCTGTGGCCAGCTGGACCTCGTCACCTCCCTCTGAGTTTTCAGAGAGAAAACCCTGGCCAATATCACAAACTCCTTTAAATAAAATAATATTTATTTAGAGAACAATTTTCACTGACGACAGCCACAAATTACTTTATAAGTGTGAATACAAAATACATACTTTATCAGACCAAAGGGTTTGTTTTGGCACAGCTTAATCACCTCCTTGTCCAATTCTGGGCAATGGCACCTATCAAAGTACACAGAAACGAAAACACTGTTTTTCTACTAACTGTACTGCACTTGCTGCTTACTTGAAATAATAATAACAACACCATTTAGAATATTTAACGATTTAATCTTAAAATATGGGAGGACTCTGTATTATAAGGGATGGATGGCAACCCTAACTCTTAGAAAACAATATTTTATATACACTCACCTTTCACTATTTGAGCCTTTGTTCTGCCATTTGCGTACTGGCGAGCTATCTCCGAATCAGGGAACATATCCTTCAGGGACATGTAGCTTGTAGGGATGTAGCTTGTAGCTAACAGCATAGCCATCTTTGTCTCGGCATAAATAACACCCTTGGGTCTCCCTTCAGCAACATTCCCCAAAATACTGGGCCGTGATCGGTGCTGCAGCATATTTCCTTCTCTTGCTGGTCGTTGCCATTTCTCTTCTGCTTCGTCTTCCTTTGTTCTGATTCCCGCGCTTGACTTCGAGGTGTCACCGTTATTACTGTCCTGCCAGCAACGGAAGCCCAGTTAAGGATGCTTTAGCAATTTTGTTGTCTGGTGAAATTAGGAGAAATTCTGGAAAATGGTGGCTCCAGGAGATTTTCGGGAAAGGCACCGAAATTCGGGATTCTTTCGGAAAAATCGGGAGGGTTGGCATGTATAATGGCACCTATCAAAGTGCACAGAAATGAAAAAACACAGTTTTTCTACTAACTGTACTGCACTTGCTGCTTACTTGAAATAATAATATTAAGAACACCAATTAGAATATTTAACGATTTAACCTGAAAATATGGGAGGACTCTGTATTATAAGGGATGGATGGCAACCCTAACTCTTAGAAAATAATATTTTATATTAACTCACTGTTCAGTATTCCAGTGCCATTGTTCCGCCATTTGAGTACTGGCTAGCCTACTCCGAATCCGGGAACATATCCTTCATGGACGTGTTGAAAACATCCACAAACGTGAATGGGATATTGCTTGTAGCTAACAGCATAGCCATCTTTGTCTCGGCATAAATACCACCCTTGGGTCTCCCTTTGCCAACATGGTCTAAAATACTGGGCCGTGATCGGTGCTGCACGCATATTTCCTTCTCTTGCTGGTCGTTGCCATTTCTCTTCTGCTTCGTCTTCCTTTGTTCGGATTCCCGCGCTTGACTTCAAGGTGTCACCGTTATTATTGTCCGGCCGGCAACGGAAGCCCAGTTAAGGATGCTTTAGCAATTTTTTGGTTTTGTTTTTTAAAGTCTTTGCACAAATTTACAAACTCTCAAAGGGAGATAATATTGGTGCAATTACATCTGAACAAAAAACATAGGAAAAAACAAAACAACAAAAACAAAAAATTAACATTTACAATATAAATGGGCCATATTCTTATGACATTTTACATTTTCTTTTCCGGCAACACTAACATACGTGAGGCTTACCTGGTACAAAAAATTAAACACATTTATTAATAGTGTTTCATAATTATTCATTATTAGTTTCAGGAATCTGATTTGACTGTAAAGAGGGCATTTTTATTTGTCCTTTAGAGTAACATAAATGATTTTGTATCAAACGCAACAGAAGTAAAGGGATCACGTTACAAACTATGTTATATACTCTAGGGGAACACTAAATGTTAAACTTGGCATTAAAAACACCTATTTTGAGAAATTGCCCCTTCTCCTCAAGTAAATCTGTTATAAAGATGTTTTTTTCATTCCACTCTTTAATGAATGACTTCCTATTAATTGTAATGGTCCTGTTATTCCACAAGGTGGAGCCATGGGGCGTGAGGTCATGGGGAAGAACCATCTTCCAATAAGATAAGACTTGCTTATGATATTCTGACAGTTTGACAGGCAGCTTCCATATATCAAAATCACATTTCAGGAGAAAATCCAACCCTCCCACCTTTTTGAAAATATTTTTGGGGATATGGAACGATATGATGGGAGAGGCGTGAGTTTCTCAAAATGGGCTCAATGAGTGCAGCACGGATAAGATCTTAGAGAGGCTACGGCTGCTGTGAATACTCAGAATAAGATCTCTGACTGCAGACTGGATACATCTCGGAAGGGCTAGCTCGGAATAACATCTCTGGGCGCAAATTGGATGACATCTCGAGGAGGCACACTGTCGTGAGTTCTCAGAAATCGCCTCCTTGAGCACAAGAAATGACAACATCACAGAACGCAAGTATGGCGAAGCTCGCGGCTCTCCAACGGGAGATTGAGAGACCAGTGTTGGACTGTAGAACTGCTTTGAAATTCATATGAGCTGTTCACACTAAAGTAAAAACCACCATCACTTATGCGGATACCCCTTTGGCGCCAGCTGCGGTCTCAAGGCTGAAGCTGAACAACAACACCCTGATAACGACTGTGCTGAGTCTGTTCCTTCCCATTCCATGCAAGGCCACCTGGAAGACTGTTTACTTAGCCTAGCAGGGCAAAGGACACTGTCTTAGCTGAACTCTGGACACGCACACACATACATATACACTGATATGCACACACTCATCCCCCCTCCCTTTCCAAACGCCTTCGACGCTTATTCCCTTCCGATGCTGACGGTGGATCAAGGAGACCAGCGCACACAGGCCCGGATGTACTGTCTAATTCGGCTGTCTCTCACCCTTTACCCACCCCTGTTGCTTGTCATGTGTTTCTTTGGTGTATTAAGAGTTTTTTCATGTGCTATGTGCAGAGGTGGGTTTTTTTTATGTTTTCAAACTGATCTCCCTGTTGGAGCTCAGTCTGGGGGGAGTTATTTTTTTCTCCTTATCTTTCCTCATGTGGTGCATTTTCCATTGTTATACCTCTCTGACCTGTCTTCCCCATGTGATGTTTTGTGTAATGTATGTATGGTCGGAGGGTCAGATGTGCCGCCATTGCGTGCAATAGGTCGGCAGCCCTATGAAATTTCCCCTTGTGGGACTAATAAAGGTATATCAATCAATCAATCAATCAAGGAAGAGAGGAAGGCTTTTATCCAGTTTATTTTAAATACTCCAGCCATTGATTGAAAATCAATTGTCCTCATACCTCCTTTGGTGTAATTTTTGATGAGCTGTGAATTTTTTTTTACGCCAAATGAACTGATAGATTATGGAGTTCATCTTTTTAATACTTTGCAGGGTAACGTATAATGAATAAGCTGGATAAACCATCTTTGAGACACCCTCTGATTTTGATAATAGATTGCGTCCAAAAATTGTAATATGTTGGGTCTGTGTTTCCACAAGACCCGCTGGTTTAGAGACTTATTCATCATGAAGAAAACAAGACAGTCAGCGATCGATTGATTTACTTGCAAGGGAGGCCTCGTTGGTATCTACGACAAAATGACCCCAATGACGGCCTCCTCTCGCTGCCTTTTATTGGGAAAACAGTTCACACGATACACATCACAGCAAAAGCACCGCCCACGTAAAACCCAAATGGTTACAAAGACAATGCGTGTGTATGGTAAATGGCCTGCATTTGTATAGCTAAGGACCCCAAAGCGCTTTACACTACATTCAGTCATTCACACACTGGCAATGGCAAGTTACATTGTAGCCACAGCTGCCCTGGGGCGCACTGACAGAAGCGAGGCTGCCGGACACTGGCGCCACCGGGCCCTCTGACCACCACCAGTAAGCAAACATGGGGTTAGCATCTTGCCCAAGATACTAACCAGGATCAGCCTGGGATCGAACCATCGACCTTCTGATTAGTGGTTGACCTGCTCTGCCACCTGAGCTACAGCCAATACGTGTAAACATCTGTATGCATGTGAGAATGTGTGTGTGTGTGTGTGCGTGTGTGTGTGTGTGTGTGTGTGTGTGTGTGTGTGTGTGTGTGTGTGTGTGTGTATTGAGCCAAGATTGCAAAACTGCCTAACTGCCTTAGTCTTCCTCCCATTAGGGCCTACATGGATGACATGATCATCATTACAACAACAGAACCATGTACTAGGCCAAGGGCGTAGATTTGGCATGGACAGAGGGGGCATGGCCCCACCAATAATTTGATTTCTTCAAGTAAAGAAAAACAAACGCGATAGAAAGAAAAAAAACAATCTGTCAACGTCTCATTCAACCAGCGGTGAAGAAAGATTTAAATTATGTTCTCTACCTCATGTGACAAATATGGCCAATGTGATTGGCTGTGCCTTTCAGGGAGCTCTGTTTAGTTTTAGCAGCAGCAAGTCTGCACTGTGAGGACCTGCAAGTAGGAGAGGAGGATGGCAGCAAAAAGGAAGAACCTGGATATAAGAAAGTGTTTTTCAAAGAAACCTGTAAGTCACTTAAAGCCAAGTTCACTCATAAAATGTGCCGGTCATAATAACGTTACAGGCTATGCTAGGCTTTGGCCCACATCAGTCTAAAATTGTATGCAACCATGAATAACGTGTTTTGGAAACTAACTGCACAACAGCAGCACTATTAGTTCTCTCAGTCTCAGAGCAGCTAATTTTGATTGAAACTGTCAGAGAAAACGGCAGCCTCGAGCAAGCCAGGATAATAATACTAAAATGTTTAATTATTACTATATTACCTTTGACTAAAACTCTTGTTTGCGAGCAGCTTATTGATCTTGATAAAGACGTGCTGCTTACTTGTGTAAAAACAGTGATATATAAAAAGTGTTTACTAATTTGTACCAATGTGAGAGAGAAATGGATCTGAAACCACTGAAACCAGAGTGTTTGCAGACACACAGATAATGAAGACATGCTGCTCGGAAATGTTAGATACAGATAAAAATGGAGTGTGTGTGTGTGTGTGTGTGTTTGTGTGTGTGTGTGTGTACTGAGCCAAGATTGCGAAACAGCCTAACTGCCTCAGTAATTATGGACCTTATAGTCCTTACAAACACTGTTTCACTAACTTCAGTAAACATTTTACATACATATGTCACTGCTGTATAATTTACAGCAAACGCCGTGAACGCAGCAGTGCACGAGCCACTGCAGTGGAGCTCACGTACAGCTTTGTGGGCTCAAAATGTGGTTATAAATATTTTGTACTTGTACTTTTGTATGTGTAAAAAGAATTTGTGCGTGTGTGTAAAAAAGATTTGTATGTGGACTTAGCCAAAAAAAACAAAACGTGTGAATCTCTGCAAGTTACAAGTACGAATTTTGACGCTATTTTTCTTCCTTTCATCTGATTGGTCAATGTCATGTCAATCACAATTGTAACAATCCAATCAGAGAACAGATGGGTTTGGCTGTCGGAGGGCAGCTTTTTTGAACTGCGGGTTATTACTCTATAATATTACTTACTCTAATATTACTAATAATAATTATTAGTAATATTAATTATTAATTATCTAATAATATACTAATCTAATATTACTTACACCACACATCATAATAATCTGACAATAATATAATATTGGCCATATTATATTATTGTCAGATTATTATGATATATATATATATATATATATATATATATATATATATATATATATATATATATATATATATGCTTTAAAACCAAGTTAACACTGTAAGTACAAACATCACTAATGTCACACAACTTTGCCAACATGTGGCCAACAGCAATGTTTTAATGTTCTTCATTATTAAACATTCGCACATGAATAAGTGACGTCATATTCAGTACTTACTTTTGACAGTTCACTCTTCGGTCGCTCCCTTCTGCCGTATTTTGCGGCAAAATTATCCACACCCACCGCCGCGCTATGAATTGTGGGATATATGGGACCACGACCACGCTTGATATTTGGGGAAATTGACGGCGCATTTGGAGTACGCATTTGAAGTACACTTCGAATTGGGACAGCCGTCGTCGCGTGGCGGTGACGTAATTGCACTTAAAATGCGTACTTCAAGCATGCAGACCCTGAATTGGGACACAGCAGACGAATGGTACAGTCGGGGTCACATAGGTCACAAAAGATTCTTTATACTTTTCATGTCATATCTTATCATTTGCTGGGTTTTTAATTTTCTGAATAAATCTGTCAGCGTGCTGTTTCCGTATCCTCCACGAAAGGAGTTTCTTGGATTTGGGACCATTTTCATAATAATTCTGCTTAATGAATTTAGCCCTTTTCTCTATTTGGTCATCATATAACCTGTTTAATATCTGCTGTGCTTCTTTCATTTGTGATAAGGTGTCATCGTTGTTACTTTTCATATGTTCTGATTGTAGGTGTTTCAGTCTCGTAGTGAGGTCTTTTAGATACTTCTCTTTTTCCTTTTTTTTATATGAGGACCACAAAATTAGCTTCCCTCTAAGAACTGCCTTCGCTGCATCTCATAAAATACTGAGGAGAAACATGTTATTATAGTCCATGTATTCCTTAAATTCTTCTTTTACAAACCTTTTGAATTTGACATCATTTAGTAGACTAGTATTAAGCGTCCATGAGTGCAGAAGTGTCAGGTACACGCCTGCATGGTCCGAAATATCTCTCAGCCCTATATCACAATTTACAATCCTGTGCTTATCAAAGTGTGACATAAACAAATAGTCCAGTCTTGAATACATATGGTGGGAATGTGAAGAAACAGTATATTCCCTCCATACGTCGACCAACCCTTCTTCTTTTAACATATTGAGCTTCTGATTGTGACACTTTAGTTTTACTGGACGTGTCCAGAAAAAGTGAATATCTCCACCACATATTAATACGCCTGATGTTTCTGTTGCAATTGATTCAAAAAGGGTCCTGATCAGATGTTTATCAGTCCCTGGCCATCTGTACACATTAAACTGTCTAACTTCCTTGTGATCTGTGACCCTTTAACCAGTATATAACACCCCTCCTTATCTCTGATTTGTGAGGAAAGTTGGAAATGTACTTTGACAATAAGATGGCGTGTGGGATATGTGAGGAATAATACAGATTTTTAAACCCCATTTTACACAATTTTTTGTGCTCGGTGGCAGAAAGATGTGTTTCTTGCCAGAAAATGGTAAATGGCCTGTATTTGTATAGCGCTTTACAGTCTCTAAGGACCCCAAAGCGCTTTACACGTTCAGTCATCCACACATTCACACACTGGTGATGCCAGCTACATTGTAGCCACACCCACCCTGGGGCGCACTGACAGAGGCGAGGCTGCCGGACACTGGCGCCACCGGGCCCTCTGGCCACCTCCAACAGGCAACAGGTGAAGTGTCTTGCCCAAGGGCACAACGACTGTCCGAGCCGGGGCTCGAACCGGCAGCCTTCTGATTACAAGACGAACTCCCAACTCTTGAGCCACGATCGCCCCCCCCAAAAAAAGATAGAGTCCCAGAGAGCCCCTCGTAGTGCTGCTGGGTGATCTCCGCTCATCATAGCAGCGCTCTTGGAGAAAGCCAGTAACATCCCATAACTGCGGTCAAACCTATTACTCTTATTTTACAGAGAACTGCAGTCTTAGATTAGGTGTTACTATCCAAACGCTTGAATCCCTGGAGCTTTTCCTGGATGTATTTCATCCGTTCCTCCCGGGTCTCCGCTCGCTCTTTCCCAGAATGGCGTCCTCGGCTTGTGTCTGGGGATGCGTGGTATTGGGTCATCTGCTCCCTTTTCCATCAACTTCCTCTTCTCCAGGTCTTCGGATGCGTCGTAAATCACGGGCCCGTTTTCATAAAACACACAGTCTGGGACAGTGGCTCAGCTGCTGAGTGACCCTCATCTGGGACTCTCCTCAGCTCTTTCTGGGACAGTGGCTCGGCTGCCCCTCTGTTGGTCTTCCTTGGTCTCTTGTGTTCTGGGGGCCTCTGGATGTCTGGATGATCTCCTCCATACCTGCTTCATGCCCTGGAGGACAGGGCTGTGGCCCCCCCACACCCTCTAGCAGATCATTACATGAAGGAACCTTTTAAAAACAAGCGCATCCATGCTCACAGGTGTACACACGGGTGCTCACACACACAAACTACACCCTTTTTGGCTCCTACCTCAAAGCACAGTGTGCGCTGTCGATCTTACGTGCTGCACAATAATGTTTAATATTTAGTATTTACTGTTATATTCACATAGATCATCATGATGTTGTTTATTATGTTGCTCTGTTTCTTCTGCTTGTTTTCTTTTTTCTTTCTCAACAGGTGAAATTAAAAAAGTATCTACTGATAGCTAGTTTATTGTGATCGTGTTGTTTTTATTATGTTGCTCTTTTTTTGTTTGTTTTCTCTTCTGTTTTTTTCTCCATACAGGTGATCCAGGTGTTTGTTTGTTTTTCTTTTTGTTCCTTCCCCCCTTTCTCATCATCTCTTCTGCCCTCTGTTTTTCTTTCTCTCCTTCTCTTTCTTTCATTCTTTCCTTCTCCCTGTCCTATCCCCCAGTCATGTCTGTCCCGTCTGTAACAACCGATAATAAAATAAAATAAATACACAATTATAATAAAGGTCAATCAAATGGACCAACATGGCATCTTTCTTGGCCTTCAAACAACAATTCTGATGGCTAAAGATCCAAATGGGACAGGCAAAAAAAAAAAAGAATAAATAAATGATGATAACCATGTGCAGCTTCTCTCGTCTTCCATTTTTCCATGATATGTTTCACTCTACATCAGACACGTGTTAAAGTGTGTTGGCTGCATATTAAGTTCAAAATGCTGATGAGCTCTGATCCAGTTGACTGATATACTCTGCTCTACATCCTGCACTGAAATATGAGGATTGTGTGTTTATTAAAATTTAAAATCATCACGGAGTCATTGACAGAAGAGCATCAACGTTCAGCCTGATAAATTAGATTTAGATATTTTTATTTCAGAAATGATTCCTAACAAAAATGGAGAATATAAAAACACAATCAAAGCAGTAACGTCCATATTGTGAAGCGTTTGCTGTATCAGACAATCATGTTTATTCACAACAATGAAAACAATATAGTGCAGATAAACATGGTGCTGTAATGAATCTGCTCTTAAACACAATAACAAAATACATTTTCCAAGAGAGATGATAATGATTCACATCAGAGTGAAGAACGAATACATTTACAACTGGTTTCTAACATTTATTATAGATCGAACTGATCACTGATAGAAACAGAAGAATATTCAAAATGATACTCTGAGAGATACATGAATGAGATATGGATAAACATCAAATCACATAAAACAAAAAAGCACATAATCATTATAACTGAAATAAAATATGAGCAGAAATAAACAAGAATTAAGTCGAAAGATAGAAAAAGGCAAAATGTTTAAAATATATAATCATATAAGAGACTGAACCGTCCAGTCAGGTCACAGATTCATATCTACAATAATATTTTTGTTTGTTTTTGTTTTGATTTCTTCACTTCTATGTATTATTATTATTATTATTATTATTATTGTTATTGTTATTATTATTATCATCATAAGCATATTAAGTGTGTGTCTGAGCTGAAAGCTGCTCTCCTCTCCTGGTTTTCTGTGTCACACAGATCACAACAACACAAAGCATCACCTGCAGACCGTTGAGCAGTATCCACCTGACTCTGTAGAAGGTCGAGTAAACCCCAAAGGGCTCTCTGTAGATCAGAACTGTTTTTACTGCTGACACACACTCACCTGACTTAAAACCTGCACACACATACTCTCCTGCATCTTCCAGTGAGACATTAGAGATTATCAGGCTGTCATAGGAACAAGTGATTCTATTGTCACTGCAGAACTCAGCAGTGTACGCAATTTTAACTTCTGTTTGAATCAACTTAAAGAACAAAAAGTCCAAAGTACTATTTTTCCAATCATCAGAGCATCTCATAGTGACTTCATCTCCCTCTGAGAAAACCTTTACTGCAGGTGGACCAAATTTAGGGCACACCAAAAGCCTGTACATATGTCTTACTTTTTCACCTACACAGTAGTAGATACCTGAATCATTTAACATTAGTGATGGAAGTACCAGTGAGAAGTTTCGACCAATTTCTTGATCAATATTGTAGGAACCTGCTTCCTTCATCCACCAAACTGGGGGCTGGTCATGAATGGGGTCCATGAAGGGACACTCCAGCACAGCTGTGTCTCCCTCTGAAACATAACGTAGCTTTGTTTCTTTGGTCAAACGTACACTCACACACTGCTGTTGGTTCATCACCAGGCAGATGTAAACAGTTTGTTCTTCATTGAAGACATGAAGAAGTGATGTGTTTTTCACCTCCAGGAAACTTTCTTGGACTTTATTCACCTTCAAAATTCTGTCTCTGAAAATACTCAGCATGTCTTGTTCCCACTTACTGTCATGTCTGATCCAACACACCGTCAGATTCTCACCTGCTCCTTTACATTGTACGTCTACAGTGGCATCAGGACTTGTGATATCTTCTTCCCACCAATATTCTCCCCACCTTACTGTCTTACACACAGTCAGGCTGATGTTTCTCTCATATGTCACGCTGCCCTGAGTCCAGCACACATCTTGGTACAGTCCAGAGTCTGAGTGGGTCAGGCTGTTGAGAGTAAATGAAGGAGAACCATGAAATGTCTCAGGAAATGAGAGTCGTCCTGTCAGGTCTTCATGTACTGTGAAGTTTCTGTTCCAGGGGTCAGAGATGTTCCACAGGACCAGAGTATCTTCACCAACATGTCTGGAGGTGATGCAGGAGCTGTTTTGATCTGGGAGCTTGAACTGTAAAGACTCTCCTTCTTCTTTTATGGCGATAAATTCTTCTGCATGAATGTTGCTGATGAGAGTGAACAGCAGGGAGAAGCAGAGCTGTGCGACTGCAACCATCCTGCTCAGAGGTCTTGTGGTGAGTGTCGTACAAGCACTGACACTGCTCGCTTCATGAGCTTCCTGTTTGTGGTTGGAGGAGGAATGCCACTTCTTTATCACATCATCAAGGAACACTTTGAAGCATTTGGCTCGATATCACGCCGTATATCTGCTTTCACTCTTCACAGGCCAAAGTGTGGACACGTTTTTTTATACTTCATTGCATGGGTCCAGGGGTATCAAACATGTGGCCTGGAGCACAGAACCGGCCAGTCACAGTGTCCAATCTGAACCATTACAAGTGAGATTATGTCAGCTTTACCACACAGCCATGAATATTATGAATATGTAAAAGTCCTTTCTAAACTATTAATAGTTTTTTTTCACAAAAAAGACAGAAAGATGGCGGGGCGCTAGGTCGCAGCAGCCACACCGTGTCCTGTCTTGTCTACAATATCCCGACCATAACTTGAACCTGGTATTTAATACCTACTGCACAATCCACTTCGTATTGTCTCTGTCCTGTCTTCGTGTACAGTAGTCCCTCGCTATAATGCGGTTTACCTTTCGCTGATTCTTTTGTGTGCAATTTTGCATGTTTTTTCTTTTAACAACGGTTAACAACGCATTGCGTTCTGTATCCTGATTGGCTGTAGACCATTGTCAAATCAATCTGGTGCCGTGTCTCCTGTACAGTACAAAATGTGTTCAGCTTGTCAATTTTACATAACTCTTTGATCCCTAGCAGTGTGACTCTGAAGTGCTGTACAGTATGTTTGTAAGTCTTCTCCCCAACAAACACAAAAATATCGACGAAACGTTTTGTACCGTCAAAAGGCAGTGGCGGGTGTTTTTGGTTTCATTCTATAATACTGGACTCATTTTTCTATGGAGGACCGCGAGAGCCACGCGCATCGAAATAAAGAATTCTGTGCTTAAATAATGAATTGTAGAATAAATTCTGCATTTGTAAATTTATTTTTGAATTCCAATTTAATAAACTCATTTCAAAATCCATTTCCCTTTCCTGTTCGCTGGCGCTGCAGGCGACGGCGTGGGAGCCGCAGGTGGTGGCTGGACGGGCCCCTCGGACCCTCCAGCTGAGGCAGACGAAGGCTGGACGGGCCCCTCGGACCCTCCAGCTGAGGCAGACGAAGGCTGGACGGGCCCCTCGGACCCTCCAGCTGAGGCAGACGAAGGCTGGACGGGCCCCTCGGACCCTCCAGCAGGAACAGGCGGTGGAGTAAATGACTGAGGTGAGAACTGAGCAGGTGACTGAGCTGATAGGTGAGCTAAAGTCTGAGCTACGGAGAGAAGTTTAATATGTATCGACTGTTGTAAAGATGGTAGTAATGGTGGGTAAGGTGGTGGATTAGCAGTAAGCTGAGCTAGTTCCCCTGAGCCTCCAGAACCTGAAAAAAACTGCTGGACGGGCTCACCTGAGCCTCCAGCGTGGTCAGAAACAGGTGCAGGTACCTGCCGGACACCAGCCACTCCCACCCGAGGAGAAGGTACGGGTGCCGGAGCTAACTGGTTCCCGGTCATCCTCACACTGGGAGCCGGGACAGGCACCGTCAATGGCTGGGCAGCTGCTGTCCCCACCCGAGGAGCTGGCATGGGTGCAGCGACAGGCAGAGGCTCAGCCGGCCTGGACACCGGAGCAGGGACCAGCTGGACCTCAGCTTCCCTCACCTGAAGCACTGAAACAGGTGCAGGGGAATGCTGGGGCAGCGCTGCGCTGGGAGCAGGAACACAACGGTGTGAAGGAGCAGGCTCAGCAAACACAGACTCCTCTAAAATGTTTTTTAGCTTCCTACCACCACCACGTCTAACAGTCTTAACAGTTTTCACAGTCTCAGAATTTACAGTGTGCACATGATTGTCTTTTTCCAGCTCAGAGGGAGCAGAATGAAAACAGTCATTATACCTCACCACGGGGAGTGGCTCAGCAGAGACAGAGTGGCGACCGCGTGAGCGCCGCTTTCTCCGGAAAGTGGGAGGTGGCAAACTGGGCTGCGAATCCTCCAAAAGACCGGGCTGCGATGAGGAAGCAGAGAGTTTGTGAAGCTCAGAACATGGCAGACCCAAAAACAGAGCAAAGGACTGCAGTGGAGTGAGTCTAACGTCCGGCATCACGTAATCCTTCTTCCTCCGCCGCTTAACCCTCTTGTCGGACTGGTAACCCAGGGGTGGAGGCGGAGGTGTAGCGACTGGAGAGAATGAGCACGTGCTCAATCTGATCGCCCGAGGCATAGGCGCCGGCTCGGCCGTAGCCATGGCAGTTTGGAGGCTGCGGGACCCTCCCCAAGCCAAACGTGAACCATAGAAAGGTGATTCGAGCTCCCGGGCATGCTTAGCCTCCTGCCTCACGCTCTCCTTGAGGAAGGCAGAAACTGCGGGTCGCCGATACCACACGGAGTCTGCTGGGTCCATGTTATGGTTGCGATCTTCTGTTATGGAACGGCTGTGTGCAGACAGGAATAGGACCCAAGGTGCAGACACTCGGAGGCAAAACTTAAACTCAAAACAGCTTTAATGTTAAACTCAAAAAAGCAACAAAACGGAGTATCCAAAAATAAGCTTACACAAACAGACTGACAGAACACACAGCTAGATAAACGGTAGATCGCGACAATGACAAACTGAAACACAGGGCTCAAATACATAGAGGGAGCAATCAGGGAATGGACAACAGGAGGGAAACACAGCTGGGGCAAATCAGAACTGACGAGACAAGGAAGCGTAAACTGAACACACTGAGATAAGACAGAGACCTTCAAAGTAAAACAGGAAACACATAACACAGACTGAACAAAAGACACAGACTCACATGCAGGCACTACAACAGAGGGAACAGAGACGTGGGACCAGGGCAGACACAGACACTGACTGGACACGGGGATATAGCAGACAGGGGAGACAGCAACTAAGGATTACACAGAGACAAACCATAAGACATGACTCTAACGAAAACCCAAAGACTAGAAATTATAAATAATATAATAAACTCAAAAACCCTGGGCATCCTAACAATTAGAGCCTCTTAATGCGTGTTTTTTTGGGGGGTTTCTGTCGGCATGGAATTACCAAAAACAGAGAGGGCATAGCCGAACATATGAAACAGGAAAAGACGGCCGTGTAATCCCTTTATTTCAAAAAAGTAACTGTATTCTGAATACCACCATTTTAAATGGTAACTGTAACGGAATACAGTTACTCATATTTTCTATTTTAATACGTAACTTCGGTACATGTATTCTGTTACTCCCCAACACTGAAAATAAATAAAAGAACATTGAAGTTCTTGAGATGTTCAGTGCAATAACACACAAGCTAATCCAAAAGTTAACAGCTCACATCATGACTTATGACCTCAAAGTCTGCCTGGATCTAAATGAGGGAACCATGCGGACCTCATCAGTACAGGGCCTGCTGCAGCACACAAACTAATTTATATATATATACACACACACATATATATATAGATATAAAAATATAAATTTGTTTTATTCTTATTTATTTTTTTAATTACCTCTTCATCTGCTTTCAGCTGCACAAACTCAAGTCTCACATATGAGTGACAAACCACAGTTGTGCTGTTGGAGCATCCACAGCCTCTGTGTGAGTGCACTGCAACATCATGACATGAAGAACACTGGACACTTGAACCCGCTTTCAGTCTAACTTTTTATCGCCAATAGACAAGTTGGCAAAATGTAACACTCAGAACATGGAGTCAACAAATAATACTAAAATGTTTAATTATTACTACATTACCTTTGACTAACACTCTTGTTTGCGAGCAGCTTATTGATCTTGATAAAGACGTGCTGCTTACTTGTGTAAAAACAGTGAAATATAAAAAGTGTTTACTAATTTGTACCAACGTGAGAGAGAAATGGATCTGAAACCACTGAAACCAGAGTGTTTGCAGACACACAGATAATGAAGACATGCTGCTTGGAAATGTTAGATATAGATAAAAATGGAGTGTGTGTGTGTGTGTGTGTGTGTGTGTGTGTGTGTGTGTGTGTGTGTGTGTGTGGCCTCCTGCTGACCAAAAGGGTCATAAAAGCAGGAAGCAACATCACAAGAAACCGATCTTCCAGACAGGATGTGCCTGTGATAAAACACTACAGCCCCCACCCAGAACCTCGAGAATCTGAGGAGGGGACAAAGAATTCCTTTCATCACAGAGTTAAAACAATGTAGACATGGTAAGCATAAAAATGACAACATTTAACAATTCACTTTAACAAATATCTCTCATTAACCAATGATTTAGTGTTTTGGACATACCATCAGTTTTATTTATTTTATCTTTTTTGACTTTTAATATCTTTTTTAAATAGATGCCTAAAGATTTAACTTCACTTTTCACGGGAATCGTCCTCATGCTTTTTTCCAACAATCATAAAGTGAACATTTCTTTAGATTCAGGTACAAGTCTGAAGCTTTAGAAAAAACTGAAATTCCATTCAAAGCTTTATCAAGCATTGATTAATCCTTCAAAAATATTACTGTGTCATCCGCGAACTGACGTCTTTTCAGTTCAGTATCAAATATATTTCTTCCTTCAAGGTCTATGAATGCCTATCACCGTTTCTGTTAGGGGACTTTACCCGAATGGATTTAGTGGCAGAAACACACACGAGCACAAGATTGTAGTGATGCAGGTTTATGTACACAGATGAGGGAATATTTACAAGGGAAGGGGCTATATACAGTGACAGATAAAAATGTGCACGGAAAGCAATGCTGACAGGATGAGACGGAGCCGGGGTATGCGGGCGAACCGATGACGCACCGGAATTACCTAAAAGCGAGGGACAAACAAAGTTACAGAGTACGTCGATCGCAGAGAGTTCAACTAAAAGTGGACGAGGAGAGTTGGAGAGCTTACTTGCAACACCGACATACAGATGTAACGGTGGTCACAGCCTGGTATGAAGTAATTCTCCGTCACGGATCCACAGAAGCCCACACACAGAAAACTAGGCAGGCGAACAGGCAGCGGGACAGACTAAAACAAAGGAGAAGCAGGCAAATGATGGATCCTAAAACATGCAGCTCAATAGCGTGGAATCAACAGATTCAGCTTGCACCAACACGTTACCACTTATGAAAACGACAATACTCCGACACCAGACGTCCGAGATTCAGCTCCATAAAAGCGCTCCCTAATGACGTCCGATGCGCCGCAGGTGTGCCGGAATGCCATCAAGCCCCGCCTCGCCCACCTGTGCCAAGAAAGAAAACAAAACCCAAAAACAACAAAAAACCTACCCACCACCTCCTAACAGTATCCCCCCCTCAAGGGACGCCTCCTGGCGGTCCTCCAGGCTTGTCAGGATACCTCCTGTAAAAATCCACAATAAGACCCGGGTCCACAATAAAAGCCCCAGGAATCCAGGAGCGCCATACCCCTCCCAGTCCACCAGAAACTGGAAACCACGACCACGACGGCGCACATCCAGCAGCCGCCGGACCGAATAGACAGGGCCGCCGTCCACAATTTGGGCAGGCGGAGGTGGTTCCAAGGGTGGACACAGTGGGCTGCGAGAGACAGGCTTGAGTTGGGAAACATGAAACGTGGGATGAACCTTCATGGAAGCCGGCAGTTGCAGCCTCACAGAAACAGGGTTAATGATGCGTTGGATGGTGAAAGGACCCAGGAAGCGAGGAGCAAGCTTCCTGGACACGCACTTCAGAGGAACATTTGCAGAGGACAGCCAAACCTGTTGACCCACAGTGTATTGAGGCGCGGGCGTTCTCCTCCGATCAGCAGCACGGCAAGTCCGAGTTGCGGTCCGGAGCAGCGCTGCCTTAGTCTGGCGCCAGATCCTCCGACTGCGGCGTAAATGGTCCTGCACCGCCGGAACCGCAATCTCCGCCTCCTGAGAAGGAAACAGTGGCGGCTGATATCCAAGGCATATCTCAAACGGAGAAAAACCAGTAGCTGCCGAGGTGAGGGAGTTATAAGCATATTCAATCCAGGCAAGATGACTACTCCAGGAAGTGGGGTCAGAGGAGGCCACACAGCGCAAGGCGGACTCCAGCTGCTGATTAGCCCTTTCAGTCTGTCCATTAGACTGCGGATGATAGCCCGAGGAAAGGCTCACCCCCACCCCCAAAGCAGTACAAAAAGCCTTCCACACTCGAGAAACAAACTGAGGCCCCCTGTCAGACACAATGTCCAAAGGAATCCCATGTAACCGAAAAACATGATCAACGAGCAAGCGAGCAGTTTCGAGGGCAGAAGGGAGCTTAGAGAGAGGAACAAAATGTGCTGCCTTGGAGAACCTGTCAACAATGGTGACAATAACTGAGTGATTAGCGGAATGCGGTAACCCAGTAACAAAGTCAACTGCAATATGCGACCAGGGCCGACCTGGGACAGACAGGGGGTGCAGCAGCCCGGGAGGGGCCAGGTGACGGCTCTTATTGCGCGCACAAGTGGAGAGTGACACCCACATATTCGCGGGTGTCACTCTCCAAAGCGGGCCACCAAAAGGAGCGCCTCAACAGGGAAACCGTACGACGCACGCCGGGGTGACAGGCGAAGCGAGAAGCGTGTACCCAGTGCAAAACGCGGGCACGCACGGCCGACGGAACAAACAGCCTACCAGGCGGGCCCGAACCGGGGTCCGGGTCCTGCCGCTGCGCACTGCGCACCAGGCTCTCAATCTCCCACGTCACGGCCCCCACCACGCAGGACGAGGGGATGATAGTGGCCACCCCCGTAGACTCAGATGCGGGAGAAAATTGACGGGACAAAGCGTCAGGCTTAGCATTGCGGGAACCCGGTCGGAAAGAGATAGTAAAATGAAACCGGCTAAAAAATAGCTGCCACCTGGCCTGCCTGGAATTGAGCCGCTTCGCACACCGAATGTAAGAGAGATTCTTATGGTCCGTCCAAATCACAAACGGCTGTTCCGCCCCCTCTAACCAGTGACGCCACTCTTCCAAAGCCAGCTTAACCGCCAGCAGCTCACGATTACCCACGTCATAGTTCCGCTCAGCTGGAGAAAACCGCCGCGAAAAAAATGCGCACGGATGGAGACGGCCATCGTCGGGCGAGCGCTGCGACAACACGGCTCCCGCACCCGCATCAGAAGCATCCACCTCCACAACAAACTGTCTGGAACCATCGGGGTGAACGAGAATGGGCGCGGAGCAAAACAACTCCTTCAAACGAGTAAACGCCTGCTCGGCCTCAGGCGACCAACTGAAAACTCGAGCCGGGGACGTCAGCCGGGTGAGCGGAAGAGTGATCTGACTGTAGTTCTTGATAAACCGGCGATAAAAATGAGCAAACCCCAGAAACCTCTGCAAGTGTTTGCGCGAGGAGGGAGTCGGCCAATCAGCAATTGCCCTGATTTTACCAGGATCGGGCCTAACTTGCCCCTTAGCAAAGACATAGCCCAGGAACGACACAGAACTAGCATGAAACTCACACTTTTCCGCTTTCACAAAAAGTTTGTTTTCCAAAAGCCGCTGCAAAACGCTGCGCACCTGCTGAACATGGTCCTCAAAAGATCGTGAAAAAACAAGAATGTCATCAAGGTAAACGAACACACACCGATTCAAAAAGTCCCGTAGCACATCATTAATCAATGCTTGAAACACCGCTGGCGCGTTAGTCAGACCGAAAGGCATTACCAGATATTCATAATGTCCACGTGGTGTGTTAAAGGCCGTTTTCCACTCATCTCCCTGGCGTATGCGCACCAAATGGTACGCATTACGAAGGTCCAGCTTCGTGAAAATGACCGCGTCCTGTACAGGTTCAAAAGCAGACGAGATCAGGGGAAGAGGGTATTTGTTCTTCACAGTTATATCATTAAGACCCCGAAAATCAATGCAGGGTCGAAGAGATCCATCTTTCTTGTCCACAAAGAAAAAACCCGCCGCCACCGGCGAGGATGACGGACGAATTAAGCCCGCCTCCAGTGACTCCGAGATATACCTCTCCATGGCCGCCTTCTCCGGACCAGAGAGGTTATACAGCCGGCTGGTGGGCAATGGAGCTCCAGGCAACAGTTCAATGCTACAATCATAAGGACGATGGGGGGGAAGCGAGAGCGCACAGCGTTTACTGAAAACTGCCCCCAGATCATGATACTGTTCAGGTACAGACGAAAGATCCAACTCCTCAGGTGCCAGCATAGACGAGCAGACAGGCGAGGGTGGAAGAGCAGACTGTAGACAGTGAGACAAGCAGTGGCTACTCCAACTCTCAATGCGACGGGTGGACCAATTAATCTGAGGGTTATGACGCTCGAACCACGGGTAACCTAAAACGATGGGAGACTCGGGGGAGGAGAAAACAAAAAACCGAAGAAGCTCGCGATGATTACCGGAAAGAACCAATGAAACTGGTTCAGTCTCGTGAGTAACAGAGGGTAATAACTGTCCGGTGAGAGCCACAACGGAGATGGGAACCTGCAGGGGCCGCGTCTTAATACCGAGACGCCTCGTGAGACCGCCGTCAATAAGGTTCTGCTCAGCGCCAGAATCCAAAAGTGCATTAGTGGAGAAAGCACCAGACGCGTTGGTCACAACAGCAGGAAGCTGCATGCGGGGGACTCGGGAAAGAGAGGAAGCGCTACCCACCAGTACCCCCACAGCTACTGGCGGGCACCCCCTTTTGACCGCAACGGGCAGGTGGACACAAAATGGCCCGACTGGCCACAATACAAACACAACCGCCCCTCAAACGTCCTCCGACGCTCCTCCGGAGTAAGCCTCGTACGACCCAACTGCATAGGTTCCTCAGCAGCGTCCGCTGGAGGAGACCATGCGTGGGCCGGACCGGAAAGAGGGGGGCGGGAGACTGCGCGCACAGCAGCGTGCTCTCCCCACCCAGCACGGGACCGGCCTCCCCTTTCTCTCTCCCGCTCGCGAAGGCGATTGTCGATACGAATGGCCAGATTAACGAGAGCCTCAAAACTCTCTGGTTCATCACGAGTGGCGAGCTCATCTTTCATGCGATCGCTTAACCCGATAATGAAAGCCCCGCGTAACGCGTCATCACCCCACCCCGTCTCAGCGGCTTTAACCCGGAAATCAATAGAAAACTCCGCCACCGACTGGCTCCCTTGTCGGAGCCCGTGCAGCTGCCGTGCCGCCTCGTCAGAGCGCAGAGGGTGATGAAAAACAGCTTTAAAATCCCGAACGAACTGTACATAAGATTCGGCCCAGTCCAAAGCACGATCACGAAGGGCACCGATAATATGGGAAATCTTAGAAGCATCATCAGAAAACGCTTGGGGAAACCGCTGAAAAAGCAGTGAAACCTGAATCAAAAAACCCCCACAGCGGCCCAATTCTCCCGTGAAAGGCACCAGAGCCGGGGGAGCGGGGTCACGAACAGAGCCCGAACTCTGCGGAACGGACGGTACAGGTGGGGGGGACGAAACAGTGGGTACGGTTGGAGGAACTAACCGAGCTAAAGTTTCTTGAATGGCTATCAAGGTCTCATTAACCCGACCAGCCCATTGCTCGGATTCCTTAAACTGCTGAGACAAGCTTGACAAAGACTCCTCGTGTTTCTGGAGTAATTCGCCAGAATCGGGACCTGCGCGTTCTGCCGAATCCATAAGAGTGGTCGGAGTATTCTGTTAGGGGACTTTACCCGAATGGATTTAGTGGCAGAAACACACACGAGCACAAGATTGTAGTGATGCAGGTTTATGTACACAGATGAGGGAATATTTACAAGGGAAGGGGCTATATACAGTGACAGATAAAAATGTGCACGGAAAGCAACGCTGACAGGATGAGACGGAGCCGGGGTATGCGGGCGAACCGATGACGCACCGGAATTACCTAAAAGCGAGGGACAAACAAAGTTACAGAGTACGTCGATCGCCGAGAGTTCAACTAAAAGTGGACGAGGAGAGTTGGAGAGCTTACTTGCAACACCGACATACAGATGTAACGGTGGTCACAGCCTGGTATGAAGTAATTCTCCGTCACGGATCCACAGAAGCCCACACACAGAAAACTAGGCAGGCGAACAGGCAGTGGGACAGACTAAAACAAAGGAGAAGCAGGCAAATGATGGATCCTAAAACATGCAGCTCAATAGCGTGGAATCAACAGATTCAGCTTGCACCAACACGTTACCACTTATGAAAACGACAATACTCCGACACCAGACGTCCGAGATTCAGCTCCATAAAAGCGCTCCCTAATGACGTCCGATGCGCCGCAGGTGTGCCGGAATGCCATCAAGCCCCGCCTCGCCCACCTGTGCCAAGAAAGAAAACAAAACCCAAAAACAACAAAAAACCTACCCACCACCTCCTAACAGTTTCACGTGTATTCTCATTTTCTTTCTCTGTCAGGCCTGAGGTCCCATCTTCTGCGGTACCGTGCGCTCTCCAGACAGCTCTCCTTCAGTTCTTTGTTTTCCTTCATCAGCGACTCCATCTTTGTCCTTAGCTTGTCAACTTCCTCTTTGTTTTCTTTGGTTGCCTTTGTGTTTGCTTCGATGCGTTGTTCAAAGCTTCTTGTCAAGCGAATCAAATCTTTCCTCACATGTTTTTGTGAAGGCTAGCAAGACTTCATATATATTCTAATTGCCCACCTGCTTCCCGGTAGTTTTGCTTCTCAGTTTTTGGGATTGGGACTTGGTAACGGAGTGTGGTCGCCCGTGGGTGTTGCCATATTTTGTTGAAGTTCCATCTCTTCTATATCTTCATCCTCACATGCTTCTTGCATTGCAGCGAGGTTGTAATCGTTGTTGGAAAGGCTGTTAGCTTAGGACAAACGGAGGAAAATGGAGGATTTTGTGTTGGAGGCAACCGTGAGTTCACTCACTGAAAATCTATTTGTGGCCGAAGATGTTTAATCTGTCCAAAAAAGTTGAAAAGCAATTTCTCAGTCTTTGTTTTCTGTTTGTGAAATCTTGTGCTCATGTGCAAGACCCTGCAGAAACACTGAAAAGCACCACAATAAACCAACTCTGCCAACCACACAGCTGTTTTAGGTCACCATGAATAGCTCACATTGTAAATCACAAAGAGCCAGTATATTATACTGTAGATTACACTCACTGTGACAGGATGGATTGAAGGAAGTAATTACACTCTGCTTCATTTGGTTACAGCTCAGATTAAGGGACAACACATGGACAGATGGAAAAAATGTCTGAAAAATATTTACTGGTAGAAAACATTTATTACAGAAGTTTCTGTTTGGCAAACTTCAAAGGGGGCTTAACAAAAGCTTGATTTTGTCAAACGACAGATAACTAACTATTTAGGAGGGTGCAATGACTGCCCTAAGCTTTCAGTAGAATATTAGCTCTGATTTCTAATTAAACTACAAACTGAGATAGAGCATATATGATTTTATCTCGGGGGCTCGACAGTAATTTGATTTATTCACACACTCACAGTGTATTCAGTTTCAAAGATCAGGGAGCACTTCTTTAGGGCTGGTCTGGAGACGTCAACAGACTTTAGGTGACAGGAAGTGCTGCAAGAAGTGAGAAAAACAGTATTCATCTCTTTTTGGTGCACATGATGACAGGTGTGATTCATGTATTGTGAGTATTATGTGTTGAGGGTTTCTCTTTGTGACTGAGATCCTTACCGGTGGCAAGATTTATATTGAGCATGTGTCATGCATGTAGTGTCATCAGACACGTATGTGCTGTTCCACAAACATGTGATGTTTTTATTGTAGTCAGTGTTTTATTTCTCCAAACAGTCACACAGAAAAAAACCAGTTGGCTACAGATAAACGTAGAATAAACCGAGGACAGAACAACAGAAACAGAAGTGTTTCAGATCCTGCCTCAGTTTGTAAAACTAAAAGCAGTGATGATGTAATCCACACTCCTACTGTGTATACTAAGTACCACTTAAACTTACTGTGTTTAATTTACTTTCTTAACATTCATCCATTTTCTTCTACTTATACAATTTAGCATTGCAGGGGTGAAAGCTAGAGTCAGCTTGCACAGGTCGGGGGGTAAGGTGCACCCTGGACGAGTCACCAATCTAGCAGAGGGCTCATTCAGGTATGGTTATCATCAGTGGAAATGATAATAATCACTCCTCCATCCCTATTAACCTGTAGGAGTCAGGGCAGAGGAGCACAGAGAGTGAGAGGGGAGAGACCTCTACTGGAGAGGTGAGTCAAGGGTTTAACAGGATGGAGTCATTTGTGATGCAGACAGTCTGATTCGAATTTAATGGAACTCAATATGGATATGAAATATGAAACATTTCAGTCATGGTACAACTTGAGCTCTTATTTAGGAGAGTCAAGATTAGAAAGTGGAGAGAACAAAGAGATATATATAAGTCAAATTAGCCTGACTCACATATTTGTGAGGGATCTATTTTAATATTTCTTCAATTCAAGTCATTTAGTAATATTTTTCAGGGCTTTAAATTGCAACCACTTTAGTCACATGTGCCCAAAATGTAATCTGTGTAACTTCAAAGTATTTGGAGCAACAAATTACTGTGGTGTGTGAGCAAAGGTCATGACATTAGCCTCTATGTTGAATCAGTTATCAGTTCAGTAGGTTTGAATGTATCTTGAAGGGTGAGGCAGAAGGAGAGGCTGAGGGAGAAAAAGGTCAGCAGGCAAGTTTAAGTCAGAGAGAGCAAGAAGAGACAGAGGAGCTGCAGCAAATGGATGGAGAGGCAGAAGAAGATCAAATTATTAGAGAGAGGAGAGCAAACAGGCCAAGAGAGGTAAAATAATGAAGCAGCTGCAGCAACTCATTCTACTACAGGGTTTGATTGTGGTGACAAAGACACAGGGCCCAGACAGCTGAAGCTGAAGAGCTATCCAGATGACTGTTTTGGTCACAGAAGCGAGCATTTCACCACAGCTGGTTTGAATATTCAGTCAGTCAGTCTCTGGTGTTCTGTTTGTGTCTCTCCCTCTTCACTCCCCCCACCATGGTGGCATCTGGTTCCTAGTTCCTGCCTTGTTCTCCACACCCACTCATCACTCACCTGCTGCTCATCATCTATGATTGTTCCTGCCAGTACTTAAGGCCTTGGTGGAGTGCTGTTCTTTGCTGGATCGTTGTATTTACCGCCATTAATGTAGTCCCAGCTCTCTCTTGTGAATCTGTTTGTCTGCCATCGTGTTTATTGGTTTTGCATTTTCTTCTCTCTGCACAGACCTTCCTGGACTCCCGCCTGTTTCCCGTGGATCCTGTTTGGATGAGCATGAGTGGGAGTGAGTTTCAGCGTGGGACTAGAGTTGGTGTGTTTGAGTCAGTGTGAAGAGGAGTGTGAAATAGTTACCCCTGCCCTGGCCCTTTCCTTTGAATTTCTAGAGCCCCTGTCCCTTCAACACTGTACATATGTATACATTTCACCTGGTGTTGTAAATAAACCTCCCTTTAGTTGCACAGTTCTGAGTCCTGCATTTGAATCATGCCTGATCTGATGTGACAGAGATGGAGATGTGCCGGGAGGGAGCGCCATACTAGAAAGAGATAGTACAAACTAGTTCTTTCCTCTACTTCAATTAGAGGAGATCATCAGGAGGAACATTATTTATTGATATGCAGAATTCATAGTTATGAGGAGACTGAAGAGACTCTGAAGGACCGTTTTTACACAACAATGTGAGAAGTGCTTTGTGATAAAGTGGGGAGGACATTTATGGCGTGATGGATTGCAAAACATGCTGAATTAATGTATGTTCAGATAATGCTGTACCCACCAGGACTGTACTGTGTTTCACAAATACTAAACCGTGGCTCAGTCCTGACATCAAGGCTGCACTTAGGTGAAAAAGGAGAGTCTGCAAGTCAGGAAACAAAGAGGAACTGAAGAGCTGCAGAAAACAGAGATTAACACTGTCTGTCAACAGAGGTGGCAAAACACAGACATTTTTTTAAATTAAGAGAAAGTACACATATACTTCTACTTAAGAAGTATAAAAAATACTTCAGTAAATATTTAAAGTACTGTGAAGTCAAAGTTATAGTCAAATGTATTTATATAGCAGATTTAAAACAACAACCGTTGACAAAGCTGCTGTTCAATTAAGATAAAAGAAATAAATACATCGGGAGACATGATAAGAGTTAAGAAAAAGAATCATAAAATTAGAAGATTTGAGTGAGAAATAAGATAAATAAAAGTGATACAAGCTCATTCTGTTTTAAAAGCCAAGGAATAAAAGTGGGTTTTCAGACGGGTTTTAAAAGTGTCCAATGTTGGGGAAGTCCTGACGTGAAGGGAGCTTAGGAGCAGTTACAGCAAAGGCAGCATTAATCTGTTCATCAAACATTAGATTAGAGTCAAAAAACACTCCTAGGTTCCTTGCAAAGGTTTTTCTTTTTATTATTATTATGAATTCCTAAAGGGCCAAAGTCACAGCGGTCACAGGGACCAAACACAATCACCTCTGTTTTCTGTTCATTTAGGTTAAGGAAGTTTAAAGCCATCCATGCCATCCTTAACATCCTCCAAACAATCTAGCGAACCCTTCAGAGGACTCACAGATTTACGTTTCAGTGGAAGGTAAATCTGTGAGTCATCTGCATAGAATGGAATGAGATCCCATGTTTTTTAAAAGTTGAACCCATAGGGAACATATAAATAGAAAAGAGAACTGGACCAAGATTGGACTCCTTGAGGACCCCACAAGAAAGTGAGGCTTTTGAGGACGATGTATCCCCCAATCTAACAGAAAAACTTTGGTTGGACAGGTAAGATTTAAACCACTCCAAAGCAGCCTTTGATTCTGACACAGTGCTCAAGCCGAGAGATAAGAATCCCATGATCTACGGTATCAAATGCAGCACTGAGGTCTAACAGTATTAAAATGGCAAAATCTTCCAAGTCAGTAAAAGTTAAAAGGTCATTAAAAACTTTTACAAGAGCAGTTTCAGTGTTGTGGTGCGTTTTAAAACCAGACTGAAATACTTCACTAATGCCATTTTTATCTAGAAAGGTCTGGAGCTGAAGAAGGACAACTTTCTTTAGGAATGTCTGGACTGACAACCAAACATACCAAGCTTCTGTGTTTGAGCCAGAGACTGCACTTGTGGGTGAACAATACAAACATTTTATATTTCTTATATCAGTAATGTAACTTGCAACAAAACGTTCTGGGAAGCTTAAACTTAGTTTCAGAATAATTAAATCTGAGACTTTGTTTTATTGAAAAGGTTAATAAAGTTTTAAATTGTATCACAAATAAAAGAAATTATTAAATAACACCAGCTACAATATTGGTAACATATGTGTGTTGTTCAGCAGAACTTTTGTCCAGGCTTTTGTTTAAATGCTCAGTTGAAAATCACTTTAACATAATTTTCAGCATAATTACTATTTTTGTGACTATTCAGTACTTGAGTATAATTTATTGAATTATTTAGTAACAAATGTGAAGTAAAAAGTTTTGATCACAAATGTGATTTTTCCAAAATGAATCTTGCTTAATAGTTCTGAACTGTTACTGTAAAGTTTATAATAAAGTCATAATAACCTGATATTTAGAATCTCCATATATCATTTCCTTTATGCTTATATGTTGTCAAACAATGGCAGTAAGAAACATAGTGTTAAAATAGCTCTATATAGAATTATCTCTTTAACCTTAAGATTCATCTTGAGAAGAGGTCAAAGGTCAGTTATCGTTATGGGGTCTTGCTATATGTTATGACACAAACATAGCACAGTTGTAAGTATCATAGTTTCTAGGCTCTAAGGCTTTTTGTCAGTTTAATAGTGAGCTTTACAAGATTGATTTTCGTGCCAAAGGCTGGCACAGAACTAAGTTCGCTTATGACCACTAGAGCTGGAAACAACCTCAAGCAATCCTAAGGCTAATCAGCACGGCTAGCATTTTAAAAACATTTGTTAAATGTTGTCATTGCTAACATATATATATATATATATATATATATATATATATATATATATATATATATATATATATATATATATATATATATATATATATACCTGCAGCTCCAAGATCTCACTGACATGTAATCATAGACTGTATATAAACATAGGCCAGTGTGATGTCATTGATTTGTAGACTTTAATTTTGAACAAAGGGCAACCTCTGGGTACACTTCATCATACTATTTATTCATCTCTGGCTCTCACAGCAGGTCTTTTGTTCTGTCGTCCTTCTCTCAACTGGTCCCAGCAGATGGCCCCGCCCCTCCCTGAGCCTGGTTCTGCTGGAGGTTTCTTTCTGTTCAAAGGGAGTTTATCCTTCCCACTGTTGCCAAAGTGTTGCTCATAAGGTGTCATATGACTGTTGGGTTTTTCTCTGTATGTATTTGTAGAATGCACTCCACACACACACGGCTCGATACAGCGAGATGTCACGTTTATTTCTGACTTTTTTTGTGACAGTTCACAGTCTGGTCAGCGCCCGTCTCAGCGTTTTCCTCTCGTCTCCCGTCTCACTAAAACAGGGGAAAGAAGACTGTCATCAGACCAAACGCCACCAGCTGCTCTCACCTGCCTCCCCAGCACCGCCCCGTTGAGCTCACTGCACCACTCCTCCCCTGCAGCCGAGCCACGGACCACACCTCCGCCACAGTATTGTTGTAGGGTCTACTTTACAATATAAAGCACCTTGAGGTGATTGTTGTTGTGATTTGGTGCTGTATAAATAAAACTGAATTGAATTGTGTCAAGTCCATGTTTCTGTTCCCACGTTCAGTTATTTCCTGTTTTATTCTGGTAGCCTGTGTCTCCTGTGTCTAGTGTTTAATTACACCTCAGCATTTTTTTGTTATCAGATTTAGTTCAGCTGTGTGTTTTTCCTCAGCTGTCTCCACTCTGCCTACATGTATTTAACCCCTCATTGCTGTTTTGTCCCTGTTCTCCTGGAGTCCTGCTTCAGTCTGTTTTGTTTCTGTCCTGCTCTGATGTTGTTTTGTTTACTGATGGCCAAATAAAGCTTTCTGAAGCTTGTACTGAAAAGGTTTCATTACTTGAAACTTTTCACCACAGTTGTCTTTGGTGACATCTGGTGGCCTGAAATATGAAGAGCAGGTTGAATCCCAACTTCAAATAAACGGCTTCATTATGATCGCTCACTCTACAGAGCCCTGTTGCCAGTTTCTGTTTAATATCCTGTGACGGTGCTGTGTGATATCGTTCTACCACTGTGGTGCTTTGAACATGTCTATTTGATCAATAAGTAGCTTTGATGAATAAACATTCCTTGTTTAAACATGTGTCATGGTGTGGTCTCTCTTTGCTTGTGACTTCTTGACGTTTGTAAACATTTGGTGAACTTTATGAGTTTATTTCTGCCTTCTGTGTCCTGCATCTGGGTCCACACTCTACCTGCCACACAGCTGACCACGACGGCTGTAACTAGAGAACGGTCGAGGAATCTGGCTGTTTATTTGAAGCAGCTACTGCAGTTCATGGAAACTGGTACAGTTAGCAAAGTTTGATCCATGGTCTGATTTAGATGAAATCATTGAACAAAGTGAGGAAGCTGATCCACTTTGACATGTCTGTTGTGAAAAGACTTTATTGAATTTAACCCCGTGTGCACACTAGCATTACATAATCCATCTGTGGTCCAGATGTTGACTGCTTTTTATTTTTGCATTCCCCGTCAACATGAACTGACATTGCTTCAATAATGGTGACGTCCAAACTCTGGAGGCCAATCCATGACTGATAGTCCTTTTCCACTAGTACCTGAGCTCAGCTCGACTCGACTCAGCTTATTCTTTCATTAGGTAGTAGTACCTTGTACTAGGTACCTTTTTAGTACCTCCTTGGCTGGGCTTCTAAACAACCTTAGTCGACCCAAAAATGTGATGTCAACAAGCTACATGCAGATGACTGACCCAGTCACAGGACTCTTTGTCGCCTCGTTATAACGACCCCATGCACATTAGGTTGTGCTCAGTTGTAATGGAAACAGACTCGAGTACGTACTAGTGGAAAAAGAAGCTGGAGTGCTCCATTGTGTCTTTTACTATCAAGGTATGCTTTACTGCTTTAGCAGCGTGTTTGGGATGTCATACTGAAAGATAAAGCTGCTGTCAGTCAGACACTGCCCAGATGTGTCAAGGCTACTGGACGGACTCACGCGCAGACAGTTCTTTCTTAGAGAACAAAAGGAGATTTATTTACAACAGGGATCACCTCAGTGCTATATATATGTACAGTGAGTTGGGAGGGGGGTCCAGGGCTCCAGGGAGAGTGGGGGGGGGGGGAATCCACAAACACGCTTCCGCTTCCACACAGTCACCGCCACAGCTCCTCCGCACATACACACTCCTCTTCAGCCACACCCGGGCAGGTCCCGTGATTTGGTCCAGAAGAGGGATATCTACACACAAAAGTTAATGTTAGTTCCACAGCAAAATACATACAGAGGATTCTTTTGATAATGCCGAGAGCACGAACTCAGGAGGTTCAACGTTCCAGCGGCGAGCTGCTCTGTGCCACTGCCTTAAATAGTAGCTGGAGAAATCAGCCAGTTCAACAGCAGGTGGACACAATCACACAGGTGCGTGGGCCAAGAGCGAAATAACACAACTATAAAAAAAAAAACCTATATAAACAAATAAAAAACTATATACATAGAGCCGCGCCAGGGTAGTCTCCCTAGTCATGTGGTGTGGGGAGTCAGGCCGGGGAACCAGGTCTCTGAGTCACTGTAACGAGAGGAGACAGGGTTCAGATTCAGCTTACTCGCTTGAGACTTAAGAACACATCACTGTACAAAAGGTTACAAGGGCTCAGACTGAAGGGTGGACATGGTATAATTTATTTTCCATTCTGTTTGTTTTCTGTATCCAAGCTTGAGCAGTAGGTGCATGTTTGTCATTGTTTTCCTCTATTCTGTTTCCTTCTCTTCCCCAGACATCTCCTCTCCCAGTGGGTCTGAGCAGGAGGTCTTGTCAACTGTGAAGCTTT
Organism: Neolamprologus multifasciatus; assembly: GCF_963576455.1. NCBI lineage: Eukaryota > Metazoa > Chordata > Actinopteri > Cichliformes > Cichlidae > Neolamprologus > Neolamprologus multifasciatus. The sequence goes on along the minus strand of NC_140444.1, from coordinate 34,876,302 downwards.
GTCTGCCCTTTTCTAATCTTCTTTCTTCTACACAAGCCTCTGCACTTTTCACTATTTCCCCTTCAGCTGCTATTAGATGATATTAGTGAGACTAATATGATGTGAGAATATAATTAAACTGTTGAGAGGGAAAGTGTGATTTTTAGCTGACACAATGTTAGCTTATCACCAGCTGTTGTTTGGCAGTAGGCTACATGTCTAATCTGCTGACAGTATTTATGATTCTACTGAGAATAAATAAGAATGCTATTACAAATGTTCTTGTTAGAGTCCTGACTACAGTTTGGGAGAAGTGGCTTGAGCTGAAGAGGAAGAGAATAAAGTGAAAATGGAGCCGTGGTGGAGGAAGAGAAAGACATATTGAGAAAAAGATGATGAACATACACATGTACAAATGTTAAATGGTCATACAGTTTGAACCAGTGGCCTACATTACATACCATTTGATATTTTCTTAACGTGGTATACACCAGTGACGATTTATATGACCAAGAATGTATCAGGTTTTAATTAATCACAGGTCCTGTAATGAATCCCCGTTGCTGTGTGCATCTGTTTTCTGAGTGTGTGTAAGCGACTTTGGACACATGCATACATACATAGATGCATACATACATGCTGTATATGCAGCTCTGCAGAGATGCAGAGCTCTGGCTTCAGCCAGGGATTGAATGAGTCATATCTGGTCACAGATAGCGGAGGTGGCTGACATTCAGAAATCCTACCAGTGGCTGGACAAAGCTGAACTGAAGACAGCACAGAGCCACTAATCATGGCAGCACAGGAACAAGATCCACAGAGGCCACCACACCAGGCAAGACCCCACGTTTTGTAAAGAGGAATGGTCCAAAATACCTTCAACCACAATCCAGACTCTCATTGGAACCTACAGGAAGCGTTTAGAGGCTGTAATTTCTGCAAAAGGCGGATCTACTAAATATTGATTTCATTTCTTTTTATGTGGAGCCCAAATTTATGCACCTGCCTGATTTTGTTTAAACAATTATTGCACACTTTCTGTAAATCCAATAAACTTCACACACTGACGTGGGATGATTCTATATTTTCTGCCTCCCACAGATTTACCTTTCTGTCTCTTCATCCTGATTGGATGCTGCTGCTCTCCTTCATACACGCCCATGTAACCATCACTGTGACACTCGCCCTGCTCTTTGTTCCCAAGGTATTCCACATTTTTATGTCATAGTGCCAAAGTAGACTAATTATACAGTAAGAATTAGTACTGTCAGCGTCAATGCATTAGCGCGATAACTAACCCAGTTAAAGCTGCAGCGTCCAGATTACTTACAGCTACTTCCGCGCAACTGATATAAGATGCAGTAAACTGAACACAGCTTCAACCGTCTGTTTGTTGAAAAATAGCAACGGACCACATTTTCTTGTTAGTAACTGTAACGGCGTTGTAACGATAGGAATAGTAATTAGTTAGATTACTCGTCACTGGTCTGCAATAGGGCTTGGCCACTAAGAAAGCTGCAACCACCCGCAGCGAGTAAGGCAAGTTCAATTCACTTTAATTGTATTTATACTGCACCAAATCACAACAACAGCTGGTGCTTTAAACTGTAAGTGAAAGACTCTACAATGATACAGAGAAATCAGAAAAAGCTCCAACAATTAGATGTCCCCCTGTGAGCAAGCGCTTTCACAACATAACAAGTCTTGTTAAATCTGTTCTAACAAATCTTGAGGAGTCAAATTATAGCAGTGGTGGACAAGCAGAGGAAGAAGTGACATATATAGCTATACCAAGTGATAGCAACATCACTCGAGAAGCTCAAGAAGGGTGAAGATTCAAGATTCTTAATCTGTCACATGCATAGCCATACGAGTCCCGTATTTTCCGCACTATAAGGCGCACTTCAAATCCTTTAATTTCCTCAAAAATCGTCAGCGTCCCTTATAATCCGGTGCATCTTATGTATGAATTCTGGTTGTGCTTACTGACTTCGAACCAATTTTATGTTGTACATGGCACTCAAAAAAATCTGTCGAAAAATGTTAGTTCAGCTTTGGTAAGCTACAAAGCTGCACCGCTTGATGGATTGTCGGCGCATTACTGTTACCATTGTCAGGAGCTTCGTGAAGTAAAGTTAGCTCGCTAGTTTCCACCTAAACATGATGCACCACGCTCTGACTGAGAGATTTCTGAAAAAATTACTATCACTTCCAACATAAATGAAGACAGAAAACTAAACAGCAGTGACTTTTGTATAACTGCATTAGAACAGCAATGCAATGCAAAACACTATTAAACTGAAAATCTGGGTGCTACTACTGCATAGGTACTTACTTTGGAGCGGTTTTCTTGTCTTGGTTTTCCTAAACAAACAAACAAAACAGCAGGTTAAGAAATAAATACTCCAATTCGGACACTTTGGAAGGTTTTCTGTCTCACCATGAATTAAAAAAACAAATGAATCCATGAATCTTAAAAGCACTGGACAAGTTTTCTTTTGTAATGTTTGCATCTTTTAAATGTTGCATTACAATATGGTTAGGCAAGTAAAATAAATAGCATTGTTTAACCCGGTCACAATACTGTCAATAGTATAGACATTTAATTTAGGAAATTAGTTTGCTAATACTACAGGTCAGCAACGTCTGTTTCAAATGAAACAATCTCAAACACACACAAACAATACTTTCTGGGAGTAGCCCCTGGGCTAATTGCTCCTAATAAAATACATTAAAAAAACAAAAACATAGGTACTTCCAACAAACATTGCTGCCCAGGTCAATGAAACTTTCGGTGTAATAACTTCATGACTCAAACCACACATATCCGGACCTCCTACCGAAGCCGACGCCGATCCGCCTCCCCAGGTGGTGGCTGCTCCTCCCAGGCCTTTTTATACTCACTTACTTACTGGCACTACTCCCTGCACCAGCTGGTCCTGAAAAAATACATTAGAAGAAAAAACATAGGTACTTCCAACAAACATTGCTGCCCAGAACAACGAAACTGATGGTGGAATAACTTCATACCTCATCCCACACATACCTTCCACTGGGACTCCCTCCTATCCGCTTCCCCTGGTGCAGGATGTTGTTCCCAAAATTATTTGTGAGCAAACATGTAACTATCACCTCGATGTGAATATGATGGGTGTGATTCTTCCAGACTGCTGCAGTATTAAGGAAATACAAACAGAACCTTACAGAACTGTTATACAGCATGAGGATAATCAATAGATATTACTGTGCTGTATTTGGCATAATTACTGTCTAACTGACACTAGCACAACAGGGCTCGCAAAATTTCAAAATCCCTGGTAGCCCTTCGGGCAGGGACTCTTCAGTTTTTGGTAGCCCAAAATAAATTTAAGTAGCCCGAATAAAAAAGAGAGCAATTTTTTGATTGATGTTTTGTTTCCTGTTTTGTTTCCTTTACAATATTATAAAGGAAACAAAACATTAATCAAAAAATTGTTGAAACACAAATTACAACACTGTATAAAAATTACAATCATCAACTCAAATACTTGGTTCTAATTGAACAGAAATTTCTATGAACTTGTAAGAACTGTGTAGAACATGAATCAGTCTGTGTCAGATCCTGAATTTGAAATTTCCACTGAAGTCACGGGTAAGACGCAAGTGGAACCAAGATCGAGGCCATTTGCTTTTTGAAGTTTGCAAAGACTGCTAAATTGTGCCAGTGGTAGTTCACTCTTTGCAACATAGTACGCTGATCTAAACAGATGTCTCAGGTTTATTTTTAGTATGTTATTTGCAGTTGGTGTTGGTTCTGGGAAAGATATTGCAGACTGAGCAATAATGCATTTCTCATGGGTTCTAATGGGGGCCTTTCTTAAAATTACTGGTCCCAGTAACAAAGGCGCTTGTCGACTCAGAAATCGAGGGAAAACCAACAACACACCCGGCAGAACATTATGTTATTTACACGGGTGCACATAAGTGGTCCGCATGTGCGCATTCGCTGTCAAAATAAAAGACGCGCACCAGATAAGAAGTTGCAGCGCGCGTTTGCGTCCATATAAAAGGCAGTGTTTTTGTCCGCTACAGTGGGATTTTCACGGCACATTCTGCACCACATCTCTGTGCGTTCATCATTTGTTTGAAGCCAGCTCACCTCCTGCAACCACTTTTCCGGGAATACGCGCTTCTTTTGTGGTTCTGACTCCTTCTGACATTTCTTTGGAGGTGGAGGAACACCAAAGTAACTGCTTAAAGGAGCTTCTTCGACATCTTTAAGAGTTCTAAACAAATGTCTGTCCTCCTCCAGAAAATCTTATGTACGCAAACATGTGTTGCAACTTCTTATCTGGTGCGCGTCTTTTATTTTGACAGCGAATGCGCACCTGCGGACCACTTATGTGCACCTCTGGTTATTTAGCTCGTCATATTGCAGCCACAGAAATTCTTTTGTCCAAGAAACCATAAAGCTGCTCTTTCTTTTTGCCTTATAGTCTGATTTGTCATAACGTTTCCGTTTTGTGGTAAGCTTTTCTTTGGCTGTCACTTCTTCACCCTGACCTGTCTTATTTGGCTCAGCAGAACTAAAATATATATCCTGCTGCTTTTACACACGCACTCACATAACGCTCAGCGATTCTCTGCGCGATCAACCTCTCACATGTTTATGCTTGCTGCGGGAGATTTCACTTGTCATGTTTGCATAGTAAGCTAACGATTGATAAGACGATGTCAGAAGAATTGGTGCGCAAATTATCATCACTCACCAATCAGTGCTGTCGCTCTTTAAACACAATTCCCGCGATTGCAAAGTGAAAGCAAAAAAGAAGCGCAAATTCAAACGCGATTTCAATATGTCACATATTAACAGTGGCTCACCGATGCCAATGACATAATTACCCAGCTACATTTCCGAAAGAATGCAAAAGCATTGATATATATTTTTCGACGGGCAGGGCAGAGATAGATTCTGGTAGCCCGACTGGAAAAATTGCTAGCCCCAGGACGTCGGGCTAGCGATTTTGCGAGCCCTGCACAAGTTACAGCCAAGTACAGTAAGTAAATGAAGCTGTATATATCTCACCTATGGTGGATGTGTGGCTGGGCTGAGGGATGGGGCCGGCTCTTTTCTGCTGAGCGGGGAGACGCTGTGCAGTGGCACTCTTTTTAATTTTTGATCCACTGTGTTTTGGAATTTACTTCACTACTTGGGGGGGGGGGGGGAAGACAGCACAACTGATCAGATGAGAAGTCCGCTCATCTGATCAGTTGTGCTGTCGAAGTGGACTTTGCCCCCCACACCCACACTGGTTGGGTGTGGGGGGCAGTCCTTTTCATTTTTGATCCACTGAGTTTTGTAACTTATTGGCCACTGTTAATGGAAAGAAAAATCTTTATATAGCTATTCTGGTTTGTTGCCAGTTTACAGGACGGTCCTTTGGGCCTTTGATGACCTTGAGTCTGCTTTCCCTACAAAAACAGAAAAACAGAAGAAAAAAATATATTAAATCTTCAACAGTTATTAACAGTAGAAAATGTGAAAGCTAATTTCAATAAACTACTGAATTAAAATAAGTTCATTAATATAATATAGCTACAATATAGCACCAAATAACAACAACAGCCCCCTCAAGGCACTTTATATTGTAAAGTAAAGACCCTACAACAGGCTAAACCCATAGAGAAAAAAACACAACAACAATCAGATGACCCGTTTATGAGCAAGCACTTGATGACAGTGGGAAGGAAAAAATGCCAGAAGAGGAGGAAAACAGGACAGAAGACACACTATGAAAGAGAACTCTATTAAATTTACCAATATTAGAGACTACATTACCCACCATGCCTTTCATGTGTCATTCAAAGACACCCTGTCACTCACACTTTGATGGTTCAGGTCTGACTCAGGTGACTCCTGCTCAGGTGATGTGGCTCAATGAAGTTGAGCCAGTCTTTCTTCCAGACAGCTCGCTGTACCTGCAAACACAAATCACTAACCATCAGCAAACCCAACACTTCACTCTCAGCTACTTTAAAAGAGACATAGTTTGCTTATTTCCAACTCCGTGTTTTGATTCTTGGCAACTTTGAAGAGAGTAGCAAAGTCTGTGTTTATACATGTAGAAATATTAAACTTTCTCTGCTAAAATTAGTAAATTTCCAGCTCAATATTTTTGCCACAGTTCAAAATAATCCTTTTTTATTTGAGAGTAGGGCTGCCACAAACGATTATTTTGATAGTCGACTAGTCACCGATTATTTTTGCGATTAGTCGACTAATCAGATTATGAATCCATTGGACGTAAAACGTACAGCTTATTGCGCCAGCAGCATCTGCTCTTATATAACTATCATTAGCTTACAGCTTTAAGTGTTTAAGGTATGTGCTAACTAACAATAAAGACAAGATGATAGTTTATTAAATTTTAATGAAATTTGCAGATTGTTTCGGTGGAGTTGAGTAAACTCAGCCGTCTGCTCCTTGCTATCTAAAATATAACAGGACACCGGAGTATATTCTCGAGCATCTCACACTTCTGATAATCAGTTGTCTGCCTGACGTTTATTCAGCTGTGTAAAAACTATAATTTAATCTCAGCCAAACCGATTTACTCAGGAACAAATAAAATACTAAAAAAAGCCAAACAATAACATTTTAAAGTTATCTAAGTGACTCATATATGTTTAACCTGAGTAGCGAAAGACGGCGGTGGGTTTGAAAATGATTTGCCGGGAGTCCGGTGTACTCACGGCTCTAGTGAGCTTTGCCCCTGGCTAGCTATCGAGCTAGGGGGTAACAGACGTCTCCGAAAACGTCGGAGCGCTTTTGAAAATATGTGGTGTCTTGATAAATTGAGCAGATATTTGAAGTTTACACAGTTACATTCTGACCTGAAATATGTTAAACGTTTATTTTGTGACCCAGAAAGAATAATAAGAGTAATATTAAAACTAACTAGCTGCCGCCATTGTTGGAAACTGAGCAGGGCCGTGCTATGAATTCTGGGACACAGCTTCTTCTTCTTCGGGGTTTAACGGCAGCTGGCATCCTTGTACATGCAGTGCTGCCATCTTCTGTTTCAGTCCATTATTACACTCGTAAATCCTAATACTCATTCCTGCGTCTTTTGTGATCTTACAAAGCTTCACTAGTCGACTAATCGTGGCAGCCCTATTTGAGAGTGAGCCTTGGTTCTGCTTCAAGGTTCATCTACTGTCTGACAGGATGACATTTTAGTTCCTCTTCCTATAAGCGGCTCCAAGACAACATTCTCCTGATTGGCTGCCCCTCAAAGGGCTGAAAAAACGGCCTTAAAATGAGCATTTAGATCAGTGAGAAGCTTAAGTCTCACATCGATTACTAACACACATGCACACCTCATTATTTAAAACACTGGACCATGTTTAATTGAAGTATTTATTTCGTAATAGTACATATGTATGTTAGAAAATAAGGGAAAGCACAATCAGCCCGCCTTTTTGAACTTGAAAGCAGGATTTTTATATCAAAACAATTCAGAAGTTTTTCAGAAGAAAAAAACGATGCAGCTCATTTCTTACTCCTACTTTTAAAATCTCTTAACCATGAAATGATGATTAATATTTATAACCAATTAAATTATTGATTTTTAAATCATCCTTTAAGTTTTGTAGATCATGAGATGAAATACAACTAACTTATCACTCTGTATAAGTAACTGAGCTACTTATACAGTAGCTCGCAGTATGATCGCATAGAATTTAATGCAAACTTTCCCACAGTAAACCACCAAAATATACATTTTACATCAAACAAATATTACGTTTGACCACAAATAGTGCATAAAGGATAAAAGTGCTTGGTTACATCATTGTCAAAGTTTGGTGAAACCACATTCTAACACAAACGGCATTTTCATTGCTTTTAAACACATAAAAAAAACACTCGTGAATTTTCGTTAGCAAAATGCTAATTTTAGCAAGAGACTAGCATACCTCTTTAGCAAGCACATGGTCTCAACTCACCAAGATGAGCTACCAGCCGAACAAAGCAAGGTGCTTTCGGACAGTGCAAACACTTGTTTATAACACTTTTTTTTGCATTCAAACTCACCAAATCCATCGATAATTCCGCACCACCATCTGCAAACTGTCTCATTTGTTTTCAAAGTGAAAGACCTAGCTAATGCAATGGTGGTCCGATGCCTGGAAGGCGGGACTAATATTGCTTCTAAAATGAAATTATTAACACCAAATGTGATCCTCTCTCTAACTTTAGAGAGAGGATCACATTTTGCTTTTCAAAATAAATAATTTTTTCAAAATAAAACAGTGAAAATGCATTTATACAAATAAAAGGATTTGTACAAATCATTTATACAAATAAAAAGAATAAAAAGAGCCGTTTGACGATAATGTTCAAGTCCTCACTCAAAGAAAACTGAGCAAGGGCCTTGGAAATCTGGACCAGGGTGCCTAGGGTCCTGAGGCTGTAGGGTATATACTATTAATTAAAACTTTCCAATCACCAGCTTCTCACTGTTTCTAGATGCTGACGGATTCCTACAGCAAACTGTACAACACCAAAATCAAGACGTTTTTGATGGATGATGTACTCAGTGTTGAAGGGGGCTATGTGAATGGGAGGGTTACTGCCAAACCACCTGTACAAAGGTCAACCAAGGTCAACCTAAGAAATGACATGGGGCTGCCTCGCCTTGGAGTTGACTTTGGACTTCTGAAATCCAAGAAGTCCAACAAATCTTGATATTAATCTTCCAAATGCAAAATTGTATATGAAACAACCCCAGATGAAGGGACATATATTTCTCGTCCCTGTCGTTGGTCCAGGGTTGTGAGGACGGGGGGGACAGCGCTCCACGCTGACACTGGCACATATGATGCATCTTCAATCCAGTTTTCAAACCAGGAGGAATCGTGGATGAATCTCGGGAGTCAGAAGATCGCCCAGAGTCAGGGTTCAAAATTCGGGTTTACACGAAGGATATCAGCGCACAGGATTGAGGGCTTGTGTGTTGTGTAGGGCGTAATAAAGCGCCGTTACACAGATGTCACATTCACACCGCCCTTTTCTTCGATGTTGAATAGTGACCACTGTGAAAAGTTCTAATGTACATAAAGTTTGTCTTTTGCTCAATCTAATTGTTTCTTTTTTCATAAAAACACGATTATTGAACAATGAACAAAATGAGATTAAATATTTTATTTGAGCAAGGAGACAGGCACCAACAGAGCCGTGTGAATAATCACCATATAACGCAAGATATGCAGCTTTAAAAAGGTTGCCTGTTGTCCTTTGTGCCACTTTTCAAGGTATCTTTATATCCACATCAAGTTTCATGTTTTTTTAATGTTTATCTTTAGTTTCCCCAGTTTAGGTTATTGTTTAGCTTCACCTTTGCCTTTTGTTTTTTAATCTTTTACCATCCTCAATAAATGGCTCGCTTTCTGTTAACATTTACGTTTTTTTTCCATGTTCCTTGGTGTCTGCATTTGGGGTCCACTCCTCAAAATCATACAGTGTGCTGCTGCTACTGTGACAGCCAGACCTAACCAGACCAGAGTTCCTCCAGAAAGTTTCCCAATTATCTATAAGCCCACATTGTTTCTTGGACACCACTCAGACAGCCAGCAATTTAAGGAGAACATGACACTCCTGGTGTGATTGGGGAGGGGACTACAGTCTGACATTGTGTTTGCAAAGTTACACACTGATTCAATATTGATTTTAGTGACCTCTGATTGACGTAACCGGGTGTCATTATTGCTGATGTGAATTATACTTTTACTGAATTCAGGTTTACCCTCAGCCAGCAGTTTTTAAATTTCCCTCAGTGCCGCCTGCTCTGGCCCCTGGAAGACAACTGACTATGGTTGCTGGTGTCTTCACATGTCTCAGAACAGAATCACTAATTAGCAGAGTTTGTGAGCTTTGTGTGATTTAATAAGTATCTGAGGCTGAGACCACAGGACTGTAAAACATGATTGTTGGGCTTCATATCTGTACTGAACAGTCATATAAGATTAGCTAGTAAATAACAAATAGTTAATGCTGTTCATGAGACTAAAGTCAGTGTAAATATGAGATGGCCAATATTATAGTTATTATATTAATCATTATTAGTTATTACAGCAGTGAGCTTGAACTCTCAAATCAAATCACTTCTATTGTCACATCACATGTGCAGGTACACTGGTACAGCACATGTGAGTGAACTCTGTGTCAAATACTGAGCTTCAGTAAAGATTCACCTTAAATCTTCACTTAAAGACACTCAAGTATCTTTGACAGTGTATATATAGATGTATTATATATAAGAGACAAATATTGTTCTTTTAATATGTTGGCATTACTAAATTTGGTTCAATGCTTATATATGTGTGTAAAAAGCAAATGTACGAGCTGTGATAACTGTTTCTGATAGAATGAAGAGTAGACTGATATATTAAATATTCCTTTATTGGGTGAGAAAATCAGACCATGTCAAAACTGCTTTAAGTCATACAGAATAGATATCAGAGCCTTAAACAGGCTGACTTCTGCTAAATGGGTCAAACTGGGCAGAAAGTCTACAAACACATAACATCCTTATAGAATATGATGTAACACTATAGATCAACTTACCTCAGAATATATAAAGCATATAAACAATTACAGCAATATGATGCAACAAACACAGCACTGCTACTAATCCAAAATACTCAAAGCTTCATAGAACTGAAACAAACATTTATTTTTAGCTCCATTCTGCTGCTGATACATACTTTAGGTTTCTGAATATTAAACTTGTTGCTGCCTTTCATAGTGTGTAACTTGAAGGCCCTGAGTACTTTCTCCCACACTGAAAACACTGGGATGATAACATTATTTGAACATTACCTAATAAGACTGATTCAGGACAGACAATTAGTTATTTTAAACTTTTCTAGCAGTCCTTCACAAACAGGGAACAGTCTGTCTATTCTCTCCATCTGTCAGCTGCTGCTGGCTCTTCCTCCTCCTCTTCCTCACACACTGCTGAGTTTGTCCTGGTGGATCATTGGGGGTGCAAAGCCTCACAGATGATGTGCAGCAGTGGGTCCCTCAGTCTGTCCTCACTCTGGACACTTGCAGTCGTCACACATGGGAATCAAATGTGTGATAAGCTGCAGGATTCAAACACAAGTGTAACTTATAAATACATGTTCATACTTTTATTCCACAATCAGAGAGAAAGAAACAGAGAGAGAGTGCAGGACAGACAGACAGGTGACAGTCTCAGGTGTATACACTGCTACAAACAGAAGGATTTAGTGTTATTACGAGTGCTAAACAAGAAGAGTTCCCAGCTGGTACAGTGGACACATGTGTGACTGCTGTGATTAAAGCATCTTTCTTTCAGCTTAATGAGTGTAGGAACCATAATTAAATGTATTGAATTTTTTGATGATCACTGGGTTTTCATTTGTTTGGTTGCTATGGTAATGTGTAATGGGAGTCACGTGGGTGCTAGCGGTGACATTAAGAGGGCGTTGTCAGTCTGTCATTCACTGGTTTTGATTTTGACAGAGAGGAGGGCTGGGTAGCCGTAGTTTTTGTTGACCGCTGCACAACATGTTTCGTCTTGTTACATTAGAGCCTGTGACGTTGTAAGAGTCCAAATCTCGAGATGACATTACTCTGTAAACACTTTAATAAACAAGCAAACAATTCCACCTCTCGCATTATTGCTAAAGTTGACAGCGCGTCAGGCAAATAGGCGGGCTCCATCCCCGGCCTCTAGCGACTGTGGAAGTCGCTACAATGAGTGAACCGTCAGCTCGTTCAAACACACGTTAAAGTCCGTTTGGCTCAACACCACCGAACAGAGGCAGCAATATAACTTAGCTAACATTAACAGTGCAGTGAATCCTGCTTGTGCCGTGATATTCAGGACTGCAAACCGAGCAGCATCACTGACTTTCAGCCTGTTGTGTTTGTGGATATATGACTGACTTTAATTATCCACAAAATCATCACATTCTCTGTAAGATTAAGGTCGACTATCGAACGGCGTATAAAGTAAAGACTTTAAAACAAAGTAAACGCTGAAAGTACAAACATCGCTAATGTCACATAACTTTGCCGGCATGTGGCCAACAGTAATGTTTTAATGTTCCTCGTTATTAAACATTTGCACATAAATAAGTGACATAATATTCAGAACTTACTTTTGAAAGTTTACTCTTTGGCCGCTCTGCTTCCACTTCGTTGAAGTGTCTCCCAGTCCCAGTGCACTTGTTAGCATGTGTCACTACCCGATCCGTACCGGAAACCCGATTGGTACCCCGCATGCGCAAATCTTACGTCACTTCCTCTCTTTGCCAACATTGCGACATTCAATATATTTGAATGATACAGTTAGCGCCCAGTTAGCTCCTAGCATTTCTCAACAGCTCTGCCTCCTTTTCGACTGCCCGGGACATTTAAACAATGGATAATCCATTTACAAACAAATTCATGCTTTTCTCCTCAACAGAGAGCGTTCCCCGATTGAACAACAGCGCCGTAAAATAAGAAGAATGGCGCCTTATTACAGACTTAATAATATTGATTTAGCAATGTGTCACGTGAAGATTCATCAGCCAGATTAAGTGTTTACTGACAATTGACAGTGATAGTGGACATCATCATCACTATTCCAGTCAATCCTCTCCACACAGACGAGCATAAACACACTCGACTATCACTAAATCAAATTTAACACGCGTTTGTAATGACGCCAATTCAGTTTACAATAGGGTTCATTCGCTCAGTCAGAAGGTGGCAGTATCCTCATACACTGGGGAGTAAACTGCCATTAAACGAACAGAAGAAGAAGAAAACATCTGCACATGCGCGGTACGGATCGGGTAGACCCGATTTGTACGGTCCGACTTTGCACATGCGCAGTAAGGATCGGGGAGTCCCGATCCGTAACTATCTTTTTATTTTTTGTTTTTGTCTACATTGTACTGAAATGCTTCATTATTGCAAACATTTTAAGATATACTTATTATTCTTAACATCTTAACTGATACTCTGACCCATAACTATCGTAAAACGCTACGACCGGAAGTAGACACCTTTCGCGCATGCGGGGTACCGATCGGGTTTCCGGTACGGATCGGGTAGCGACAGCATGTTTTGGTCAACTGGTCCGTCCGGTTATTGTCTCCCCAGAAACATTTCCGTTGTGTTTTTTCCTATTTCCGTTGTGTTGTGTGTGCTTTTGCAGCGCTTTTCTTTTTGCAGCGCTTTTCTTTTTGCAGCATTTTTCTTTTTGCAAGTGTTTTTCTTTTTGCAGAATTTTTCTTTTTGCAAGTGTTTTTCTTTTTGCAAGTGTTTTTCTTTTTGCAGCATTTTTCTTTTTGCAAGTGTTTTTCTTTTTGCAGCATTTTTTCTTTTTGCAAGTGTTTTTCTTTTTGCAGCATTTTTCTTTTTGCAGCATTTTTCTTTTTGCAAGTGTTTTTCTTTTTGCAGCATTTTTCTTTTTGCAAGTGTTTTTCTTTTTGCAGCATTTTTGTTTTTGCAAGTGTTTTTCTTTTTGCAGCATTTTTCTTTTTGCAAGTGTTTTTCTTTTTGCAGCATTTTTCTTTTTGCAGCATTTTTCTTTTTGCAAGTGTTTTTCTTTTTGCAGCATTTTTCTTTTTGCAAGTGTTTTTCTTTTTGCAGCATTTTTCTTTTTGCAAGTGTTTTTCTTTTTGCAGCATTTTTCTTTTTGCAAGTGTTTTTCTTTTTGCAGCATTTTTCTTTTTGCAAGTGTTTTTCTTTTTGCAGCATTTTTCTTTTTGCAGCATTTTTCTTTTTGCAAGTGTTTTTCTTTTTGCAGCATTTTTCTTTTTGCAGCATTTTTCTTTTTGCAAGTGTTTTTCTTTTTGCAGGTGTTTTTCTTTTTGCAGCATTTTTCTTTTTGCAGCATTTTTCTTTTTACAGCATTTTTCTTTTTGCAAGTGTTTTTCTTTTTGCAGCATTTTTCTTTTTGCAGCATTTTTCTTTTTGCAAGTGTTTTCTGAAGTTGCAGTCCGTTTGGCCTCTCAGGGCCACCGTACTATATAAATAAAACTGTACTTTTACCTTTTACTTACTTTCTTTACTCACTTTGTATGTTATTGCAATAACACTTTTTTTTATTTATTTATTTTTTTTATTTTTTTTACAAAAGTAACAGGGATTGAAACTTCATTGGTAATTTTCCAGGCAAAAACATTATCCTCATTCAGAACCTCATTGGCTTACGGAATGTTGATGTTATTTAAAAAGATTCAAACAAAAATATGACCTCATTCAAAAATGTCATGTGACTTATGGAATTCTGATGTCACAATCCTCTAAAGCTTTGATCCTTTGAAGCTTTGATCGTCATGAATCCTTAAATAGGGGTGAGGATGTACAACTTTTAGTCCGTTATTTGCAGCACTTATGTTAGCAGCATTCAAACGTTCGCCAGTAAAACATTTTGAAACATTTGGATCCTTTTTGTAGTCACGGTATACAGACTTCAACATGTCTCAGAAAGATCAAGAAAGACAAGAAGTTGACCCCAGCTCTATTCCGTGGTATGAGTCCCTAGACCCTTATATCAGCTCTCTTCCTTGGGACGAACAGGTAGAATTAGAGGAACAGCGATTGGAAGAAATGCAAAATGAAAATCTCATGAACAGAGAGAAGATTAAGATCCTGACGGAAGAAAATGAGAGAAAGAGCACTGAATTAGAAAAATTATCCTACCAGCTTCAAGAAAAAGAGGGTATTATTGAGGAGAAACAATGGGCTCTCCAAGATAAGAAGAATCAGGAGCTCCAAGAAAAGCTTGATGAAGCTTTGGAAAAAATTAAAGATCTGCTCCAAAAGGAGAAAAAAGAGAGCATTAAAGGGGATACAATGCTCAAGAAGAATCAAGAGCTCCAAGAAAAGCTTGACGAAGCTCTAGGAAAACTTAAGGAAATCCACCAAGACAAGAAACAACAGCCCACAGAGCAGAGAGACCTGCAGAGGAAACTCCAAGGCATGGAGGAAAAATACAAAGCGCTGCAGGTGAAGTATGACAAAACTCTGCACAAAAATCAACAGTTGCTTCAAGACAAGAAGCAACTGAGAGAGCAACGGGAAATGCTCGAGAAAGGAACGGACTCCAAGGTTGAAGTCTTGGAGGAAAAATTGAAAATGCTCCAAATAACTCTTGAGGAAACACTGCTCAAAAATAAAGAGTTGCTTGACGAGAAAGACCAACAGAAAATACAACAGGAAGAAATGGATTGCAAGCTGAGGAACATTGAGAAACACAACGAAGGCTTGCAAGTAATTCTTGATGAAGCTCTGGAGAGAAATAAAGAGATCCTCCAAGACAAGAAACAACAGCCCACAGAGCAGAGAGACATGCAGAGCAAACTCCAAGGCTTGGAGGAAAAATACAAAGCGCTGCAGGTGAAGCATGACAAAACTCTGCACAAAAATCAACAGTTGCTTCAAGACAAGAAGCAACTGGAAACGAAACAGAAAGAAATGGACTCCAAGCTTGAAGAGATGGAGGAAAAACACAGAGGGCTCCAAATCAGGCTTGATAAAAAAGTGCACAGAAATAAAGAGTTCATTCAAGAGAGAGAGCAACGGGAAATGCTCGAGAAAGGAACGGACTCCAAGGTTGAAGTCTTGGAGGAAAAATTGAAAATGCTCCAAATAACTCTTGAGGAAACACTGCTCAAAAATAAAGAGTTGCTTGACGAGAAAGACCAACAGAAAATACAACAGGAAGAAATGGATTGCAAGCTGAGGAACATCGAGAAGCACAACGAAGGCTTGCAAGTAATTCTTGATGAAGCTCTGGAGAGAAATAAAGAGATCCTCCAAGACAAGAAACAACAGCCCACAGAGCAGAGAGACATGCAGAGCAAACTCCAAGGCATGGAGGAAAAATACAAAGCACTGCAGGTGAAGCATGACAAAACTCTGCACAAAAATCAACAGTTGCTTCAAGACAAGAAGCAACTGGAAACGAAACAGAAAGAAATGGACTCCAAGCTTGAAGAGATGGAGGAAAAACACAGAGGGCTCCAAATCAGGCTTGATAAAAAAGTGCATGGAAATAAAGAGTTCATTCAAGAGAGAGAGCAACAGAAAATGCAACAGGAAGAAGAAAAACTTATTCTCCAGAGGAAAATTCAAGAACTCCAAGAATTGTATAATGAAACGAGGTACAAAACAACTGTACTGGACGGAGAAAAGAAAGAAATGGAAAAACAATGCTCAGCGATGCAGAGTAGCATCAATGAAATGCTGAGAAAAAATACCGAACTTGAGGAACTTTCAAAGAACTTGAAGTGCAAAAACACTGAAATCCAGGTGCAAAAGCAGGAACAACAGAAAACACATAAAGACCTGCAGTGTAGACTTCAGGAAATCCAGAAGAGAAACCAGCAGTTGGAAGACATGCACAAGAAAGTAGAACAGAGAAATACAGATGTGCACAAGGCAAAGCGAATAGAGGAGGCAACAGTTAAAGAACTGAAAGACAAGCTTGAAGAAAAACAAGAACAATTAGAAGACATGGTGAAAAGATGCAACAAACTTGAGAAAGAAAACACAGAAACAATGGATGAGCTGAAAACCCTCATCATTGAGAAAAAGGTGCTCGTCGAAGAATATCTTAAAAAGAAGAAAAAACGCTTCTTCTGGTTCTGGAGGAGGGACACTGCTGCTTCTCACCTGATGTAACCTCGCCTTCCTCTACCTTTATTCCAACTTAATTTTCCCCCTTCCCCTTCCCCTTCCCCTCCCTCCTTTTCTTTTTTCACCCTCACCCCCCGACCAGTCCCGGCAGTTGACTGCCCCCTCCTGAGCCTGGTTCTGCCATAGGTTTCTCCTTTAGATTTCTTTCACTTTAAAGGAGTTTTTCCTATCCACTGTCGCCTGGTGCTTGCTCAGAGGGGATTGTTGGGGTTTTCTATCCCCCCCCCCTTTTTTTTTTTTTTACCTCTTTTCCCCCTTCTACATTTTCCTTTACCCAATAAATACAATTGGCCACATTTTACATGTGTTTGAAAAATGTCTTCATTCAACAATAATTCATCTTAGGTATAAAAACAAGAAATGTGTAATAGCTGCATGTGTGTTTGTGTGTGTGCATAATATACATACTTAACTTGTATCCCAGAAAGAATTAATACTAGATGGGTAGAGACAGGTTTTAAAGACTACAAATGAAAACATGTGAGTCCTATAATCTAAGTTCGTTTCACCAATAGGTGATGTTACATTTTAAATTAGGCACTTCATTACAGGACTGTCATTGTACCGAGGTACATTAAATAACATGAAAATGGATTTCTCGTGTCTCAGGTGACCTCGCTGTGAAGGTATTAACTTGTTGAATAATTTAGCTCTGCAATAGCAAAGTTATTTCTCACCACAGAGATGAGGGAATTTCACAAAGTCAAAATTAAAACTTGCAAACATTACACGGGGAAGGCAATAACTCAACATGCCAACAAGGCATCAAGGAAATAAAGACATCTCAGTATCAGCTCTCTTCATGTCGTCTACTGACAGCTAAATGAGCACAATTCTATGGTCTTCTTGGCTTTTGGCATCTATTCCTCAGCTGAAGGTTTATACATCATCGTAATCAGGACAGCCAGGCTGGGAGACAGATCCAAAATTCTCAGTCAGTGATGAAAATCAAGCTTTTTTAGTTCCATCATATTAAAGCAAATTACATTTTCATTTCCATTTGTCCTGACAGGAAATAGCAGAAAATGCCACATTTTGTTTAAACATGGGCTGAATGCTATGCAGGTTAATATCTGAGCTGATCTCGTGGTACAAAACAAACAAAAATCGTTCCTATTTTCACACGTGAAGTCAAAACTTTCTGGGAAGTTGAGTATATTGGATGTTTAATGGTAGAAACAGACTTTTTAGACTTCTAGAGACTGACTGATGTGAGTTTAAATCAAATCTGAATCCGATGTGCTTATCTTTCTAGTTGTGGTCTGCAAAGATGTCAGGTTTTTAAAACTAATTAAAGGGCAATAGTGTGATATTTTGTATTTATTTATTTCCTTTTTTTTGTCCTTCTTTAAGAAATTTGTATTGAAATAAAAACAAGTGCAAGGGCTTTTATTTTGTCCTGATGAAACCCACTTTACTATACTTGACATAATTCTTTTTGATTTACACAGATATGCAGATATACTACATGTGTAACATTCATGTCATTGTTTAAATGTTTAATAATAAAGTACATGAATAACTTGAGCTTATTATATATCATAGTAAAGTATATTTCCTATTAACTAGGCAGGTCATTCTCTTTCTCTTGACAACGCTGTCTTTAAATAAAAATATATAATTCTCTATATTCCTATCTATTCCAAACAACGGTAGTAAGTAACAAAGTTTCAAATTTGTCTTTCACTTTGACTCTTAATTTAATAATAATAAAATAATGAACAAGAGGTCAGAGGTCAAATGTGGCATGATACCTTAAATCTTTCTATGACACTTTCTGTATGTGGACCAGAGATGGGCAATAACGCATAATCCGATTACTTTTTTCAAGTAACGAGTAAAATAAGGGATTACTATTGCAAAAAAGGTAATTAGATTACTGTTACTTTCCCGTTAGCACGCTGTGTTACTGCGTTACTACGTTACTAAACCGTGATTTCGTTTGCGAGAGTGTCTCGTGACAATGATGTAAGCGTTGTTCGTGGCAACAGCTGTGTGCAGATCAAAAATGGATAATATAACGAGTGCGGGAGAGAGAACGACTGTGCAGCGTTTAAAGCATGGAAGTACTGACCTTACTTCGAGTTTGATTCCATATAAAGTGACAAAAACATTAGTGTTCGCTGTACACTGCATGGGAAGAAAACTTCTTTTTACAGCGAAAAACCCCCTAAACTACCGAGCAAGCACCGAGTACGCTGCCACGGGAATGCGAAATTCACAGAGAAACTCCAAGATTCTTCCACTGACATGTGGCACACCTGCACCAGGGCAAACCTCTGCCTGCCTAACTCCTGCTAAGCAGGGGAAAATAGAGCAACAGGACCACTGAGTCTTTGATTTGATTTGATTTTTTTTCTGCTGTGTTTTACTTGCATCTATTTGAAAGAGTGAGTGTAAACACAAAAAACTATTTAATTTTATGTGCTGGAATGTGCAGAAAACAGGTTTAAATGTTAAACAAATTTCTTCCAGTCAGACAATGTTGCATATGATTTAATTTTTGCTTGATGCATAAAGTTAAAAGATTAAAACTAATAAAACTAGTTTTAAAAAGAGACTTTTTCATTTGATTACATTTTATATGGTGGATTATGCAGAAAAAGTAGAATTGGGCTGAAAGATCTATTGCTTTATTACCTATTCAGGTTGTAAATCATGTTTTTTAAAAGTAACTAAAAAACTAATTACTTTTGAAAATAAGTAATCAGTAAAGTAACAGGATTACTTTTGGGGGGAAATAAGTAATCAGTAATTAGTTACTGATTCCTTTTTTCAAGTAACTGGACCAACACTGATTGTGATTACTTTGGTTGCAATCAGATTGCCATGGTCACCTGCAGTTTGCATGTAGGATGCCAACTACTCACCAAGTGGTGGACAAAGTTTGGTTTGGTTTAGTTTGGCTTTCATCTTTACTTTTGCGCCCTCCTGTGTCTCATGGTCTAATCAGCCCCTTGTGCATTTATAATCCCTCCTTTCCCTCTGCTTTGCCTCACAAACAGCATGCACACCTGACTTGACTGCCAGATAAAATAAATAAGGTCAGTATAAAAAGAAAAGGAGCAAAGAGAAGAAAACATTTAAAGTCCCCCCATCAAGCAAAGATTTATCAGTAAAACCTGGCTTTTGGCAGCGTTTGGGAAAACAATTCATCCAAAATTAAATCAAAGTATTAAGCATGCAAGCAAGCAATTTATTTATATAGCACTTTCAGAAAAACACAGCTGAACACAAAGTGCTGTACACTTGGCATGCCAAAAATGATACATGAATAAGTAAAAAAAAAAAAAAGATTTACCCAAAATAAATAAATAAGAATAAATAATAATAAAATGAGAACAAATAGCGCAAAATAAAAATGTATAAAATGATAATTAGAATTAAAAACAATAAAATCTGTGTCATACAGAGTCATATGCCAAGGATTAGAAATTTTCTCACAATCTCATAAAGAATAGTGTCATTTATAGTACCTCTACTCTCTGCGTTTATGTGGTCATTTATATGGCGTGTCATACAAAACCTAAACTGTTTTAGGTTTTCTAGCATCACTTCTGATGCTTTCAATCATTGTTTCCACACAAATTTTGCTTAAATGAATGCATGTGCGCGTCACACTCCTGGTGTTAATGCACAAAACAAGCAGTTCCAGTACTTGCAGATGTTGACTTGTAATACACAACACCCCCAATGGGTTAAATAAAGAAGCATAAGCAGATATTTACTTGATAAACTGTCTCAGCCATGAACAGAGCTCAACAAATGTTGTGTTTGTGAACACTAGAAACATCGTGCACTCTATATATGAAGACGTAGATTCTCTTTTTCACATGTTAGCATGTTGTTTGGCCCACAGCTGTGGCTTACATTACCGCAGCTGTGATAAAATGATCAGGAGTAGTTCTATGTGCACATTAAGCATCTCCTGTAAGTTTCCTTGTACTTCCTTGCAGGTCTATGTGGGAGGAGGCAAATATGTTCACCTTTGTGTTTACGAGAAACTCCCGGCTTATGGAGGAACGCTCAAGCTGACCAGGCTGCAGCATCCCAACAGTCAACATGACAATATTGAGTCATATTGAGAATTTCAATCACAGAACCTGTAAAGTGGGGTTAGGCGAGATGTGCTTACGTGTTGGTGCCATACTCTACGCTGTTCTAGCAGCTCTAACATTGATTAATGCATTTGATAGCATTTAGGCCAAGTTAAACTGAAAAAGATTAAAAGAATGGCTGCACAGTGAAAGGACGGGCGGGCATGTCCCAGTAGCTGTCACATCACGTGAAAACTATGGATTGATCGATACTGAAAATGCAGGGTCTGTCAACAGAACACAAAGCAAACATGAAGTGCTCCCTATGTCACTACCTGATGACGTGCTTGCCTGTGTTAGTCACAGCTGCTTCCTGCACTGCACAACTTGAAATTTCCCAAATGTGCTTGACTGCAGTGATAAACTACTCGTTCTGTGAAGCACTTTGGCATACCTGTGGTTTTTTAAATGTGCTATATAAATAAAATTGTATTGTATTGTATTGTACAGATAACAGACCATCGAAGCAAAATTCAAATGTCTGGCACAGCAGACGGTAAACAATTTGTCTCTAGAAGCAGATCACGATCGAGTTTGTTCGGACACAGTAAACGTATTAAACCACCTGAAAACACACAACATCCTGCAATCTAATGAATGCATGAAGGGCAAGAGCAACAATGCAGTGACTGCTAATGTGAATCGTCTCTGAACTCAGATGTCCATAAAAGGTACTGTTACTTCAGTGCAAAGCAAAAGCCTCAAATATAATAACAACACTGTTATCTCAAATAGCATGGCACTCAAAATTAGAGATGTACATACAGGCCCTTGGGGGTGGGTACTTTGTTTCTCTCCCCCTTAAGTTCAGTAGGTATAACGAAATTGTATTAAATAAATAAAGTTTTTGGAAATTTGAATTTCAATCACAGCTCACACCCTGTATTTTCACTTCCCGGCAGACTCAAGAGTATTTTGTCATACGCTCTGTTTTGTTTTGTTTTTTTCAAGTTACTCATTACTTTCAAAGTAACTAGTTACCAGGGAAAGTAACTTTGGTTTTACTCAGAATTCTTCTACTAATGTGTTGCTTCCCTAACTGGATACCAGCAAGGATGCCAGTCTTCTAGCTTGCTTAAATGGTAGCACTATCCTGCCACAAGTGCACTGTGCCACCTAATGGCCTGAACCTAAAATGCCAGTGTAGTAGTGTGAGTGCAATTTAATGATGAAATGAATGAAACTAAATTTGAAATTAACAATGTTTTTTTAATGTGTCACTTTTTAATCTGTCTGTTTTAATCGATTTCTATTGTTTCAAACCTCTATAAATGCAAACACATCATTTTGGGGTTGATGCAGCAGTGTTATAAATCTAATCATTGTACGTAATATCACTAGGAAGAAGCAGTGGATGACAAAACACGACATACAGTGTGTTGAAACTTTTGAAAAGTATATTTATTTTTGCCATTGAAATTGGTAGAAAGTTTACTTTTAGCAGTGCCAACATTAAACTGTGCCTCAGACCATTTAGGAGCTGTAGGTATCAAAATAGTGCAAAAATGGTTCAACATGAACACAGTGAGGTTTGTCCATTCTGTGTAAACTCTAAGCTGAACTGCACCAACTGCA
This sequence comes from Neolamprologus multifasciatus, assembly GCF_963576455.1. NCBI lineage: Eukaryota > Metazoa > Chordata > Actinopteri > Cichliformes > Cichlidae > Neolamprologus > Neolamprologus multifasciatus. The sequence continues at coordinate 34,853,943 of NC_140444.1, read as the reverse complement.
GACCTCATGTTCAGTAATGATGGGCAAACTTTAAAGTATTTTGAGCCTCACAAAGAAACATAAAATAAATAATAAGTATTTTCAGCCTCATAAATAGTCTAGATTTAACCAAAATAATAATTCATCCAGTCAGGCCAAGTAGATAAATAAAATATGATGGTAGATTAAGTGCTTCAGTGGATTCTAGCCTACGTCACAGCGTCACGTGCGCTTTTTACACCCAACATGGAAACTGCAGTCGTGGTGCTTTCGGTCGTACTCGGAACTCGGACATTCTGCCTTCCGAGTAGGAAGATGTAGGTAACTCCAGACTGCAGATGAGCTGCATATGTGTTTAGTAGTAATTTGTTTTTGTAGAGGGCTAGCAAAACAACCGTGTTCGAGGGCGTCGCCATATTGGAATCCCGACTTCTCTGACGAGGCTAACCAGAACGCCGTTTACTCGAGTGTGACATCATTCCCAGGTCCGTGTTCCGATTTCGAACGCAACACACAAAGTAACGAATAAGGACCCTATCTAAATCCCAGTAATGATAAACGCAGGGCTGGACTGGGACAAAAAATCGGCCCGGGCATTTTGACTGGTGACCGGCCCACCATGGTATTATAGGAAAAACCATAAATCCTTTGAATGAAAACAAACGCTGTTGTCACAGTGATGGACACTGTCTTGCTGGTACATATGTATCAGTCTAATAAACTTAAACCTACACCATCCTCCCTATTCTGGTATTATGAACAGTACCCGAGAGTAGACTGCTTGGTCGAGTTAACCTCCTGAACTATCTACAACACATGGTGAAAACCTGAAATTAAGACAGAGAAGACTAGAGGTGAGACATGATCATTACTGATTACTGATGACAGATTTAGATATATTTTCATAAACCATTCATTTGCCACATCAATAAACAGCATGGCAGGGCAAAATATTTTTTCTAACATGGCAACCTTTAAAAAGTGAAAGGAGACAGAAAGACAGGTGAGAAAGAATAAAACTTAATTGACTTTTTGATGGCATTTTACACACAGTACTGGTACAGAATCTGGAAAATGTGGGGAAAATACTGGCATCATATACAGTACTTAGCTAGTACTGAAGAAATTATGATGGGACCCTAAAAAAATTACTATGTACAATAATGGATTTTTATACATTTTACATCAGATGAAAACGTTTGTTGTAAGATTCAGATAATTATTTGTTAAAAGTGAGAAATTTTAAATGAGAATATGCCCCCCTTTCCCTGTTAATGCCCTACCTGCCCCCCAGGCAAAACTTTGCTAGACCCGCCCCTGCACAGTTACCAGCTGTCAGCTACCTAAAAAAGGATCCTGGTGTTATTTCTCAGAAACAGTTCATAACTTCCCTTCAACTCATCCATGTCACCTAAAAGGTAAACCTGTTTCTCCATCACCTGTTCAGCTCTGATGATTCAGTAAGGACATCTCCTGGTTTCATCTTCATGTTTCCCTCTCACCAGATAACCAAACCGATATCATGACCAACAGCTTTTACAGATTTTTTCCATTATCCTTGTAGTCTTTATTGTCCTGCATGGTAGTAGTTTCTTAAGCATGGTAGAGCCATCCCTCCTCTTTCTTATCCTTGCTGCAGAGCACTGAAATGATTCTAGGTTTCATAACCTGCCAGATGAATTAGGAAATCTATTTGTCCCACTCTCTAAACTCATTATCACTTACTTCTACCGACAGTGTTCAAAAATATATAAAAGACGAGGGAGGATATTCATCTTCATTTTAAAATGGTATAAGGTTCCGTCTTTGAGAGTTTAAGTTTAAATAATCAGCAATTATATCAGATATAATGTCAGGCACATACCACACTGTGCCCGTGCACATTGTGCAAAAATATCATTTTGCACAATTATAAGTGAGGGTGGAAGATGATCGTAACACATGGCAGAGAGAGGGGAATCTTTCCCTGACATTTGCATGCTTTTTCCAAACAAACATGATCGACATAAACTTGTGCAGCTAGTCGCTGTGAATGGCAGGTGTGGCCATTCATTCCTTTGAGGCACTGCCTCGCTTTTTCTGTCATTTCCATATAAATTCTATGTTTACTATTAAAAGTCCCTGTTATTGATGTGAGTTAACGTGAGTCTTAAAGTGTCTGACCTGAACCACAATGTCAGAAAGTTGTGTCCAAAAGAGGAAAGTAAAAATTGTTTTAAAATACTCAGTCAGTGAAAATAGCTGACAGTGATATGACCCGTACCACATACAGGAGAAGACCCACAACATTGTCAAACTCATTTCTTTTTAACAAAACAAGCCAGAGATGTTTCAGTGTGAGAATAAAACCTGAAGTCTTTCCAATTCTGTATTTATGTTTACAACCTTACATGCAAATTCTTACATACAAAGCAACATTTTTACATTTAATTTTAAATCCTCACCAAGGACATCATAAAAATGCAAAGGCGTAATTTACAGTGGTTCCCAGCATTAAGCACCACTTAATGATCAAAATAACAAAGGTAGAAAAACAAATGTCTTTTTGGTTCATCAGGCTGAGAGTGAGAATGACTTTAAGGGATTTCACAGTAGTTATGTACAAGAATTACAGATCCTTCCATCATCATTTTTTTCTAAAATGTATCTTGAATAAAAACACTTTTGATAACAAAACAAATACATGTTAACTTGTTTTGACTAAATATGATGATGTGGGAACTTTCAGGCTAAATATCTTTAGCCTGAGTCTCAGGTGTGTCAAACATGTCGCTCACTCTACCCACTGTCTGCCACACTGCACCTGTCATGGTTGGCTGTGTGGCAGGCAAGCAGAAGTGGTGGACCCAAAATTGCAGGACTCTGGGAGACGGGAATAAACTGAAAACACAGCTTGATTGCTGGAGGAATGATTCACAAAATAAGACTTACAAAAGCAAAACAAAACTCTAAACCGAGGTGCTGGAGGACTGGTCATTACAAACACACAGCAAGTTGAGGGTGAACAGACGTTAACGACGCGACACAGAGTAGGGGAAGACACAGACACTAAATACGAGAGGTGAACGGAGCGAAGAGGAAACAGCTGGGAGACACGGCTGACGCTGATTACACTGACGAGACAGGGAGAGCACAAAGCTGAACGCACTGACATAGGACACAGACCTACAAAATAAAACAGGAAGCACACGACAGACAGAGACACAGACTCGTAAACAGGCATAATGACGTCACGGACAGACAGAGGGACACACGGGCAGAGAAGAATAAGCACAGGCAACCTAAACCAAACATGAGGGCAAGATAACAAAACCTAAACCAGAAATAATCGTCATCATCATCAACATCATCGGATAACTAAAGAATCAGAATATAATTATAATCAAAACAGTATCACCAGAGAATAAAAACTAATTCATAATGCAAAAATAAACCAAAACATAAGAACTCAAAATGCTGGTCGAACCGACCCAGGACCGTGACAGCACCGAAGTAAGAAACAGATAAAGCATTAAAGGATGAACTGCTGAAATAAATAACAGAAGATTGACATTATTTTTTGTATAAATGATACCATTAAACAAAAGCATCTCTGTGTCTTTCATAGTGGGCACAAAAACATTTCTGTAAATTAATAGAAATTGTTGATCATTTTGATTATGGAGCAAAGCACAGAAAAAGAACTCCCAGTACTGTCTCTGTATTTTATTTTTTATATTTATTTAGAGTATAAGCTCAGCAGATTTCTTTGTAATGACATTAGATTGGCTGAATGTGGAAAAACACCACAGGCTGCTCAGCGCAGGTTTCATACATGAAGAAGAAATTTACAATTGTGGCAGTCTTTGTTTTATTGAATGAATTTTTTTTTTTAATTATTTTTTTTTTTTATTGAAATTTTTATTTCAGTCAACAACAGCAGATTATAATTTTACATAAAAGTACTCAAACAGTAACCAAAAAAGGAATAGGCTGAAGCCTTATACTTATCCTATCCCTTACCCCCATAAAAATAATCAAATCCTTAACCAAGAAAATAAATAGCATTGATGAATAAGTTGTATAACAGTTTGAAGCAAACATTTTTAGTTTTAATGGTCTAACACACAAAAGGGCTGTTTGTGACACTTGAACTGAACACCTGCTGTAACCTGACTGCACTTTACACCAGCTGTTCCTGCTCCTCCTTGTCATCTGTCTGTGCTGCAGTCAGAGCCTTTGAGGATTCATCAGGATTCAGTCAGGATGAGAGTATACCTAATGAAGAGAGATGAAACGCTCAGACTGAAACAGCTTCACTCATAAAACATGTGCATGTATTTCATAATAAGTCATTTGCTGAGTGTCACTTGCTCCAACTCCAATAATGCAAATAAACAAACCTCAGTCATCTCTACAGGTTCATTTGGTTCAGTTTTTAAGATGATGCGCTTCTTCCTCCTGGATATAATAAAAAAACAACTTTAGTATAAATGTTATGAACTTTCAACTTTCAAACTAAGGGTCTAATGGGAAAATAAAAGAGGGGTAAAGTGTTTGTATTGTTTTACCTCGTCAACAGACTCAAGACAAGCAGAGGAATCAGGATCAGGACCACCAGAGTCAGCCTGATGATATTCATGATTATTATTTCGGATTTCCCTAAAACAGAGACAAATACATGGCAGAGATTTCTCAGCAGTAAGATTAGATTGTTTGCCAGGTGATGCTATTAGTTATTTATTGTCATAATCCACTCATACAAACGTTTTTCCTGTAAAATTAATGAATAAATAACTATTTTAAATATTGTATTCAGTAAAACAATTATATTAATATACTAGAAGATGCATTTTCTGAAGAAACAGCAGTGTGAATGCTGATAACTGATATTTTGAGCTGAAATGAAATAATTGCTGAATGTTAAGAGAAAAATAAAGAATTTTTCACTTGAAAACAAAAGTGCAGAACGGTTGAAAACTGAAGTTCACACAGAAGTTGAAAAATAGCCGAACATGTTTAAAATGTGTATTAGAAAAACCTGAGTAATGACAAAAGAAAATTTAGAGTCAGAAAACATCTGAATAAATATTAAAAGTTCATATTCTGCATCTCTGAGCTTTGGAAGACACGCTGTCTGAAAGAAAACAACGATGGTTTTGTTTTGAGGTAAAAACAATGGCTGTAGATCAAACACTGTTGTTTTCTTTCTTCGATGCTTAATCAGCATCCAAACTAATTACTGTATAAATGTGTGTACTGTATTTACTTTACATTTGTTATTTTAAGAGTGTAAAATTTACTTGTGACAACAGTCAGCTGTAAGGTGGAGTTATGAGTCCCTCTGTTGTTGTGGGCCACACAGTAATAACTCCCACTGTGCTCAGGTCTGATGTTGCTGATGGTGAAGTTGTGTCCTGATGTTTTAGGTGAGTCTTCATCCTCCTTGTACCAGGTGTAACTAGCTGCTGGGTTAGCATCACTGCTACAGGTCAGAGTGACTGAACTGCCCTCCACTATCTCAGCAGAGGGACTCACTGACACAGAGGGAAGCTTTGGAGCATCTGGAGGAGGAAACATACAACATATAATTACAATATATACAATATATAGTTAGAACCAAATTTTCAAATATTAATAGCTTATATTCTAAAAGGAAAACATTGTAAACTTCCCAAAATGAAACAAATCAGCTTTATTGAGGAGTAAAGGAGTAAGAGAAGTGAACTCACACACTGTTAGAATGGAAAAGCTCTGATCCTTTCACAGCACAGTTAAAACTGTCTGCAGGTTTTTCTTCAGCTAAAAACTTGTTTGATTTCAATATTAGAGGAAACTCAATGAAACTGCTTTGCTTTGAAGAATTGCTTTGTGTATAATGAGAAGCTGCAGTTGATGTTCTCAGTTGGATAAAGTCGTCTGTTATTTAAAGAAATGTCACAAATATTTGTATGAACACACTTTTGAAAGTGGAAATGATCAAACTTTATATCACTATTTACTGAGATTTTGATGTAGACATTTGTAATGTTTCTTACATGTGTTCATATACAGTGGCTTGCAAAAGTATTCGGCCCCTTGAACTTTTCCACATTTTGTCACATTACAGCCACAAACATGAATCAATTTTATTGGAATTCCACATGAAAGACCAACACAAAGTGGTGTAAACGTGAGAAGTGGAACGGAAATCATACATGATTCCAAACATTTTTTACAAATAAATAACTGCAAAGTGGGGTGTGCATAATTATTCAGCCCCCTTTGGTCTGAGTGCAGTCAGTTGCCCATAGACATTTCCTGATGAGTGCTAATGACTGAATAGAGAGCACCTGTGTGTAATCTAATGTCAGTACAAATACAGCTGCTCTGTGACGGCCTCAGAGGTTGTCTAAGAGAATATTGGGAGCAACAACACCATGAAGGGATAACGTTATGGAGAAATTTAAAGGAGGCTTAGGCTACAAAAAGATTTCCAAAGCCTTGAACATCCCACGGAGCACTGTTCAAGCGATCATTCAGAAATGGAAGGAGTGTGGCACAACTGTAAACCTACCAAGACAAGGCCGTCCACCTAAACTCACAGGCCGAACAAGGAGAGCGCTGATCAGAAATGCAGCCAAGAGGCCCATGGTGACTCTGGACGAGCTGCAGAGATCTACAGCTCAGGTGGGGGAATCTGTCCATAGGACAACTATTAGTCGTGCACTGCACAAAGTTGGCCTTTATGGAAGAGTGGCAAGAAGAAAGCCATTGTTAACAGAAAACCATAAGAAGTCCCGTTTGCAGTTTGCCACAAGCCATGTGGGGGACACAGCAAACATGTGGAAGAAGCTGCTCTGGTCAGATGAGACCAAAATGGAACTTTTTGGTCAAAATGCAAAACGCTATGTGTGGTGGAAAACTAACACTGCACATCACTCTGAACACACCATCCCCACTGTCAAATATGGTGGTGGCAGCATCATGCTCTGGGGGTGCTTCTCTTCAGCAGGGACAGGGAAGCTGGTCAGAGTTGATGGGACAATGGATGGAGCCAAATACAGGGCAATCCTGGAAGAAAACCTCTTGGAGTCTGCAAAAGACTTGAGACTGGGGCGGAGGTTCACCTTCCAGCAGGACAACAGTAGTAATAAGGGGGCACTAGTCCAATATGGCGGCCAACCAAACCGGTTTGACAACCGGTTTGACCGGATTTGTGCGTGTGCGCATGCGCGTTCAGGTGTGCTCGGGGGGCATGTTAGTTCATGTGTGGAAACACACAGGACGTCAGCAGGTGTTGGCGGGAAACAGGAACTCCAGAGCAGGTGTCTTTTGTCTCTTCGAGGACTCTGGGAAGTAGCAAGGGAGTGTTAACCTTAAGGTGTGAAACAGCTGTGTACTGATGCTACTTCATGTATGGGAACACACAGGGCGTCGGGGGGGGTTTATATGAGTTTGTGTTTTTAACAGGGTTTTAATTTAATCAAACCATAGGGTTTTTAATTAAACTATTTTTATCACTTAGGTGTATCTCGACATTCAGTTATGCAGACATATGTGTTCTTAAAAGCAATTCTTTGTTTTGAAGCTGAGTGGAGTGGAAGCTGTTTTAGTTCACAGTGCTCCGGTGTTAACAAAGAGGGGATGGTTTTTATATACATCTAGTCAAAAGTGTTGGTAATGGTGTTTTAGTCAGACTAATGTTCTAAATCTGACAATATCTCAGCTTGCTGCGATGCATGCAATTTATTTTAAAAACGGCACAAGTGGGGATTTCTTCTGAATGGGAAATGTCAGCATGTTCACAAGCGTTTTATTTAATCAATCCCCCCAGTTTTAATTTAACTAGTTTTTTTCACACATCTAGTGAGGTTTCTTTCCAGGGTTGATGCGATCATTTTATTTAAAAATCGGGATTTCGGAATGTTGAACTAAGAATGAGACAAAGCCACCTAGACAAACGGTAGGGGGGGTGTAGTAAGGGTGTTGGCGGGAAACAGGAACTCCAGAGGACCACACATTCATCTCTTGGAGGACTCTGGGAAGTAGCAAGGGAGTGTGAACCTTAAGGTGTGAAACAGCTGTGTACTGGCTTTGTTCCTGGAGAAGGTATTTAACTGAGAGCCATGCTAGGCTCAGGGTGAACTCTGCATTCGTCGCAACAACACCATTTTCTTTGAGATCATCAAAACTAACATCGTTCTTTATAACATGGACATCTTAAACGGTAAGTAAAACAAAACCTATTATTGTATTTTTAAAAGTGTTATGTTAACATATTATAGGATATTCAAACTATCTTTTTCCTAAAACAAAAGCTTAATTTTTAGGAGTTCGGGAGAACGGCACAGGACCCTTTTCTTTAGAAACGGGAGCTTTTACAGATGGAACAACTTCTCTAACAGGCACAAGGTGTGTACAGAATTACGCGATTTTTAATCGTATGTATGTTTTAAGCTTGCGATTGTTTTAAATTATATAATAACAGAGTTTTTTTTTTGATTTGTTCCAGGGTTAACAAACTGAGCAGGAAAACATTCAGACACCGTGACCACAGAGCCCATCCTTACAAAAGGTATGTATACAACGGGATGTATAATTGTGTATTTAAAAAAAAACAGCAAATGGGTTTAAACAATTCCAAATGTTCTAAAACCGACCGTTTTACACATACAGAGCCACGCCAGAGAACCTTATGTGTGGAGAACCAGGGCCGTCCGGAATAACGCACACTACAAGGTAAGCATAGGTATATATAAATTAGATAAAAAGAGATAGAGAGGGAGACACGCTTATTCTGTTTGAAATGGGTACATGTATAAATGTTTTAACACATATCTATCTTCACAGACTGCAGCACAGTACCCCTCCTCTTAATGATCAGGACACCGTACTATTCCAGACGTTTTTGGAATGTTTAAGCAGTATCGACCTCCCAGAACAACAAAAACCTGGAGCTTTGTGCAACAGTGGAGAGTCAGAAGCGATCTTCATCAGCGGACCTGCAACACCCCCGAGTGAGTGCTTGCCTCGTGATTTCTCTGATGTTTTTGAGTACAGTATATCAGATTTCGATCTTGTTCATATACCCACCACACCAGAATGTGTCAGAAATAGCATTGATTCACACGTAGATTTTGAAGACGACGGTATAACAGACTCTCAAATATCAGCGGCGTATGATGCTTACATGAAGGTTTCAGACGCTCAGCCTGCTGAACAGAGTCATATAGCTTCATTAGCTGATAAATTATGTTTGATTGAAGCTAGACTCAATCAATACCACCAAGAAGCACAGGTACAAAGGCAACAGTTTACCAAATTCATAAACAAAGTGTGTAGTACATTAGACATCATCTGCAGCAAAATTTCAAGTCCCTGACTTTTAAAATCCAGACCATGGACCCTCCAAATAAATTATTTAAGCATAATAACGGAACCTCCACTCCTGTTAGATGTTTTGACTTAGAGACTTTTATGCAGTGGGCTGAAGAAACAGATAACAAATTAGACGATATTATAGCTAGACTTAATAGTGTGCCTGCATCAGCCTCATCTGATACACATCCTCGTCAGACTGTTCCTACGCCTGCTATTGCTGATGGGGCTATTGTTGTTGTTAATAATAGTGATAGTATATCAGGTGTTGCTCGGACCACTGTTGTTACTGATGCTAACCGTATTGCTGCTGCTGCTGGTGTTATTGAGTCTGTTACCGCTTCTACTAGTACTACAGCCACACATGCGTGTCCGGGCACCGCTGCAACACCACACACCCCCTCAGTCATTGTAAATTTCTCACAAAGTGATACTATCGTGATTGAGCCCGTTGTGCAATCTGGATCTGGCAGGCGCTCCCAGCCACACATTAGAGAGATACCTAATTTTAATGCTCGCGAATTGCGTGAGTGCCTTGATTTTAGGGGTATAAGTCTTGATCATCCAGAACAAGTACCTGCGCGAGTGCTTAGCCAATGTGGTAGACCGAGCTGTGGCTGGATCTCAACAGGGCAGTGTTCTAAACGTGGTCCTGCGTGGCCCCTCGCTGGCTTCAGATGTTCAGGCTGTTTTAAACGCTGATGATCGGTATGATCCGGAGCTGTTTCTCGATCGAATTGCACAAGTTATGCAGAGTAATGATGAATCTATCGGTGATGATGAATTAGAGTTTATTGTCACGGTAGCTCAGAACAGTAGTGGTGGGGCTCGCTTAAGACTGGCACAAATCCCTTATGATGAGATTCTCTCAAAGAAAGGCAGACATTTATACACACCAAACAACACACACAACAATTTGTGCTTCTCCCTATGTATAGCACATTCATTAAACTCATCAGCCTCTGAGCTAGAAAAACTCGCTACAGCTAAACGGATGCATGCTGAAGTAGGTCTATGCGACACACAGCAAGTATCATTCACTGATGTCAGTAAATTTGAGAAGCACTTCAACATTAAGATTGTAATCTATTACCACACAGAAGGGCGTAAACGCCTGGAATGTTTTTTCACACATGAAGAGCCAAACACAAACACGTTGATGATGTATCTCCATAATCAACATTACCACATGATTTTAAACCCGACCGCTTTTCTTGGTGCATCCTATGTGTGTAATTTCTGTTACAGTACATATAATACAGCATTACACCATAGCTGTAAACATAGATGTAACACATGTTATACACTCTGTCAACACCACAGGGGTCCCACAGTGAAATGCAGCGACTGTAACCGCATCTGCAAATCACAACACTGTTACCAGCAACACAAATTACCTGAATTAAAACACAACATGATCCCCTGTGATAATATGAAACATTGCATGCACTGTGGCACCACATATAGAGAATCCAAGAAATCGCCACACAGATGTGCCCAGCCTAGATGCGAGCACTGCCGCGAGCCTAAATTACCCGGAGACTCCGACCATCAGTGTTTCATACAGCCTGTTGAAAAACAGAAGCCTAGCGATAAATACATTTTATATGATTTCGAGACTAGGTACCACAACGGTAAACACGAGGCTAACTTTGTGTGTGCGTCTGATCTGAAGGGCAATAAGTTCACATTTAACACATTAAAGTGTGTGGAGGCGTTTGTGCAACATTACAGACGCCCAAGGTTTCGTGGGTACACGTTCATAGCACATAATGCATCTGGCTTTGACAACTACATACTCCTCGAGTACTTTGTCAGACAGTGCATAACACCTAGTGTCATAATGAGCAGCAGCCGTGTGATTTTGATGTATGACAGGGACTATGACCAGCGATGGATTGATTCGTTCAGCTTTTTGCCCATGGGCCTTGCCAAAATACCCTCTGCTTTAGGTTTTCAAGACCTGCAGAAGGGCCATTTCCCACACAGGTTTAATACGAGGGATAATGAGCATTATGTGGGCCCGTACCCAGACCCCTCCTTCTACGGCTATGAGCACATGTCTGAAAGCGATAAGGTGCGATTCATGGAATGGTACCAGGTTGCCTCACAGAATCCCTTTGATTTTCAGGCTGAACTCAGGCGTTACTGTGTTAACGATGTTGATGTCCTGCGTAAAGCATGCAGCATTTATCGTGACACGTTACTGGGTTGTACACAAGTTGATCCATTCATGTATACCACCTTGGCTGCATTTAGTATTGGTGTGTATAAAACGCTGTTTCTGCCTAGAGACACGCTCGCTCTCACGTATGACGGGGCATACGTTGAGCAGAATAAGACGTTTTCTAACGTCTTTATCGAATGGCTTCAATACGTGTCCCACACCACCAACAAAGTGGTAAAACATGCTCTCAGAGGAGGCGAACAGAGGGTTGGACCGTATTTTGTGGACGGTTTTGACCCCACAAGTAATACAGCTTATGAATTTGCAGGATGTTTTCACCACGGCTGTGTTAAATGTTACCCCGAGAGTGAAGTTAATCCTGTCAGCAAAGCATCCTATGGACTGCTGCATCGCATGTTTTGTGACAAAGTTGATGCACTGAGATCACAACACAGTGTGAGCGTAATAGTGATGTGGGAATGTGAATGGGCTGCCTTGAAGCAGACAGACCCTGCAGTTGTGGCTTTCATGCACACATACAGAAAGCCAGAACGCATGAATCCCCGAGACGCCCTTTTTGGAGGTCGCACAAATGCTCTAAAGCTGTACCACAAGACTGGTTGTGATGAAAAAATATTTTACTACGACTTCACCAGTCTCTATCCCACAGTGCAGTCTAAAAAAGACTATCCTGTAGGACACCCTCAAGTCATTTACACCAACTTTGACAAGCTAGAAAATTATTTTGGCTTTGTTAAATGCACAGTGCTCCCCCCTAAGGGTCTTTTTCACCCCGTCCTTCCCTACAGGTGCCACGGAAAACTGATGTTTCCACTCTGCAGCATGTGTGCTGAAGACCAAAACCAGCATACTGCATGTGGGCACAGGGACAGTGAGCGGGTGTTGAAAGGCACGTGGGTCTCATTTGAGCTTGAAAAAGCTGTTGAGAAGGGATACAAGGTTCTTGCTATTGATGAGGTGTGGCATTTCCCCAATAAGACCGACACATTGTTTAAAGACTATGTGAAAGCCTTCCTAAAACTCAAACAGGAGGCCTCGGGGTATCCTGAACACGTGAAGACACCTGACGAACAGAAGAAGTACATAGACGAGTATTATGAGAAGGAGGGAATAATGCTAGACCCATCCAAGATTTGTGTAAATAAAGCTGTTCGTAACTGTAACAAGCTGTTGCTAAACTCGTTATGGGGTCGTTTCAGCATGAGGTCAAATATGGCATCATCTGAGCTCATTACAGACCCTTCCAGATTTAGCCAGCTAATGTTTAGCGACCAGTACGACGTGCGTCAGTTTTGTTTCATCTCTGACGACGTCGCAATGGTGCAGTGGCGGCATGCTGATGGTAGAGCTTCCCGTGTGAAGGACGTTAATGTCTTTGTCGGGGCCATGACCACTGCACACGCCAGACTCATGCTGTATGATTTGCTAGACAACTTGCAGCAGCGCGTGCTGTATTGTGACACGGACAGTGTCATTTTCACGGCACGCCCTGGCGAGTGGATGCCTCCTCTAGGTCCGTTTCTGGGGGATCTCACAAGTGAATTAGACTGTGGAGAGGGTGGTGTGGAGGATTACATAGCGGAATTTGTTTCCGGTGGGCCAAAATGCTACGCGTATCACACATCGCTGGGCAAGACCCAGGTCAAATGTAAAGGCGTGACACTGAATGCATTAAACTCGAAAGTTGTCACCCACGACTCCTTGAAAGGTTTAGTCCACAAGTTTGTAACCAATCAGACATCAGACGCACACCTAGTTGCCGTGTCTGATAGCATCAGACGCGATAAAAAGAAGCTTCATTTGAAGAATAAAACCATTGTGAAAAAAGTTAAAGTTGTTTACAATAAGCGCCGTGTGCTCCCAGACTATACAACCGTACCTTATGGATTTTAAATTAGAACAGGGGTTTGACGCCCGGTTGCAGCACCCGTTCAGTATGGTGGTCAGCGGTCCCAGTAACTGCGGCAAGACTTTTTTTGTTAAAAGCATAATTGAAAATTCTTCCAGGATTATATCATGCAGCATTGACAATATTGTGTATATATATACTCATGCTGGCAGCCATTATATGACCAGCTTCTTAAGATAAGAGACATAAACTTTGTTAACGGTATACCCGAATCGCTTGCTGATGACACCCTTCTTCCTGCAGAAAAGAACAATTTGTTAATTATAGACGATGTAATGAACGATGCAGCTAACAATTTAGAAGTACAAAATGTGTTCACAAAGTATGTGCATCATAGGAATTTGAGTTGTATATATCTGGTTCAAAATTTGTTTATTCAAGGAAAATCCAGTAGAACCATTTCCTTGAACACTAACTACCTAATATTGTTAAAAAATCCGAGAGATAAATATCAGGTTATGCTTTTAGGTAGGCAAATGTTTCCGGGTAATACTAAATATTTTATAGAAGCGTTTAATGATGCCACATCCACAACATACGGGTATCTTTTAATAGACTATAAAGCTAAGACCCCGGACTATTTAAGACTCAGAACAAATTTACTATCAGAGCGTCCGGTTGTTTACATTCCAAAACAAAAATCAGCAAAGAGGTGAAAGGATGTCATCACGCATGCGGAGGAATCTGTCTCTGTTGGAGATGATATACAGGGCTCCTCCTACTCTACGCAGAGTTATTATTAGTAATTCAAACTTAGATTTTATCAATGCGCTGTGTGAGATAGCCTTTAATGTATTGCATGGTAACATTCCACTGACCAATCAGCAGTACAAACAGCTGAAAAAGAAAAAATCAATAATCAGACTGATTGCAGACAAAAAAATAAAAACTTTGAAAAAGAGAAAGACAATCAACCAATCTGGAGGGTTTTTACTGCCGCTATTAGGGGCTGCAATCCCTTTCATAACCAGTCTGATAGCAAACAGGTGAAAATGGAACATGTACAAAAGATGTTTTTGGTACCCCAACACCAGTTGGACTTAATAAAGCAACAGCAGCAGCAGCAAACGGGCAGCATCAGACAACAGTCTCAGAACGAGTTGGACAAGGAGATGTTACAAGTGTTACAAGATTCTGACATAGATGTGTATGAGAAGGCTAAAAAATACAGCGATATTCTCCAAAGATACCTTACCCTTGTGAGACAAGGTGCCCGTGAAAAGAATGTATTGTCTTTATCATTACCTGAACAATTTAACAGGGATGTGCAACCCCAGTCGGCGGACACATCGCCTGTTCATGGTGATGCAGGGGTGAGGGATCTTGTTGCGGAGAATGTTTTAACACACATACCTAAAAGGAGTAGGAGGAATGCAGAACTTATTCTATCAGCGGTGAGCCGTTCGCCACACTTGATCTCTTACAACGACAAAGGCGAAATTATTGTTGATAAACACACCATCCCTGGTTCACACATTTATGATCTAATTAAAGGCGTCACAACCACACACACACCCTCTGAGGGTTTGAGACCTATCGGCTGGACAGAGTTTTTAAAAGCTGTCTCAGATTTAAACGTACCGTTATCAGCCATATCTAACACAGGCATACGTAAGACCGTCGCCATGTATAAAACCGATCACACACTGTCTGAAGACCCTGGTTTTTTAAAACACACACCAAAAAAGATCACCCCTGGCGGACCGCTGCGACATAGTACACTAAAAAAAATAAAGAATAAAAAAAACAAATTAAAGGGGGGTCCTGTAGAGTGGTTGGATTTTTGAATTCAGGTTTTTCTTATTGCACCTGAAATTGTTTTTCTGCTAAAAATATTTGCTGTTTGGTGTTTTTTCTACTGTAATGTTTTTTTCACTTATTGCTGCTAAATTGTTTTGTTTTGTTTTATTTTATTACTGTTAAATATATTATGTCTTTATTACTGTTAAATATATGTTTTTCTTTTTTATTACTGGTTAATGTTTGATTTCTTTTATTTATGTTTAAACAATGTATGTTGTAAATCTATATATTTATATACGAGATTTGATAATAAATACCATTGACTCGATTATCATGCTCTCATGTTGTTTTTATTATTCTCATTAGTACATGTCAGTATCCGCATTGCACACACACGTAATCACTGCATACAGCAACAGGTTGTATGTTGTTGACAAATCGACACACCATAGCATCATTACAAATTAAATCAGACCCATACATGTTAAGCAGACGCTCATAAGATACACCATTTTGCACATGATATAAAAAAAATACACAATGTTGACCGCATGTGATGGAGAAGTCGTTCTGCACTTGTTTTCCTGAATATAAAACAGTGGAACAGTTTTTTAGAAGAAACATCTTTATTGCTGGGGGAAAACTGTCTAACGAGTGACCAAAACTATCAAAAAAATAACCGCGTCTGTCTCTCGAAATATAAACAGCAAGCCAATGTTCCCCGGGCATCGTAGAAGGGTGGGTGTTTACAATACCCATAGCAGGGAGTCTTTGAAGCCGTTCAGTGGTTAGCTGATCATAGGCTAACACGCCTAGGAAATGTGTGTTTTTATTGATAATGCTGCCGATCACGGCTGATAGTTCTAGTGTTCATGACCGTTTTTGTCTCAATAGTAGTCCAAGAGCACCTGTCTCATGTTAGATATTTCAATGACTGAATCAAATACCGAATAACACAAGAGGTTCACTGTACGGGGTAGTGGATTTCTGAAACGGGTTTCCAATCTCACGTTCCCAGTTTTAATTAACGACACATTCCCTGAATGTCCTTCGTCAGCTTCCAGATTGAAACAGAATAAAGTGTAGCCGTTACCAAAGTCCGCACGCGTAATAGCTAAGGATCTGTCCTTTAAATGTCTTCCTGTGGTTTGTATCAGCTGGTAAAATTCTCTGGTATAGTGTTTTCTCTGGAAATTGGGCTGGAATGGTTTAGCAGGATAAGCCTGACTATCAGCATATAAAGACATAAATTCTATATCACAGTTTTCAAAATGAAATGGATTACGCTGGTAGGAGCCAGTGTATGCTTCATTGTCTATAAATGCAATGATCACAAATTTAGGTATCCTACCCATAAATAAATTGTCATTTGTTGATATTCTAGCCCCTGCAGGTATGGAGAAGGTCTTTAAAGACACTCTGTCTACCGTGTATTTTGCGTTTGCATGGTGCAATGCCTTGCTGTGTGCAAGTCTGACGGTCGGTGATACACTAACTTTCTTGACAAAGAGACTGGCTGAGACAATTTTAACTCTGTATGCATTGGCATCCGCTGTCATGAGAGCAAATTCGTCTTTAGAGCGCACAAATTTCAGTGACAGGTCGATTCCATTAAGTAACAGTTTTTCTTGAAAAAACAGGTCTGCATGTACTGGTGCAATCAATTCAACAATACTGCTATTTGCTGTGTAGCCACCTCTGGTCACCAGGCCCTGGTTCTCTCCTTCTATAGATGTGTCATTCATGTGTGATGATGTATCCTTACAGAATAACCCGGTGCTGAACTGTGTGTCTAAAGTGTCCTTATTATAATTGATAAGACATTCTATCACACCTCTGTATGGATATGTGTTGGATGATTGACTAATGAGCCGGTCTCCCAAATTAACATCAACTTGGCTAAATATGCTGCATCCAGGATAATTAATAAATCCTACATTAGCGTCCCTAGCCAGGTTTGAGCCATCAGCGTTTGTGATTCTCACACGTGTGTAGATATATGAGTCATTTAGATCCAGGTAATCTTCACCGGACGATGAGATGTAAAACTCGATCGGCCCTCCATCAGTGATTGCAGATACAGGTGGGATTTCGATAAATGTACTTTTCTCAATGCTAGTCTGTGTGTAGGGAACAGTAAACAGGTCCAGCTCTGTTTTTACACATTCTCCAGAATGACTGTGTAACAGTGCCATTTAGAATATGTCAAACGCTGCAGTTTTAGAACGACTGGTTCTGGGTCTTTTCACTCTGCGTGGCGGTGTCCGTTTGCTAGCTCTCCTGCTAGGTTTTGTGGTTTTACGCTTTTTAGACAACGGCTGCCCTGGGGGTGGGGTCTTAGATGGTCTGGGCGTATACACATACAATCCGCTACCGTCCTGCTTAGTGGTTGAGGGTCTGGTTATGTTGGTTATGACATCAGACACTATGCCCGATGCGGCTGTTTTTAGGTGTGGTTTGACTATGCTAACTCCTTTTTTAAACAGTGGTACAGCAAATCTAAACAAGCTGCGGAACAACCCACCCAGCCCTGACCCATATTGCGTACTGGTCCCAACATACCCTCCGAGCTCTCCACCAGCCTGTGATAAGTAGTATTTTACATATTTTGAGTCATCAGTGTTGTAGACGGCCATCCTTTTTTTCAAAAATGGTGGGTTATCGGTCGGAAGTGTAACTTGACAAACACCTTGCCGTATAAAAAGGGTATGTGTTGATTTCGATCGTCTTTCAAATCAATTTCTATGTCGTCGATCAATGTCTTTGACACAGGTGTGTAGTGTGGGCTGTCAAATTGTAGAATAGGCAAGCGGCGGTCATCGTCCGTGATATTTATAGCTCTTAATAGCCTCGCGTGGGCGTCACCCACAAGCTGGTAATCAACGATATCTGCATAAATAAAGATGTTATATTTTCCCCCGTATATGTCTGCGGGGTGCGGGGCATATGTGTTTTTATAATGAAGTACAAACGGTTCTCCTGTTTCGAATCCTAGGATTTCCGCCAGTCTCCCTCTAAATGTGAGAATAGTCCCCCTAGGTCCCATAACACAGGCATGGTTAGTAACTGTGTTGTATTGCATTTTAAGGTCTCCAGTGGTTTGGTACTGTTGACATTTAAAATTAAATTCTTTTATTATCTGTTCCACAGATGCATAATGACCCACAGACAGTTCGATCATGGTTACGGCGATGGTTCCATCTTTGACTGGGTCATGAATTTCCACTTGCGAATCTGATTGTGGAAAAGACATCCATATGCGTGGGTACTGTATCTCTATAACAGCGACCTCATACGGCTTATCCAAAACAATAGGTTTTGCTAGCTTTGTTCTAAAATTAGATATCTTATTACCCGGGTAAACATGCGCCGAAGCATTCGAGAAGAGGCTTACATAGAAGCCTGCATTGTTGTTGTTCTTTTTATTCATGCTTTCTCCGTCTATGCTCAGTGTTGAATGAATGTGTGTAGAGCTGCGTCATCTGAGTTAATTACGCCTCAACGATGTCTTTTTCTGGAATCCACGAATTAAAGCTGTCGGGCCATCCTAGCCATTTCACTAGCACATGCTTTTTCCAACCCACTTTTTTTCTAGCCAATATGTTTTCAATTTTAAATGTTTTGTTTTCATCAACAACCACACGTTGTATCTCAGGCTCATAAAATGACCCTTTCAATACCTCTCCTGCTAGATCCGCTAGTCTGTACACTGGGGGCTGTCTCCCTATACGTTCCTTGACTGTGAAAATCTCATCGGTGTAGGTCTGCTCGTATCCTTTTCGAAACTTTCCTCTCAGTTTTGATATTCGTACAGTGTCGCCAATATTAAATTTAAAGCACAGTTCCCTCTGAGGCCTCGTTTTGTACAGCGCGTTAAAGACCGACTTCTCATTATCCTTATTCACCTCTGCCGGAGCCATTTGGATAGATCTGTGATAAGCATTGTTATATGCTTGTGTGAGATCTGGTATGACATCTACATATCTCCGGGAGTTGGCTGATGTTAAGTACTTCCACATTCTACCCTTGAAGCTACGATTGAATCTCTCGACAATACTGCATTTAACCTCGCTAGCTGTTGAGAAATGCTTGATATTATATCGCTTCATTAGCTGTTTAAAGGTTGTATTATAAAACTCTTTGCCTTCATCTGTTTGTAGTTTCACAGGGATCCTACCCTCACTAAGTATATCCTCAAAAGCAGCTGATACAACATTCGCTGTCTTGTTTGTTAGGCATCTAACCCATGCGTATTTTGAGAATACATCTATACATGTTAGCAGATATCTCACATTATCATTATCTGCCACATATTCACACATGTCAACCAGATCGGCTTGAAACTGTTTGTCGACCCCTGTCACCAATACTCTATTTCTGGGGAAATGGATCCTCACAGGTTTATGGAGTGTGTAAGTGTCGTCTTGTTCTAAATAATGTTTGACCTGAGATATTGGAGGTGTTACACCTGATGCCTCCCCTGCCGCTATACGTAGCTTATTTAAACTGGCCAACCCCGCAGGATGGGCTGGATCATGATATATTTTATGCAATGTGCTTTCCATGACTGTGCAAACCACAAATGACTAAGAAGTTAGTGTTAACACGTCTTTTTATTTAATTTTCACACAGACACAATCACAGACAATGGATACTTGAACAGCACACATTAAACCAGGTGTCTCCCAGCCCAGTAGTTTCCAATCATGCGGAGCATGGCTGGTTTAACACGGCGGGCGCAAGTACTTGCTTCTAGCAGGTTCGCAATGTTGTCATTAATGGCGCATACTATATGTCGCTCTGATCTCAGTTCACACATGAGGTGTTCTGCAACTCTGCGGATTTGTGTTCCAGTCCCATCTGTGGTGTATGAGCGTACAAACAGCTGGATGGCTGGGATGAATCGGTCAGTCTTGAGCCTTATCATCACATTGTCATAGTAGGTGTCGAAGAAATACTCAGACAATTCCTGCAAGCAGCTGTGTTGCACCTGACTGGGGTGGCCTGTTTGGCATCCGTAACATGTCTCTTGTAGAAACTCATTCAGCGCCAACATCAACAGGTGGAGAGTTGCGAGTTTGATGTCGATTACAGTTTCCTCCCACAGGTCTGATATGAGGGGGTCCTGCGAGCATGCTGGTGAGGGTGGTGGAGTCTGGGGGGTCGGGATTAGCAGCCCTATTGATGGTGACTCTGACAGGTCCCACGACGGCGTGTCATGCTCTGTAAAATGAAAACCACAAGCTCTTAATTTGTCACATAGATACACACGCAACTCCACACACACACGCACATTAAACCTACCAGTTTATTGTTTAGTTGTCGGAAGGTCTTATGATTTTAGGTTTGCACAGGGTAGCAGGCAAACCAGTCTTCGGACAACTCGCCAGATCGTCAAAAACAAGGCGTTTTCTAATACTCTCGTACGCAGTGTTGAGTCTGTCCCTCTTGATCGCGTCGTCAATCTGGCTAAACAGACGCGACAAACCTCTCCAGTCGCACCACTGTATAAAAAACAAGTCCTTAAACCATCTTGTGCGCTCTTCAAGGTTTAGAGGGTAAGGATTTAACCTCCAGTTTTCAAGCCCTCTGGAAGCAATAAGACTATCCCTGTCATCACACACACTGAGAAAAATAAAGTCTTCAGGGTTGCGATTGAAACGATCAGCCTCAACCCTGTAAAGCTCAGGGCCTGATGCACTGTTCCACTGGGAAACATACAGCACCTCTGGGAAGCCCACATTGTCCAGGTCCGCACACACTACGGTGCGGAAGAGCTTCCAGTTTTTGGTAGACATGCTTTGGGGTTCCCCCCAAAACAATCCCTCACCACAATCTACACTAAGCACAACTGTCCCTTCGGTATATTTAATGGTATACACATACCCTTCAGCGCCGCGATATTCTAACTTAAATACAGTCCCATCTACGGCATTTTCACAGCGTTGCTTTTTACGTTGAGGACCCCGGCTGCATACTCCTGTAGACATACCTAGAGCGGCTGTGGCATGGGCGATGTCCTGGCTGGGTGTCATGGTTGATACAGATGGTATTCTGTGCTCCTTAGGTCGATGAGTCGGTGGGGTCCTTAGCGCGATGTGTCTGTGCTCCTTAGGCCGTGGCGGTGATGCTCTTAGAATGTGAAAGGATCACTTTTATACCTATATAACCTAAGCCATCCCACTAGGAGGAGTCGATACCGCCCAGAGGGTGTGTTTTTCACACCTGAACGCGCATGCGCCGAGCACACCTGAACGCGCATGCGCCGAGCACACCTGAACGCGCATGCGCACACGCACGAATCCGACCAAACCGGTTGTCAAACCGGGGGTGGGGGTGGGGGGGGGGGGGGGGGCAAAAAAAGTGCAAGTATATTACTACTAACATCACAAGAAACCGATCTTCCAGACAGGATGTGCCTGTGATAAAACACTACAGCCCCCACCCAGAACCTCGAGAATCTGGGGAGGGGGACAAAGAATTCCTTTCATCACAGAGTTAAAACAATGTAGAGATGGTAAGCATAAAAATGACAACATTTAACAATTCACTTTAACAAATATCTCTCATTAACCAATGATTTAGTGTTTTGGACATACCATCAGTTTTATTTATTTTATCTTTTTTGACTTTTAATATCTTTTTTAAATAGATGCCTAAAGATTTAACTTCACTTTTCACGGGAATTGTCCTCATGCTTTTTTCCAACAATCATAAAGTGAACATTTCTTTAGATTCAGGTACAAGTCTGAAGCTTTAGAAAAAACTGAAATTCCATTCAAAGCTTTATCAAGCATTGATTAATCCTTCAAAAATATTACTGCGTCATCCGCAAACTGACGTCTTTTCAGTTCAGTATCAAATATATTTCTTCCTTCAAGGTCTATGAATGCCTATCACCGTTTCACATGTATTCTCATTTTCTTTCTCTGTCAGGCCTGACGTCCCATCTTCTACGGTACCGTGCGCTCTCCAGACAGCTCTCCTTCAGTTCTTTGTTTTCCTTCATCAGCGACTCCATCTTTGTCCTTAGCTTGTCAACTTCCTCTTTGTTTTCTTTGGTTGCCTTTGTGTTTGCTTCGATGCGTTGTTCAAAGCTTCTTGTCAAGCGAATCAAATCTTTCCTCGCATGTTTTTGTGAAGGCTAGCAAGACTTCATATATATTCTCATTACCCACCTGCTTCCCGGTAGTTTTGCTTCTCAGTTTTTGGGATTGGGACTTGGTAACGGAGTGTGGTCGCCCGTGGGTGTCGCCATATTTTGTTGAAGTTCCATCTCTTCTATATCTTCATCCTCACATGCTTCTTGCATTGCAGCGAGGTTGTAATCGTTGTTGGAAAGGCTGTTAGCTTAGGACAAACGGAGGAAAATGGAGGATTTTGTGTTGGAGGCAACTGTGAGTTCACTCACTGAAAATCTATTTGTGGCCGAAGATGTTTAATCTGTCCAAAAAAGTTGAAAAGCAATTTCTCAGTCTTTGTTTTCTGTTTGTGAAATCTTGTGCTCATGTGCAAGACCCTGCAGACCTTGTTTTAGGTCACCATGAATAGCTCACATTGTAAATCACAAAGAGCCAGTATATTATACTGTAGATTACACTCACTGTGACAGGATGGCTTGAAGGAAGTAATTACACTCTGCTTCATTTGGTTACAGCTCAGATTAAGGGACAACACATGGACAGATGGAAAAAATGTCTGAAAAATATTTACTGTTAGAAAACATTTATTACAGAAGTTTCTGTTTGGCAAACTTCAAAGGGGGCTTAACAAAAGCTTGATTTTGTCAAACGACAGATAACTAACTATTTGGGAGGGTGCAATGACTGCCCCTAAGCTTTCAGTAGAATATTAGCTCTGATTTCTAATTAAACTACAAACTGAGATAGAGCATATATGATTTTATCTCGAGGGCTCGACAGTAATTTGATTTATTCACACACTCACAGTGTATTCAGTTTCAAAGATCAGGGAGCACTTCTTTAGGGCTGGTCTGGAGACGTCAACAGACTTTAGGTGACAGGAAGTGCTGCAAGAAGTGAGAAAAACAGTATTCATCTCTTTTTGGTGCACATGATGACAGGTGTGATTCATGTATTGTGAGTATTATGTGTTGAGGGTTTCTCTTTGTGACTGAGATTCTTACCGGTGGCAAGATTTATATTGAGCATGTGTCATGCATGTAGTGTCATCAGACACGTATGTGCTGTTCCACAAACATGTGATGTTTTTATTGTAGTCAGTGTTTTATTTCTCCAAACTGTCACACAGAAAAAAACCAGTTGGCTACAGATAAACGTAGAATAAACCGAGGACAGAACAACAGAAACAGAAGTGTTTCAGATCCTGCCTCAGTTTGTAAAACTAAAAGCAGTGATGATGTAATCCACACTCCTACTGTGTATACTAAGTACCACTTAAACTTACTGTGTTTAATTTACTTTCTTAACATTCATCCATTTTCTTCTACTTATACAATTTAGCATTGCAGGGGTGAAAGCTAGAGTCAGCTTGCACAGGTCGAGGGGTAAGGTGCACCCTGGACGAGTCACCAATCTAGCAGAGGGCTCATTCAGGTATGGTTATCATCAGTGGAAATGATAATAATCACTCCTCCATCCCTATTAACCTGTAGGAGTCAGGGCAGAGGAGCACAGAGAGTGAGAGGGGAGAGACCTCTACTGGAGAGGCGAGTCAAGGGTTTCACAGGATGGAGTCATTTGTGATGCAGACAGTCTGATTAGAATTTAATGGAACTCAATATGGATATGAAATATGAAACATTTCAGTCATGGTAAAACTTGAGCTCTTATTTAGGAGAGTCAAGATTAGAAAGTGGAGAGAACAAAGAGATATATATAAGTCAAATTAGCCTTACTCACATATTTGTGAGGGATCTATTTTAATATTTCTTCAATTCAAGTCATTTAGTAATATTTTTCAGGGCTTTAAATTGCAACCACTTTAGTCACATGTGCCCAAAATGTAATCTGTGTAACTTCAAAATATTTGGAGCAACAAATTACTGTGGTGTGTGAGCAAAGGTCATGACATTAGCCTCTATGTTGTATCAGTTATCATTTCAGTAGGTTTGAATGTATCTTGAAGGGTGAGGCAGAAGGAGAGGCTGAGGGAGAAAAAGGTCAGCAGGCAAGTTTAAGTCAGAGAGAGCAAGAAGAGACAGAGGAGCTGCAGCAAATGGATGGAGAGGCAGAAGAAGATCAAATTATTAGAGAGAGGAGAGCAAACAGGCCAAGAGAGGTAAAATAATGAAGCAGCTGCAGCAACTCATTCTACTACAGGGTTTGATTGTGGTGACAAAGACACAGGGCCCAGACAGCTGAAGCTGAAGAGCTATCCAGATGACTGTTGGTCACAGAAGCGAGCATTTCACCACAGCTGGTTAGAATATTCAGTCAGTCAGTCTCTGGTGTTCTGTTTGTGTCTCTCCCTCTTCACTCCCCCCCACCATGGTGGCATCTGGTTCCTAGTTCCCGCCTTGTTCTCCACACCCACTCATCACTCACCTGCTGCTCATCATCTATGATTGTTCCTGCCAGTACTTAAGGCCTTGGTGGAGTGCTGTTCTTTGCTGGATTGTTGTATTTACCCCCATTAATGTAGTCCCAGCTCTCTCTTGTGAATCTGTTTGTCTGCCATCGTGTTTATTGGTTTTCCATTTTCTTCTTTCTGCACAGACCTTCCTGGACTCCCGCCTGTTTCCCGTGGATCCTGTTTGGATGAGCATGAGTGGGAGTGAGTTTCAGCGTGGGACTAGAGTTAGTGTGTTTGAGTCAGTGTGAAGAGGAGTGTGAACTAGTTACCCCTGCCCTGGCCCTTTCCTTTGAATTTCTAGAGCCCCTGTCCCTTCAACACTGTACATATGTATACATTTCACCTGGTGTTGTAAATAAACCTCCCTTTAGTTGCACAGTTCTGAGTCCTGCATTTGAATCATGCCTGATCTGATGTGACAGAGATGGAGATGTGCCGGGAGGGAGCTCATCATCAGAGATCATCAGGAGGAACATTATTTATTGATATCCAGAATTCATAGTTATGAGGAGACTGAAGAGGCTCTGAAGGACCGTTTTTACACAACAATGTGAGAAGTGCTTTGTGATAAAGTGGGGAGGACATTTATGGCGTGATGGATTGCAAAACATGCTGAATTAATGTATGTTCAGATAATGCTGTACCCACCAGGACTGTACTGTGTTTCACAAATACTAAACCGTGGCTCAGTCCTGACATCAAGGCTGCACTTAGGTGAAAAAGGAGAGTCTGCAAGTCAGGAAACAAAGAGGAACTGAAGAGCTGCAGAAAACAGAGATTAACACTGTCTGTCAACAGAGGTGGCAAAACACAGACATTTTTTAAATTAAGAGAAAGTACACATATACTTCTACTTAAGAAGTATAAAAAATACTTCAGTAAATATTTAAAGTACTGTGAAGTCAAAGTTATAGTCAAATGTATTTATATAGCAGATTTAAAACAACAACCGTTGACAAAGCTGCTGTTCAATTAAGATAAAAGAAATAAATACATTGGGAGACATGATAAGAGTTAAGAAAAAGAATCATAAAATTAGAAGATTTGAGTGAGAAATAAGATAAATAAAAGTGATACAAGCTCATTCTGTTTTAAAAGCCAAGGAATAAAAGTGGGTTTTCAGACGGGTTTTAAAAGTGTCCAATGTTGGGGAAGTCCTGACGTGAAGGGAGCTTAGGAGCAGTTACAGCAAAGGCAGCATTAATCTGTTCATCAAACATTAGATTAGAGTCAAAAAACACTCCTAGGTTCCTTGCAAAGATTTTTCTTTTTATTATTATTATGAATTCCTAAAGGGCCAAAATCACAGCGGTCACAGGGACCAAACACAATCACCTCTGTTTTCTGTTCATTTAGGTTAAGGAAGTTTAAAGCCATCCATGCCATCCTTAACATCCTCCAAACAATCTAGCGAACCCTTCAGAGGACTCACAGATTTACGTTTCAGTGGAAGGTAAATCTGTGAGTCGTCTGCATAGAATGGAATGAGATCCCATGTTTTTTAAAAGTTGAACCCATAGGGAACATATAAATAGAAAAGAGAACTGGACCAAGATTGGACTCCTTGAGGACCCCACAAGAAAGTGAGGCTTTTGAGGACGATGTATCCCCCAATCTAACAAAAAAACTTAAGGTAAGATTTAAACCACTCCAAAGCAGCCTTTGATTCTGACACAGTGCTCAAGCCGAGAGATAAGAATCCCATGATCTACGGTATCAAATGCAGCACTGAGGTCTAACAGTATTAAAATGGCAAAATCTTCCAAGTCAGTAAAAGTTAAAAGGTCATTAAAAACTTTTACAAGAGCAGTTTCAGTGTTGTGGTGCGTTTTAAAACCAGACTGAAATACTTCACTAATGCCATTTTTATCTAGAAAGGTCTGGAGCTGAAGAAGGACAACTTTCTTTAGGAATGTCTGGACTGACAACCAAACATACCAAGCTTCTGTGTTTGAGCCAGAGACTGCACTTGTGGGTGAACAATACAAACATTTTATATTTCTTATATCAGTAATTTAACTTGCAACAAAACGTTCTGGGAAGCTTAAACTTAGTTTCAGAATAATTAAATCTGAGACTTTGTTTTATTGAAAAGGTTAATAAAGTTTTAAATTGTATCACAAATAAAATAAATTATTAAATAACACCAGCTACAATATTGGTAACATATGTGTGTTGTTCAGCAGAACTTTTGTCCAGGCTTTTGTTTAAATGCTCAGTTGAAAATCACTTTAACATAATTTTCAGCATAATTACTATTTTTGTGACTATTCAGTACTTGAGTATAATTTATTGAATTATTTAGTAACAAATGTGAAGTAAAAAGTTTTGATCACAAATGTGATTTTTCCAAAACGAATCTTGCTTAATAGTTCTGAACTGTTACTGTAAAGTTTATAATAAAGTCATAATAACCTGATATTTAGAATCTCCATATATCATTTCCTTTATGCTTATATGTTGTCAAACAATGGCAGTAAGAAACATAGTGTTAAAATAGCTCTATATAGAATTATCTCTTTAACCTTAAGATTCATCTTGAGAAGAGGTCAAAGGTCAGTTATCGTTATGGGGTCTTGCTATATGTTATGACACAAACATAGCACAGTTGTAAGTATCATAGTTTCTAGGCTCTAAGGCTTTTTGTCAGTTTAATAGTGAGCTTTACAAGATTGATTTTCGTGCCAAAGGCTGGCACAGAACTAAGTTCGCTTATGACCACTAGAGCTGGAAACAACCTCAAGCAATCCTAAGGCTAATCAGCACGGCTAGCATTTTAAAAACATTTGTTAAATGTTGTCATTGCTAACATATACCTGTTTAACAGCATGGTGAGTAGCGAGAACGCTAAGTTATTGTTAGCTTTGAAAAGAAAAATGTCAAAATGTAACATTAGCATGAGCTACATGCTAATGTTATTCACTTAAGCAAACATCTCAGTATGATTGAGATTGATTTGATTTGCTGCTTTCTAATATCTGTGTTTATTTCTGGATATACCTATACCTGCGTGGTTAGTATACATGCTACTTAAAGGCTGACAGAGGCAGTAAGTGTGAAAGACCATAAATTAACTGTAAATTACGTTGCGTGAGCTCCATTCATATAGTTATATCACGTGCACTTGCACACGCATGATGGCAACCGTAACCATGGCCTGCGGAGGGTATATAAATGCTGCACAATGTTCCATTCGTCCCTTTACACTTGCTATTGGACTTGTTTTGACCTGCTCCAACCTCAGCCTGTGGAAAGTTAAGTTTTCAGAAAATATTTTACTGAAAGCGGATTTTACTTGCTAGCGACAACAAGTACTTCATCCTTGGATTGTTTGTACTTGTTTTTCATACAGCAAAGCCTGAAGATGGCTCGCCGTGGACTCAACAGTCCCCTGGACTTCGCTGCAGGTACTTTTAACATTTCTTCAGTTATTTTAAGAGCCACTAAATGACTGTAATAATTTAATAAGTTCCAGTGTGAATATCAAGTTTTAATGTTATCAAAATATGCTTATTCCAAGATTTTTCCCCGTAAACTGTTTGTATGCTTTAAATTTTCCGGGAGAGGTGTAGAAATTATTAACGACTGGTGTATGAATTTGAAACAAAAGGTGTTACTTTGATTTGAAGGCTTCAAATTTGACACTTTTTTAATGATTTGGTTAAAAATAGCTTAATGGGCTACAATTTGTAAAATGCCCCAAAACCAGTCTCTGTGGTAACAGCATCTTCAGCATGTCATGACGTCAGAACACACAGGTGTAAACACACCAGATCCCGGTCCCCTCCTAACATCCTGTTCTTCTCGGATCAAAGGCTTTATTGAAATAAACTATAACTTTTTCCCTGCTACAAAACATGATAATAAAAAATAACAAAAATAAAATAATATAATAAAGAATATGAAAACAGTAATCATAGTACAGTAGTAATAATTGTATCCTTATGTTATGCTAATACTATATCTTATTATATAGCAGTTAATGATGTGAACTTAGTTGACTTAGCTGTTTTTTGCTTGCATGAACAAGTAGAAGTGTCATTCAGTCTGACATAAATGTATCCTAAAATGCTTTTCTCTCATCATCTGCTCAAACTAACAGATGTAGCTCTGTTCCTTTAGCACTTGATGTTTATTACATTCTTAATGTTATTTTGAACTTGTTTCCTCACAGGTCGTCTCGACTACGTGGTTGAGCGTCCCGCAGAAGAAGGCCTTCCTGAGGTCATCAGGATCCTGGATGACTCTGACACCCAGCATGTCAGTGAAGGTGAGTATGGTGAGTATATCCTTCTCTCATCCTCCCCCTCTTCTCATGAAGCACAGGATCCTGATGACAGTGAAGAGGAAGGTGAGTACCCTCCCTACCTACCTGAGGACGTCGATGAGGTGAGTGAAGACACTGACAATTCCTCTGACTGGAACAACTCAGAAGAGTGGGCCGATTGGCCTAGTGACGACTCGGGGTATGACACCATGGATGAGAGAGATGATTCCCCTCTCATCCAGGAGCTCCCTCCAGAGCCGTTTTGGCACGATTGGCGACATCCTATTGCTCCAGGTGCTGCCCCGTTCGCCATGCCGCCTTTCGGCCAGGCCAACGCCCCACTCTTCCCAGTTGGTGATCTGTCAGCTTCTCCTCCTTCCTCTGCTCCTCCCTCAGCTCCTTCCTCTCCTGCTCCCTCAGCTCCTTCCTCTGCTCCTCCCTCAGCTCCTTCCCCTCCTGCTCCCTCAGCTCCTTCCTCTGCTCCTCCCTCAGCTCCTTCCTCTCCTGCTCCCTCAGCTCCTTCCTCTGCTGCTCCTTCTTCCGCTACTCTCTCAGCTTCTCCTTCAACCTCAGCTCTCACCTCCTCAGCAAAGAGAAGCAGAGAAGACATCTGCACTGAAGAGGTAAGTGCAAAGAGGTGCAAGGTAAGTGATGACACGTTCTGTTGCCCTTCAACATCCTCAGGTTCTTTTGGAGTCAGACGCTTCTGGGAAAGGCCTTTTAACCTTTCACTTGATGACAGTGACTCTGACTAGGTAATGTTAGAACTTGTTTTTAAACTTTAAATGTTTAGGTTTGCTTTGCGTCTTGCAGTGTTTGTAAGACACTATTTAAATGACTAACATATTTTTTCTCAAGCTCTAGCTCACCATGCAGGACAAAGGTAAGTCCGTACTTAATGTCAACACAAATAAGTAGAAAATGTTTAAAAATGATGTCGTGAACTGACTGTAGTCTCTTGTTTTTACATAAGGTATAGCCTGTGGCTAAGGGATCAGAGGTAAGGTAAAAACACATAACAGAAGAAAAGTAAACTGAACAACTCGGTGATCTGTGAATTCATGCTTTTCTCTTTGTCTTTTTGTCTTCAGGTGCTTTACACTTGTCCTCTCCCAGCATTCAGCACTTCAGACACTCAACGTCCAAGACGGAGCTAACACAGAGAGATGCTCCACCCAGAAGACAGCCTTACCCCAACCTGATGAGAAGGATGGATGACCAAATGACAAACTGGAGAGTGGTGCTGTGTTCCAGCTATGTAAGTTATCACCTCACATTGGCTACAAACTGTCTTGAAGACTAAATCCTTCCAATAGCTGGTGTAAATCATCGTCCTACAGTACTGTAGGTTTAAGTTTATTTATAGTTATTGTGTATATGTTGAGTTTAAAATTGCATTTTAACAACATGCTGCAGCTGCCAACAATGGAAATGCTGTATTGTGTTAAAATGACGTCTTTCTCGTGTTATTGCTTTGCAGAGCAGCTGAGAGTGGACAGAGCTGCACAGAGGACCAAAGATCCACTCTCAGCACTTCATACCTGACTGGCCACAGCACCACCCCTCTTCACCCAGGGTGAGGAGGGTCCTGACCCCGCCTGCACAGAGGGAGTTGTGAACATGCACTTCTGTGTCGGTGGGTTTAGGAGCCTCCTCACACTCACACGGATGAAGACTGTCACTGGAAGATGTCTCCATTGCATCAGCAGGAAGCATTTGTATAATATTACAGTTTGTGATGTTTTATACATGTTTTTATTGCTTCACTTCAAACTAGGAGATATAAAATAAACCAGTTTTCATAATATTTTCTGTGTATTTAGTTGTTTTCTTAATAAGTTATTTGGAACATCATTGCAACCTGTCAGCTTTTTATTGAGGATTTAGAAAGTTGCTGGTGGCCCGAGTGTGTACAGTGGGGTGTTGTTTTTGTCACATGGTGAAAGTGACCTCATGGGGAGCAAAAAGAACAACTGAACAATTTGGGGATTCACAGACTTTGGTAATCATTAAAAGATGAAGAAAAATAGTTTTGTGTGATCAGTTTTAAGTACTGTAGAAAGTGAGCAGCAATTTAATCGAGTCCTGGGATGAAATGGGACAAAAGGGTAATGTGACAGCCACATTAGTTCCCTTTCCTCGTTTAACAATGTGTAAGCTGCTTTAACCTGCAATTTACTGCATGTTATTAGGCTGCATGGTACAACCACAGTCTGCTAACCACCCGTGGTGAGCGAAGGTTTTGAGGCATTGTTCGAACTACTGATGAAGCTTCATCAATGCTTGTTAAGTTTCCCAACCACATTTCATCCCGATGGTCCAAGGCTTACATCTTTATGCTCACAAACGTGCTTCTGTAATTAATCAGTAACCAATTTATTACTTTAAGTTACAGTGTGAGGGGCATTGATGAACATAAATTAGATTTAACTGGATTATGTGTTTAGGTCAAGAGACACAGACCTTCATCTTTAAGAGGCTCTTCTTAAATGTGTAATCACGATGTTTGTGTTTGTCTGCAGCATCACTGCAGCAGAGAGGGTATAACACAAGGCCACAGTCATGTGGTATTCTGTCCTGCTATTAAGTGAATAAAATACTGAAAATTCAATCTAGACACTAAATACAGTCACCGGCCACTTCATTAGTTACACCTGCCTTAATTCTTTGTGGCACAGATTCAACAAAGACCTGGAAACATTCCTCACAGATTTAGTTTCATATTGACATGATAGCATCACACAGTTGCTTCAGATTTGTCGGCTGTGCATCCATGTTGCAAATCTCCTGATCCACCACATGCCAAAGATAATCTGCTGGATTGACATCCGTTATAAGATGAGTATACTGTGGTCATAAAACCATGGACATGGTCAGCAGCACAGCTCAGGGAGGTTGTACCTCTGGAGAGGCCTCTTCCTACACCTGAAGTTTTTACCAGTGAAAAGAACAGGTTTCCTCACACAGTGTTTCCTAGTGTTTCATCAACAAAGGAGAATTTATTCCTCAGACTGTGCAAAATTGCATTCATGGTTATCCTGCTGCGAGGGCGAGCTCTGAGATGGGCCCAAGCCATGCTTGCTCCTCAGCAGCCTTTATTTAACCTGATATGTGGAAGACTGCTCGACTCTGGAGAAGGAGTTATGCTTTCTGTTTTTTAAAATGAGCAGTAATGATACTTGTAATAAATGTAGTCTTTATGCAGCTCTGGAGGCCTGGATCACTGAACTGAACTCTCGGCATCCCACCCTTGAAAAACTGGTAGCTGGTCAGGCCTCTGTAGCTGGAGCAGTGGAAGGTGGCGTAGACCCTGCTAACTGTCTCCCAGCAGGTTATCCTGAGCAGACGGGAAAACATGATGGCTGGGTGACGGTGAGGAGGAATCATAGACTTAAACAGAAGCCCTGGTACACCACAACCCTGTTCCTGTGTCGAACTGTTTTTCCCCACTCGGTGACACACCCGCCGGGGAACAAACTCTGCTAATTAGTGATTCTGTTCTGAGACATGTGAAGACACCAGCAACCATAGTCAGTTGTCTTCCAGGGGCCAGAGCAGGCGGCACTGAGGGAAATTTAAAAACTGCTGGCTGAGGGTAAACCTGAATTCAGTAAAAGTATCATTCACATCATCAATAATGACACCCGGTTACGTCAATCAGAGGTCATTAAAATCAATATTGAATCAGTGTGTAACTTTGCAAACACAATGTCAGACTGTAGTCCCCTCCCCAATCACACCAGGAGTCATGTTCTCCTTAAATTGCTGGCTGTCTGAGTGGTGTCCAATAAACGATGTGGGCTTTATAGATAATTGGGAAACTTTCTGGAGGAACTCTGGTCTGGTTAGGAGACATGGCATCCATCCCACTTCGGTTGAAGCAGCTGTTATTTCTAGAAATCTGGCAAATTTATGAAATCCCCTGAAACATGACTATCCAGTGTTGGGACCAGGAAGCAGAGTTGCAGTCTCACACACCTCTGCAGCTTCTCTCCTCCTGTTATCCCCCTAAAACCAAATCTCCATAGAGACTGTGTCAGCTCCCAAACAGACAAAAAACAAACTAAAAACCAGCAAAAAAATGACTTAAATGTAAAAAATAAAAGAAAGAAAGAACAATACAGTATCCTCAACAGCACCAAAGAGTTATTACATGACTTAATAATTGATCAACAAATCGATTTACTCTGCCTTACTGAAACCTGGTTACAGCAGGATGATTATGTAAGTTTTAATGAATTAACACCCCTGAGTCATACTAACTATCAGAGCCTTTGAAGCACAGGCCGAGGAGGCGGTGTGGCAGCAATCTTCCACACCAGCTTATTAATTAAACAAAGACCAACACAGAGTTTAATTTATTTGAAAACCTGATGTTTAGCCTTGTCCATCCCAGCTGGAAACTTAGATAATTGTCCTCTTCACACAGATTCTTACTCTGGATGGCGTTACCTTGGCCTCCAGTAACACTGTGAAGAAACTCTGAGTCATTTTTGACCAGGATATGTCCTTTAATGCACATATTAAACAAATATGGAGCACTGCTTTCTTCCATTTGCACAATATCAATAAAATTAGAAATAGCCTGTTTCAGAGTGATGCTGAAGAACTAGTTCATGCATATGTTACTTCTAGGCTGGACTACTGTAATTCATTGTTATCAGGTTGTCCTAAAAACACCTTGAAAAGACTTCAGTTAATCCAAAATGTTGCAGCAAGAGTACTGACAGGGACTAGAAAGAGAGAGGTGATGGCGATGGCATTCATTTCACTCTCCTTGAAGCTCGGTGTGAAATTCTGCAGTAGACTGGAGCGAGGCAAAGAGTAAGTAAAGGGACAATAAGAGGAAATGAAGGGAGAGAAAAAACATGGCTGAGAAACACAAAGAAAGAAGAAGAAAAATAAAAAATGGTGGAAAAAAGGATCAGAGCCTAAATTCTGAAGCTGCAGCTTTGCATACCTGCAGCTCCAAGATCTCACTGACATGTAATCATAGACTGTATATAAACATAGGCCAGTGTGATGTCATTGATTTGTAGACTTTAATTTTGAACAAAGGGCAACCTCTGGGTACACTTCATCATACTATTTATTCATCTCTGGCTCTCACAGCAGGTCTTTTGTTCTGTCGTCCTTCTCTCAACTGCTCCCAGCAGATGGCCCCGCCCCTCACTGAGCCTGGTTCTGCTGGAGGTTTCTTTCTGTTAAAAGGGAGTTTTTCCTTCCCACTGTCGCCAAAGTGTTGCTCATAAGGGGTCATATGACTGTTGGGTTTTTCTCTGTATGTATTTGTAGAATGCACTCCACACACACACGGCTCGATACAGCGAGATGTCACGTTTATTTCTGACTTTTTTTGTGACAGTTCACAGTCTGGTCAGCGCCCGTCTCAGCGTTTTCCTCTCGTCTCCCGTCTCACTAAAACAGGGGAAAGAAGACTGTCATCAGACCAAACGAAACCAGCTGCTCTCACCTGCCTCCCCAGCACCGCCCCGTTGAGCTCACTGCACCACTCCTCCCCTGCAGCCGAGCCACAGACCACACCTCCGCCACAGTATTGTTGTAGGGTCTACTTTACAATATAAAGCACCTTGAGGTGATTGTTGTTGTGATTTGGTGCTGTATAAATAAAACTGAATTGAATTGTGTCAAGTCCATGTTTCTGTTCCCACGTTCAGTTATTTCCTGTTTTATTCTGGTAGCCTGTGTCTCCTGTGTCTAGTGTTTAATTACACCTCAGCATTTTTTGTTATCAGATTTAGTTCAGCTGTGTGTTTTTCCTCAGCTGTCTCCACTCTGCCTACATGTATTTAACCCCTCATTGCTGTTTTGTCCCTGTTCTCCTGGAGTCCTGCTTCAGTCTGTTTTGTTTCTGTCCTGCTCTGATGTTGTTTTGTTTACTGATGGCCAAATAAAGCTTTCTGAAGCTTGTACTGAAAAGGTTTCGTTACTTGAAACTTTTCACCACAGTTGTCTTTGGTGACATCTGGTGGCCTGAAATATGAAGAGCAGGTTGAATCCCAACTTCAAATAAACGGCTTCATTATGATCGCTCACTCTACAGAGCCCTGTTGCCAGTTTCTGTTTAATATCCTGTGACGGTGCTGTGTGATATCGTTCTACCACTGTGGTGCTTTGAACATGTCTATTTGATCAATAAGTAGCTTTGATGAATAAACATTCCTTGTTTAAACATGTGTCATGGTGTGGTCTCTCTTTGCTTGTGACTTCTTGACGTTTGTAAACATTTGGTGAACTTTATGAGTTTATTTCTGCCTTCTGTAGAGACTCCTTGTTGTACCTCTCTCCTCTACATACTGAGGATGATTTCAACCAAATCTTTGTCATTTGGATTCAT
This sequence comes from Neolamprologus multifasciatus, assembly GCF_963576455.1. Lineage (NCBI taxonomy): Eukaryota > Metazoa > Chordata > Actinopteri > Cichliformes > Cichlidae > Neolamprologus > Neolamprologus multifasciatus. Next base: position 34,818,605 of record NC_140444.1, on the reverse strand, counting down.
CCACAGAACCTGTTGCAACAGATTTCAATCCACTTCTCATGTAATTTGGCATAGATAACCCCTTTTTAACTTGGTTAGTTTCCTCAAGTTCTTTTAATGACACGTGACATACCAGGCTGTGATATGCTACATTTTCAAATAACAGCTCTTTGTAAATCACCTTGTTGGTTCCAAAGTTCATCCTTTGAGTTAGGGGCATTTTTATTGATTGAATGATAAAGATCATATTCATATGTGAGTGTCTTGATGACACAAATACTTTAAGAAAGGTCAGGTACAAGGACTGAGTGGAAATGAGTGAAAAAGCAGCCAAGTCCAGTAAAAAGCCTGGAGAACTATTTGTATGAGATGTCATGGCTGAAGGCCAAACCAGATAAACGGATTCAATTACAAATATAAACAGAGGCATTGGTAAACGTGATAACAAAACTTTATTTACAAACAGAAATAACACAACTAAAAAAACTATATAAACAAATAAAAAACTATATACATAGAGCCGCACCAGGAATCACTGTCCCGGGAGTCACTGTGACGAGAGGAGACAGGGTTCAGATTCAGCTTACTCGCTTGAGACTTAAGAACACATCACTGTACAAAAGGTTACAAGGGCTCAGACTGAAGGGTGGACATGGTATAATTTATTTTCCATTCTGTTTGTTTTCTGTATCCAAGCTTGAGCAGTAGGTGCATGTTTGTCATTGTTTTCCTCTATTCTGTTTCCTTCTCTTCCCCAGACATCTCCTCTCCCAGTGGGTCTGAGCAGGAGGTCTTGTCAACTGTGAAGCTTTGTCTGCCCTTTTCTAATCTTCTTTCTTCTACACAAGTCTCTGCACTTTTCACTATTTCCCCTTCAGCTGCTATTAGATGATATTAGTGAGACTAATATGATATGAGAATATAATTAAACTGTTGAGAGGGAAAGTGTGATTTTTAGCTGACACAATGTTAGCTTATCACCAGCTGTTGTTTGGCAGTAGGCTACATGTCTAATCTGCTGACAGTATTTATGATTCTACTGAGAATAAATAAGAATGCCATTTGATATTTTCTTAACGTGGTATACACCAGTGCCGATTTATATGACCAAGAATGTAATAGGTTTTAATTAATCACAGGTCCTATAATGAATCCCCGTTGCTGTGTGCATCTGTTTTCTGAGTGTGTGTAAGCGACTTTGAACACATGCATACATACATAGATGCATACATACATGCTGTATATGCAGCTATGCAGAGGCGCAGAGCTCTGGCTTCAGCCAGGGATTGAATGAGTCATATCTGGTCACAGATAGCAGAGGTGGCTGACATTCAGAAATCCTACCAGTGGCTGGACAAAGCTGAACTGAAGACAGCACAGAGCCACTAATCATGGCAGCACAGGAACAAGATCCATAGAGGCCACCACACCAGGCAAGACCCCACATTTTGTAAAGAGGAATGGTCCAAAATACCTTCAACCACAATCCAGACTCTCATTGGAACCTACAGGAAGCGTTTAGAGGCTGTAATTTCTGCAAAAGGCGGATCTACTAAATATTGATTTCATTTCTTTTTATGTGGTGCCCAAATTTATGCACCTGCCTGATTTTGTTTAAACAATTATTGCACACTTTCTGTAAATCCAATAAACTTCACACACTGACGTGGGATGATTCTATATTTTCTGCCTCCCACAGATTTACCTTTCTGTCTCTTCATCCTGATTGGATGCTGCTGCTCTCCTTCATACACGCCCATGTAACCATCACTGTGACACTCGCCCTGCTCTTTGTTCCCAAGGTATTCCACATGTTTATGTCATAGTGCCAAAGTAGACTAATTATACAGTAAGAATTAGTGCTGTCAGCGTCAATGCATTAGCGCGATAACTCGCTAGCGGAGATTTGCTGCGTTAATGCAGTTATGGCGTTAACGCCATTTTAACAAGATTAACGCTGACAGCTCTGGTAAGAATAGAAAAAAGTCACGAAAAATGGATTAGCGCTTTTCTACTCTGAGCAGCAAAATTCTTTTTACTACAAGCCTCATTCAATACCCAATCACACACATTAATATATTGTCTAACAGTCACATACACACTCACATGGATGCATCAGGAACAACCCTGTGTTCAGTATCTTGCCCATGGATATTTCAACATGCAGAGTTGAGTAGCTGGGAATCAAACCACTTACCTGGTAGCTGTGGCTCAGGGGGTAGAGCAGATCAGCTGCTGATTGGAAGGTTGGTGGTTCGATCCTTGGCTTCCCCAGTCTGCATGTCAAGTATTCTTGGGCAAGATACTAACACCAAGATGCGTTCATCTGTGTGTGAATGTTTATTAGTTTGTGCTTGGGTGAATGAGGCATGTTGTATACAGCGCTTTGAGAACTCCAGGAGAGTAGAAAAGTGAATCAGTCCATTTAAATACATCAGAAAAAGCATAGAATCACCTCTTCTAAGTCTGCAATAATAAAGGTCACGTTTGTGTAGTTCTGCAAGTTTTTCAGGCCCCACAGTTTGGATGTGGTAACCAGTAACGCCTCCAGTGTGGACATCAACTCTTTCAACAACCCCTCAGATCCTTTTGTCACTAACATCAAAAAGATGCTGAAATTTGACCTTTTCAGCACCATCGTCCTCACTATCGGTAAAGTATTCATACATAAAGCTACTTTCGGCTGCTCCCGTTATTCCACAAGTGTTGACCTTAGCTTATAGCTCTGCATGTTTGATTAGGCAGATTCTTTCCTGGTGCAGGCTAAAAGATTTGCGTCTCCTCCTGGGATCAAACTGGGCACCACTACAACATGTCTTTCAGTGCAGCTGCTGTCCATCTTCTTCCATTAATAAATGTCTTTGTGTCTTTCCCTTCATGATTCCCATATTGGAAAAAATTGAGTTTTCCCTACATCTGTGACAGACTTCTTTTACGCTGCACAATAGAAGATCAAGATTGATCGAGAGACCAGCAAGCAAAAGGTACAGCTTTGAGTTTGTGTTTGTACCAATAACCTGACTTCAGTCACTTTGTATCTTTTACATGTCAAGATACAGGTATGGAAAAAAAAAGTACACCTCTAATGGTTCAACTAGACTCACCCAGCAGGAGAGGGGGGGCTTTATTTTGTTGGAGATCTTTGAGGGAGACAGGAGCACAAATACAGTTTGTTAGCAAGACAATTAAGCAAAACCTTTGATGGTCAAATAAGCCTTTGAATTTTAAATAGAATAGAATAGAATTAGAATTCAACTTTATTGTCATTGCACATGCACAGGTACAGGGCAACGAAATGCAGTTTGCATCCATCCAGAAGTGCTTTAGTGATATAGATATATTACAATATATATTAGCAATAATATAGATATGTAAGTATGTTACAGAAATGGGTCTATTATGGTATGTTATAATGTACACGGTATGAAGTATGTTATGAATATTCTATAACTATAAGTATGTACAGGCTATGAACAGGATATAAATATGAAATAAAAAACTATACAGAAATATGAGATATACGTTTATACAGAAATGTGAACTATGCAGGTTATAAACAGTTGTAGGATTAAAAATTATCGTATGATTATTTACACAGAACTATACAGTAGTGCAGTTAAGATAAGTGAGATATGTGGATAATTTCTACAGAGGTATATAAAGTGCTAGTGATTGTGAGTGGTGGTTCAGTCCATGTTATTATTGTGTGTTTGAGGGTACGGTTGTCCATTGTGTGTGTGTGTAGGTGGTTGTGGGTGTGTGTATGTCCAGTCCATGAGTTTAACGTGGGTCAGATGTCAGGAGGCAGAGTTCAGGAGTCTGACAGCTGTGGGGAAGAAGCTGTTCCGGTACCTGGTGGTCTTAGTCCGGAGGCTCCTGTAGCGCCTCCCAGAGGGCAGGAGGGTGAAGAGTCTATGTGATGGGTGACTGGGGTCTTTGATGATTTTCCCAGCCCTTTTCAGACACCGCTTCCTGTATATGTCTTTTATGGCAGGAAGTGGTGCTCCGGCGATGCGCTGGGCAGTTTTCACGACCCTCTGCAACGCCTTCCGGTCCGAGGCAGAGCAGTTCCCATACCAGACTGTTATACAGTTGGTCAGGATGCTCTCGATGGTACAGCGATAGAAGTTCACCAGGATGTCCGAGGACAGGTGGTTCTTCCTCAGAGTCGTCAAGAAGAAGAGGCGCTGGTGAGCCTTCTTGCTTGGAGCCAGCTTGGAGCAGTTGGTCGTCCAGATGAGATCCTCGGAGATGTGAACTCCCAGGAACTTGAAGCTGCTCACACGCTCCACAGCCGTCCCCTTAATGTGGATGGGTGGATGTGGGTCAGCATTCCTCCTGTAGTCCACGATGAGCTCCTTGGTCTTCTCTGTGTTAAGCAGCAGGTTGTTTCTGTCGCACCACTCAGCCAGACGATCCACCTCCTCCCTGTAGGCGGCCTCATCGTTGTCACTGATGAGGCCAATCACCGTGGTGTCATCTGCAAACTTAATGATGGTGTTGGAACCATCGGCAGGTCTGCAGTCGTGGGTGAAGAGGGAGTAGAGGAAAGGGCTCATCACACAGCCTTGTGGTACACCGGTGTTCATTGTGATTGTAGATGAGCAGTGGTTATCCAGCCGGACATGTTGGGGACGGTTGGTCAGGAAGTCCAGTAACCATTTGCAGATGAGGGAACTGATGCCCAGGTCTGTCAGTTTTCTGATGAGTTGTGAGGGGTGGATTGTATTGAATGCTGAACTGAAGTCTATAAACAGCATTCTGGCATATGTGTTGTTGTTGTCCAGGTGTGAGAGGACAGAGTGCAGTGCGATGGAGACTGCATCCTCTGTGCTCCTGTTCTGGCGGTATGCAAATTGGTGGGGGTCCAGGGTGGGGGGGAGACAGGATTTGAAGTGTGCTAGGACCAGCTGCTCTAAGCACTTAGTGATGATGGGGGTGAGTGCTACTGGGCGGTAGTCGTTGAGGCAAGATGGGTTGGAGTTTTTGGGTATCGGGACGATGGAGGTGGATTTGAAGCAGGCCGGTACCACAGCGTGGGCCAAGGACAGGTTGAATATGTCTGTGAGCACTCCTGCAAGCTCCCCAGAACACGCTCTGAGAACACGCCCGGGGATGCCATCAGGACCTGCAGCCTTGTGGACATTGATCCTGCTCAGCACCGCTCCTACATCGGTGGGGGAGAGAGTCAAAGGTTGGTGGTCTGGCGTCATGTCTGTTTTGGTTGTGGTTGTTGGATTCCCTCGCTCAAAACGAGCATAAAAGTTGTTGAGCTCGTTGAGGAAGGAGACATCAGAGGATGCGGGGGAGGGTTTGGTGGTCCTGTAGTCTGTAATGGTCTGGAGTCCTTGCCACATGCGTCGGGGGTTGGAGTTGGAGAAGTGTTCTTCTACCTTCTTTTTGTAGTGGTGCTTGGCTTTTTTGATGCCCTTCTTTAGATTAGCCCTGGCTGTACTGTAGGCGTGTGCATCTCCTGACCTAAAGGCGGTGTTGCGGGCCTTCAGGAGGAGACGAACATCCCGGTTCATCCAAGGCTTCTGGTTGGGGTACATGGTGATCCGTTTCTGGGTGGTGACACTGTCTGTGGTTTCGGAGATGTAATCCAGTACAGATGAGGCATACTGGTCCAGGTCTGTGTGTCACGGCTGGCGGGGTGAGCCGTGTGGTGTGGAGGAAAGGAGGACCCAAAATGCAGACAGTGACTAGTGATTCGAGTGAGGGTTTATTTACAGTGCACAAATAACACAACTGAGGGCAGGACAGAACATAACCTAAACTGGGTGAGCTAAATAACAAACCTGAGATCACACGAATGGGGTGGGAGGCAGAGAGACACAGACGAGGAACAGACACCATGAAACACAGACGAGCCGACAACGAACACAGACCGACACCCACTATAAATACACACACCAGGTAATCAGGAAATGGCACACAGGAGGGGACACAGCTGGAACTAATGGACATAACGAGACACAACCCTACAAAGTAAAACAGGAAACACACAGACTGTTTTACATAACACGAGGACATGAACAGAGCACCGAGGGAGACGCAGGTAGGGAAGATAAACACAACCAAACACCAACAACCAATACAAGATCAGAAATAAACTAGAAAACACTAATAACAAACTCAAAGCGCTGGGTCACCGACCCAGGACCATGACATTACCCCCCCCTCAAGGGCTGGCTCCAGACAGCCCAACAGAAACACAAAACCCCCCCCCCAAAAACAAAAAACGACCCGACCAGGGCGGGCGGCGGGGGTCCAGGACGGAGGGACAGAGTCCAAAAAGGCCCAGACGGACAAGTTCAGGGGGCCGACCCGGAGGCCGACAGCGCCGGAGGCCGAAACAGTGCAGTTCCGGGGGCCGACCGTGCGGAAGGCGGCAACGACGGGGAAACAGTTCAGGCGGCCGACCGTGCACACGGCAGCGGCGGCGAAGCGGAAACAGTTCAGCTGTGCCGCTGCCGCGTGCACGGTCGGCCTCGACCGTGCACGCGGCAGCGGCGGCGAAGTGGAAACAGGTCAGGAGGCCGACCGTGCACGCGGCAGCGGCGGTGACGTGGAAACAGTTCAGGGGGCCGACCGTGCGGATGGCGACGGCGGGACTGCAAGTCCGGGGGCCGGCCACGGTGACAAAGATGCCGATCACGCGGCCTGGCAGATGACCGACGGTGTCGAGGCGGCAGTTTGGGACCTGAAGGTGGCGTGGCCCCTGCAGCACCAGGCGAGGCGGAAGCTGAGGCTGGACCAGGCGAGGCGGATGCAGAGGCTGGACCAGGCGAGGCGGATGCAGAGGCTGGACCAGGCGAGGCGGATGCAGAGGCTGGACCAGGCGAGGCGGATGCAGAGGCTGGACCAGGCGAGGCGGACGAAGCCGGAGCTGGACCAGGCGAGGCGGATGAAGCCGGAGCTGGACCAGGCGACGGCGTGGGTGAAGCCGGAGCTGGACCAGGCGACGACGAAGCCGGAGCTGGACCAGGCGACGGCGTGGGTGAAGCCGGAGCTGGACCAGGCGACGGCGTGGGTGAAGCCGGAGCTGGACCAGGCGACGGCGAGGATGAAGACACGGAGGCTGCAGCTGGCGAGGATGAAGACACGGAGGCTGCAGCTGGCGAGGATGAAGACACGGAGGCTGCAGCTGGCGAGGATGAAGACACGGAGGCTGCAGCTGGCGAGGATGAAGACACGGAGGCTGCAGCTGGCGAGGATGAAGCCGCTGCTGCTGCCGGCGGTGTAGATGAAGCCGCTGTTGCTGCCGGCGGCGTGGATGGAGCGGCAGCCGGCGAGGATGATGATGAGGCTGCAGCTGGCGGCTGGACGGGCTCCTCGGGCCCTCCAGCTGACGAGGCAGAAGACTGGACGGGCTCCTCGGGCCCTCCAGCTGACGAGGCAGGAAGCTGGCTGGGTTCTCCTGAACCACCAGCTGACGAGTCTTGGGGCTGGACGGGCTCCTCGGGCCCTCCAGCGGACGAGTCTTGGGGCTGGACGGGCTCCTCGGGCCCTCCAGCGGACGAGGCAGGCAGCTGGACGGGCTCCTCGGGCCCTCCAGCGGACGAGTCTTGAGGCTGGACGGGCTCCTCGGGCCCTCCAGCGGACGGGTCTTGAGGCTGGACGGGCTCCTCGGGCCCTCCAGCTGACGAGGCAGGAAGCTGGCTGGGTTCTCCTGAACCACCAGCTGACGAGTCTTGGGGCTGGACGGGCTCCTCGGGCCCTCCAGCGGACGAGTCTTGGGGCTGGACGGGCTCCTCGGGCCCTCCAGCGGACGAGGCAGGCAGCTGGACGGGCTCCTCGGGCCCTCCAGCGGACGAGACAGGCGGCCGGACGGGCTCCCCGGGCCCTCCAGCGGACGAGACAGGAGGCTGGACAGGCTCCTCGGGCCCTCCAGCGGACGGAACAGGCGGCTGGACGGGCTCCTCGGGCCCTCCAGCGGACGAGACAGGCGGCCGGACGGGCTCCCCGGGCCCTCCAGCGGACGAGGCAGGCAGCTGGACAGGCTCCTCGGGCCCTCCAGCGGACGAGGCAGGCAGCTGGACGGGCTCCTCGGGCCCTCCAGCGGACGAGACAGGCGGCCGGACGGGCTCCCCGGGCCCTCCAGCGGACGAGGCAGGCAGCTGGACAGGCTCCTCGGGCCCTCCAGCGGACGGAACAGGCGGCTGGACGGGCTCCTCGGGCCCTCCAGCTGACGGGACAGGAGGCTGGACGGGCTCCTCGGGCCCTCCAGCTGACGGGACAGGAGGCTGGACGGGCTCCTCGGGCCCTCCAGCTGACGGGACAGGAGGCTGGACGGGCTCCTCGGGCCCTCCAGCTGACGGGACAGGGGGCTGGACGGGCTCCTCGGGCCCTCCAGCGAGAATAGTCACAGGACCAGCGGGCACAGGGGCCCCTGGCGGGCGCAGAACAGAACCAGCAGGCGCGGAGACCTCTGGCAGGCGCAGAACAGAACCAGCAGGCGCGGAGACCTCTGGCGGGCGCAAAACAGAACCAGCAGGCACGGAGACCTCTGGCAGGCGCAGAACAGAACCAGCAGGCGCGGGGGCCTCTGGCAGGAACGGATCAGAACCAGCAGGCGCACGGGCCTCTGGCAGGAACGGATCAGAACCAGCAGGCGCACGGGCCTCTGGCAGGAACAAATCAGAACCAGCAGGCACACGGGCCTCTGGCAGGAACGAATCAGAACCAGCAGGCGCATGGGCCTCTGGCAGGAACAGATCAGAACCAGCAGGCGCACGGGCCTCTGGCAGGAACAGATCAGAACCAGCAGGCGCACGGGCCTCTGGCAAACACAAGGCTGCCTGCAGCTGCACCGAGCATTGACTCAGCTCAGGCAGCGACAGCCGGGTGCAGTCCTCAGCTGGCTTCTTTACCTCCAGGGGTCCAGAGTCTGCTGGGGGCTGAAACCCAGCCTCTGGGGAGGCCCTGGAGTGCATTCCAGTCTCACAACTGGCCAGCTCTTGAGGAAAGTGTGCAGGATTGTGTGGTTTGTCTCTCTGCAAAAAACACTTAGAAAAAGAGTCCAAAACGGGAGGCAGAGACGCAGCCTGCTGTACAGAGGGAGTCGGTGAAGATGGCATAGATGACTGGGCTAGTGGGGATACCGGGGGCCGAGCTGAATGCTGCTGTGCAGCTAAACGAGCTTGCGGCTGCGCAGCTAAACGAGCTTGCGGCTGTGCAGCAGGCTCAAAAAACACAGCCCCGGTATAAACCGTCACAAGTTCTGGTGAAACCAAAAGAGTGTCTTGTCCACTCACCACAGCCGGCCGCTCAGAAATCCCCAGGTCCGACTGTGGCGAGGAGCGTCGGCGGCGTGAGCGCCTTTTCCCCCTTGAAGGCTGGGTTGACGGGCCGGGCAGAACATCCTCTGTCGAAAGTGAAGCATGAGTTGCAGGGTGGGTGGTAGCAGCCGGGGGGTGAAGACGGAGCTCGTTCAGAATGAAGTTCTGTGCGAGCGGGTGAAGTGAGTCCAGTAGCCAGGAGTGAGCAAGGATTAGCTGCTGTAGCCTGGCTTCTACAGCGCGGTGAAATGCCTCCCCCTCATGCTCAAGCCACAGGTTAACTAACCTTGAAACAGAGTCAACCAATTCCTCCCGAAACTCCTGGGAGGGTGCGGATGCTGCTGGGTCCATGTTTGGTCGGCTCGTACTGTCACGGCTGGCGGGGTGAGCCGTGTGGTGTGGAGGAAAGGAGGACCCAAAATGCAGACAGCGACTGGTGATTCGAGTGAGGGTTTATTTACAGTGCACAAATAACACAACTGAGGGCAGGACAGAACATAACCTAAACTGGGTGAGCTAAATAACAAACCTGAGATCACACGAATGGGGTGGGAGGCAGAGAGACACAGACGAGGAACAGACACCATGAAACACAGACGAGCCGACAACGAACACAGACCGACACCCACTATAAATACACACACCAGGTAATCAGGAAATGGCACACAGGAGGGGACACAGCTGGAACTAATGGACATAACGAGACACAACCCTACAAAGTAAAACAGGAAACACACAGACTGTTTTACATAACACGAGGACATGAACAGAGCACCGAGGGAGACGCAGGTAGGGAAGATAAACACAACCAAACACCAACAACCAATACAAGATCAGAAATAAACTAGAAAACACTAATAACAAACTCAAAGCGCTGGGTCACCAACCCAGGACCATGACACTGTGTGGGTGAACATATTCCAGTCTGTGTTTTTAAATCTGTCCTGGAGCACTGCGTCTGTCCCCTCTGGCCACACTTTAATTGTCCTCACAGCAGGTTTCACACGTTGGATGAGTGGTGAATACCGAGGTGTGAGGAACAGGGAGAGATGGTCCGATTGTCCAATGTGGGGGAGGGGTGTTGCTTTGTAGGCTCCAGCCAGGTTGGAATACACATGGTCTAAATTCTTGTCTCCTCTGGTGTGGCAGGAGACATGTTGGTGGAATCTGGGGAGGACTGTCTTTAAGTTGGTGTGGTTGAAGTCGCCAGCAACAATAAAAGCAGCCTCGGGGTGTTTATTCTGGTGTTTGTTAATGGCTGCAGAAAGTTCTTTCATGGCCAACCTAGCATTAGCGTCGGGGGGTATATACACTGCAGTGAGTATGATCGAAGTGAGTTCTCTGGGGAGATAATAAGGTCTGCATTTGACCATTAAAAACTCCGCATTAGGTGAGCAGTGACTCTCAGTAGTAGTGGAGTTCATGCACCAAGCATTGTTAATATAAATGCACAAACCTCCACCTCTGGTCTTGCCGGAGTCATCTGCTAGCCTGTCGGCTCGGTGTGTGTGGCGTCCTGCTAACTCGATAGCATTGTCCGGGCAGCTGTTGTTCAACCATGTTTCGGTGAAAAACATGACATTTGAGTCCATAATCCGTCTGTTGTTAGTGATGGAGAGCCGTATCTCATCCATTTTGTTTGCCAGAGAACGGACATTGGCGAGGAAGATACTGGGTAAAGGCAGCCGGTGTGGTGTTAGCTTTAGCTTAGCCCGTAGCCCTCCGCGCCTACCTCGCCTTTGTTTACGATCTCGGCGCCGTCTGCGTGCACTTCCGCCCGGCTGGGGAGAGTGGGCAGCCTCCGGTGTTCTGGAGATCTCTGGGATGAGTCGGAGATAGGCGATAAAACTGTTGGAGTTATGAGTCCAGATGTCCAGAAGCTCTTGTCTGCTGTAGGTCAGCAACGCACAGCAATTCTGGATGAATAATCCGGTCAAAAGTAGATAAAAAACCGCTAAATAGCAGATTCTGGAGAGACACTGAGCCTCGCGTTGTTCACGCGCCGCCATCTTGCTGAAGAGTGAGAGTCTGTCTGCAACAGTGTTGGGCAAGTTACTTTGAAAAAGTAATTAATTATAGTTACTAGTTACTTCTTCAAAAAAGTAACTGAGTTAGTAACTGAGTTACAATATTCTAAAAGTAATTAATTACTTGAAAAGTAACTATTGCGTTACTTTTAAAAAAACGTTTAACCCTCTGGAGTCCAGGGTATAATTGGCCATTTTTAACTACTTTTGATTTTCACTCCACATTTCACCTTTAAAAACGATTTACTTTGCTTTGTTTGGTATCATCGTTTTCAGCACAGCCTCACGTGTCTGAATTTACAGTTATGTTTTCATTTTGACGACAAATTTTGACAAATTATTTGTGACACTCGAAAAAAATAATTTCTGTCCTCTATAAAGGAGAACATCACAGCCTGATACCTGCAGGTCTGACAGCAGCAGGTGTATCGCTCCTGTTTCTACCTGGAGACAGCAGTCGCCTCATTGTTCTGACACACAACACAAAACGATCCACAACACTACACACTAACTACACAAGACAACACATTAACTACACACTCCAAACACGCTAAACGTCACAAATCTCTCACATCTCAAAACTCGCTCTCTCTCTCCGTCACTCCTAAAACTTCCCCTGTTTTTTGTTTTTGCTCATAAGCAGAGAGTGCTCGCTGCGCTGTCCTTAGACAGTAAACGTGACGAAACCATTGAGGAAAAAACGCCATGAGCAAGCGCTTTCACAACATAACACCTAAACCACCTAAACATGATGCACCACGCTCTGACTGAGAGATTTCTGAAAAAATTACTATCACTTCCAACATAAATGAAGACAGAAAACTAAACAGCAGTGACTTTTGTATAACTGCATTAGAACAGCAATGCAATGCAAAACACCATTAAACTGAAAATCTGGGTGCTACTACTGCATAGGTACTTACTTTGGAGCGGTTTTCTTGTCTTGGTTTTCCTAAACAAACAAACAAAACAGCAGGTTAAGAAATAAATACTCCAATTCGGACACTTTGGAAGGTTTTCTGTCTCACCATGAATTAAAAAAACAAATGAATCCATGAATCTTAAAAGCACTGGACAAGTTTTCTTTTGTAATGTTTGCATCTTTTAACTGTTGCATTACAATATGGTTAGGCAAGTAAAATAAATAGCGTTGTTTAACCCGGTCACAATACTGTCAATAGTATAGACATTTAATTTAGGAAATGAGTCTCAATCGTTTCAAATAATTGCTAAAATAAATTTAATTTGTAGTTCTAAATAAATTCTAAATGCATTTAGGACGTTTTTTGCTCACTTTATGTCTCGTCCACGATGTTATTTCTCTCTCCAGCAGCGTAGGTTACAATTACATTAGCATTAGTGATGTGTGATACCACTGATTTGCTTTCCGATCCGATACCAAGTAATATTCAGGGTGGTATCGACGATACTGATCCGATACCGATACTTTGTACAAAAACTTATTTTATTTATTGTATCTCAAATTATAGCGTCATAATAATTACAGGACATCAGATTACTTGTTCTTATCACTTAATAACGCAGAGTTCATCATATAGAAATAAAAAAACTGAAGTTGTGCCTATTTGAACACGTTGCCTGCCTGCAGCACTAAAAGACTCCATGAGAGACGTCTGTCTCGCCCTAGCAGCACCTGTCCCTCTCCTCCTCTTCAGTTCGTCTCAAAATACGCTCGTCATATTCTTTGATATGATTTACTCTGAGGTGTTTGACAAGGTTAGTTTTGTTGCCACAACCATACATGCCAACCCTCCTGAATCCAATCCCGTATTTCAGTGCCCCTCCCGAATTTCTCCCAATTTTCCTCCCGGACAACAAAATTGAAAGACCATATCTCAGAATTTATAGCGCGGCCCAGCCAATTCCAGTTTCCAACAATGGCGGCAGCTGCTTCGTTTTAATATTACTCTTATTTCTCTTTCTGGGTCGCAAAAAAACTTTTAACATATTTTCAGGTGAGAATGTAGCTGTGTAAACTTCAAATATCTGAGCCGACCGACACATCGTCTTCAAACCCCCGCGGTCTTTCGCTACTTGGGTTAAACATGATATATAAGTCACTTTGATAACTTAAAAATGTTATTGTTGGGCTTTTTCAGTGTTTTATTTGTTCGTGAGTAAATCGGTTTGGCTGAGATTAAAGTTATTAGATTAGATTAAATTAAACTTTATTAATCTCTCGGGAGGGGTCCTCCGGGGTTTTCACACAGCTGAATAAACGTCAAACAGAAAACTGATTAAACAGAAGTGTGAGACAGTCGAGAGTTTACATCAGTGCCCTGTTATATTTTAGATAGCAAGGAGCAGACGGCAGTTTCACTCCACCGAGGGAGCCTGTGACGTACTACCCGGCTTTCTTTAGACCGCGAAGGCCGGGTCCTCAGGTGGAAGCAGCTTCTGAATTTGGACACCCCCGCTGTTTCCAGGCCGGCCAATAATAACGGTGACATTTAATGTATTTTATCTGATAAATAAACACTGTAAAATGTACTTTGAATGTCTCCCTAATTCTGAGGTCTCAAGGTTGGCAGGTATGGCCACAACACCGCACTTTTTTGCCACATGTATGGCAAATCACGTCTCAGCTGTTTGTGGAGGTAAAATACGTCTGCACATGACTCCAATTACGCTCAACCATTGTTGTGAGTGCGCACGCCAGCAGCTGCAAGACGTAGTTTCTTTCCACTGTGTTCCTGTTAATGAAAAACTACAAATTTACCCTAAATTACTAAAATATCAATATTTTAATGTGAGAATTGATTCTAGAACATAAATGATTGGTATCGGAGGAATCGATATTTCAGGATCGATCCGCACATCACTAATTAACTAACCTAACTAACACAAATCAGGTGATGACGTCATTTAGCAACTTCAAGCGACTTTTAGGACAACCAATAGCGATTTTCCTTACTGAGGAGTTGGCAACACTGTACTTATACAGTAGCTCGCAGTATGATCCATAGAATTTAATGCAAACTTTCCCACAGTAAACCACCAAAATATACATTTTACATCAAACAAATATTACGTTTGACCACAAATAGTGCATAAAGGATAAAAGTGCTTGGTTACATCATTGTCAAAGTTTGGTGAAACCACATTCTAACACAAACGGCATTTTCATTGCTTTTAAACACATAAAAAAAAACACTCGTGAATTTTCGTTAGCAAAATGCTAATTTTAGCAAGAGACTAGCATACCTCTTTAGCAAGCACATGGTCTCAACTCACCAAGATGAGCTACCAGCCGAACAAAGCAAGGTGCTTTCGGACAGTGCAAACACTTGTTTATAACACTTTTTTTGCATTCAAACTCACCAAATCCATCGATAATTCCGCACCACCATCTGCAAACTGTCTCATTTGTTTTCAAAGTGAAAGACCTAGCTAATGCGATGGTGGTCCGATGCCTGGAAGGCGGGACTAATATTGCTTCTAAACAAATGAAATTATTAACACCAAATGTGATCCTCTCTCTAACTTTAGAGAGAAGATCACATTTTGCTTTTCAAAATAAATATTTTTTTCAAAATAAAACAGTGAAAATGTATTTATACAAATAAAAGGATTTGTACAAATCATTTATACAAATAAAAAGAATAAAAAGAGCCGTTTGACGATAATGTTCAAGTCCTCACTCAAAGAAAACTGAGCAAGGGCCTTGGAAATCTGGACCAGGGTGCCTAGGGTCCTGAGGCTGTAGGGTATATACTATTAATTAAAACTTTCCAATCACCAGCTTCTCACTGTTTCTAGATGCTGACGGATTCCTACAGCAAACTGTACAACACCAAAATCAAGACGTTTTTGATGGATGATGTACTCAGTGTTGAAGGGGGCTATGTGAATGGGAGGGTTACTGCCAAACCACCTGTACAAAGCTCAACCAAGGTCAACCTAAGAAATGACATGGGGCTGCCTCGCCTTGGAGTTGACTTTGGACTTCTGAAATCCAAGAAGTCCAACAAATCTTGATATTAATCTTCCAAATGCAAAATTGAATATGAAACAACCCCAGATGAAGGGACATATATTTCTCGTCCCTGTCGTTGGTCCAGGGTTGTGAGGACGGGGGGGACAGCGCTCCACGCTGACACTGGCACATATGATGCATCTTCAATCCAGTTTTCAAACCAGGAGGAATCGTGGATGAATCTCGGGAGTCAGAAGATCGCCCAGAGTCAGGGTTCAAAATTCGGGTTTACACGAAGGATATCAGCACACAGGATTGAGGGCTTGTGTGTTGTGTAGGGCATAATAAAGCGCCGTTACACAGACGTCACATTCACACCGCCCTTTTCTTCGATGTTGAATAGTGACCACTGTGAAAAGTTCTAATGTACATAAAGTTTGTCTTTTGCTCAATCTAATTGTTTCTTTTTTCATAAAAACACGATTATTGAACAATGAACAAAATGAGATTAAATATTTTATTTGAGCAAGGAGACAGGCACCAACAGAGCCGTGTGAATAATCACCATATAATGCAAGATATGCAGCTTTAAAAAGGTTGCCTGTTGTCCTTTGTGCCACTTTTCAAGGTATCTTTATATCCACATCAAGTTTCATGTTTTTTTAATGTTTATCTTTAGTTTCCCCAGTTTAGGTTATTGTTTAGCTTCACCTTTGCCTTTTGTTTTTTAATCTTTTACCATCCTCAATAAATGGCTCGTTTTCTGTTAACATTTACGTTTTTTTTCCATGTTCCTTGGTGTCTGCATTTGGGGTCCACTCCTCAAAATCATACAGTGTGCTGCTGCTACTGTGACAGCCAGACCTAACCAGACCAGAGTTCCTCCAGAAAGTTTCCCAATTATCTATAAAGCCCACATTGTTTCTTGGACACCACTCAGACAGCCAGCAATTTATGGAGAACATGACACTCCTGGTGTGATTGGGGAGGGGACTACAGTCTGACATTGTGTTTGCAAAGTTACACACTGATTCAATATTGATTTTAGTGACCTCTGATTGACGTAACCGGGTGTCATTATTGCTGATGTGAATTATACTTTTACTGAATTCAGGTTTACCCTCAGCCAGCAGTTTTTAAATTTCCCTCAGTGCCGCCTGCTCTGGCCCCTGGAAGACAACTGACTATGGTTGCTGGTGTCTTCACATGTCTCAGAACAGAATCACTAATTAGCAGAGTTTGTGAGCTTTGTGTGATTTAATAAGTATCTGAGGCTGAGACCACAGGACTGTAAAACATGATTGTTGGGCTTCATATCTGTACTGAACAGTCATATAAGATTAGCTAGTAAATAACAAATAGTTAATGTTGTTCATGAGACTAAAGTCAGTGTAAATATGAGATGGCCAATATTATAGTTATTATATTAATCATTATTAGTTATTACAGCAGTGAGCTTGAACTCTCAAATCAAATCACTTCTATTGTCACATCACATGTGCAGGTACACTGGTACAGCACATGTGAGTGAACTCTGTGTCAAATACTGAGCTTCAGTAAAGATTCAAGTTGCATTTATTTATATTTCCTATCACCTTAAATCTTCCCTTAAAGACACTCAAGTATCTTTGACAGTGTATATATAGATGTATTATATATAAGAGACAAATATTGTTCTTTTAATATGTTGGCATTACTAAATTTGGTTCAATGCTTATATATGTGTGTAAAAAGCAAATGTACGAGCTGTGATAACTGTGTCTGATAGAATGAAGAGTAGACTGATATATTAAATATTCCTTTATTGGGTGAGAAAATCAGACCATGTCATAACTGCTTTAAGTCATACAGAATAGATATCAGAGCCTTAAACAGGCTGACTTCTGCTAAATGGGTCAAACTGGGCAGAAAGTCTACAAACACATAACATCCTTATAGAATATGATGTAACACTATAGATCAACTTACCTCAGAATATATAAAGCATATAAACAATTACAGCGATATGATGCAACAAACACAGCAGTGCTACTAATCCAAAATACTCAAAGCTTCATAGAACTGAAACAAACATTTATTTTTAGCTCCATTCAGCTGCTGATACATACTTTAGGTTTCTGAACATTAAACTTGTTGCTGCCTTTCATAGTGTGTAACTTGAAGGCCCTGAGTACTTTCTCCCACACTGAAAACACTGGGATGATACAATTATTTGAACATTACCTAATAAGACTGATTCAGGACAGACAATTAGTTATTTTAAACTTTTCTAGCAGTCCTTCACAAACAGGGAACAGTCTGTCTATTCTCTCCATCTGTCAGCTGCTGCTGGCTCTTCCTCCTCCTCTTCCTCACACACTGCTGAGTTTGTCCTGGTGGATCATTGGGGGTGCAAAGCCTCACAGATGATGTGCAGCAGTGGGTCCCTCAGTCTGTCCTCACTCTGGACACTTGCAGTCGTCACACATGGGAATCAAATGTGTGATAAGCTGCAGGATTCAAACACAAGTGTAACTTATAAACACATGTTCATACTTTTATTCCACAATCAGAGAGAAAGAAACAGAGAGAGAGTGCAGGACAGACAGACAGGTGACAGTCTCAGGTGTATACACTGCTACAAACAGAAGGATTTAGTGTTATTACGAGTGCTAAACAAGAAGAGTTCCCAGCTGGTACAGTGGACACATGTGTGACTGCTGTGATTAAAGCATCTTTCTTTCAGCTTAATGAGTGTAGGAACCATAATTAAATGTATTGAATTTTTTGATGATCACTGGGTTTTCATTTGTTTGGTTGCTATGGTGATGTGTAATGGGAGTCACGTGGGTGCTAGCGGTGACATTAAGAGGGCGTTGTCAGTCTGTCATTCACTGGTTTTGATTTTGACAGAGAGGAGGGCTGGGTAGCCGTAGTTTTTGTTGACCGCTGCACAACATGTTTCGTCTTGTTACATTAGAGCCTGTGACGTTGTAAGAGTCCAAATCTCGAGATGACATTACTCTGTAAACACTTTAATAAACAAGCAAACAATTCCACCTCTCGCATTATTGCTAAAGTTGACAGCGCGTCAGGCAAATAGGCGGGCTCCATCCCCGGCCTCTAGCGACTGTGGAAGTCGCTACAATGAGTGAAGCGTCAGCTCGTTCAAACACACGTTAAAGTCCGTTTGGCTCAACACCACCGAACAGAGGCAGCAATATAACTTAGCTAACATTAACAGTGCAGTGAATCCTGCTTGTGCCGTGATATTCAGGACTGCAAACCGAGCAGCATCACTGACTTTCAGCCTGTTGTGTTTGTGGATATATGACTGACTTTAATTATCCACAAAATCATCACATTCTCTGTAAGATTAAGGTCGACTATCTAACGGCGTATAAAGTAAAGACTTTAAAACAAAGTAAACGCTGAAAGTACAAACATCGCTAATGTCACATAACTTTGCCGGCATGTGGCCAACAGTAATGTTTTAATGTTCCTCGTTATTAAACATTTGCACATAAATAAGTGACATAATATTCAGAACTTACTTTTGAAAGTTTACTCTTTGGCCGCTCTGCTTCCACTTCGTTGAAGTGTCTCCCAGTCCCAGTGCACTTGTTAGCATGTGTCACTACCCGATCCGTACCGGAAACCCGATTGGTACCCCGCATGCGCAAATCTTACGTCACTTCCTCTCTTTGCCAACATTGCGACATTCAATATATTTGAATGATACGGTTAGCGCCCAGTTAGCTCCTAGCATTTCTCAACAGCTCTGCCTCCTTTTCGACTGCCCGGGACATTTAAACAATGGATAATCCGTTTACAAACAAATTCATGCTTTTCTCCTCAACAGAGAGCGTTCCCCGATTGAACAACAGCGCCGTAAAATAAGAAGAATGGCGCCTTATTACAGACTTAATAATATTGATTTAGCAATGTGTCACGTGAAGATTCATCAGCCAGATTAAGTGTTTACTGACAATTGACAGTGATAGTGGACATCATCATCACTATTCCAGTCAATCCTCTCCACACAGACGAGCATAAACACACTCGACTATCACTAAATCAAATTTAACACGCGTTTGTAATGACGCCAATTCAGTTTACAATAGGGTTCATTCGCTCAGTCAGAAGGTGGCAGTATCCTCATACACTGGGGAGTAAACTGCCATTAAACGAACAGAAGAAGAAGAAAACATCTGCACATGCGCGGTACGGATCGGGTAGACCCGATTTGTACGGTCCGACTTTGCACATGCGCAGTAAGGATCGGGGAGTCCCGATCCGTAACTATCTTTTTATTTTTCGTTTTTGTCTACATTGTACTGAAATGCTTCATTATTGCAAACATTTTAAGATATACTTATTATTCTTAACATCTTAACTGATACTCTGACCCATAACTATCGTAAAATGCTACGACCGGAAGTAGACACCTTTCGCGCATGCGGGGTACCGATCGGGTTTCCGGTACGGATCGGGTAGCGACAGCATGTTTTGGTCAACTGGTCCGTCCGGTTATTGTCTCCCCAGAAACATTTCCATTGTGTTTTTTCCTATTTCCGTTGTGTTGTGTGTGCTTTTGCAGCGCTTTTCTTTTTGCAGCGCTTTTCTTTTTGCAGCATTTTTCTTTTTGCAAGTGTTTTTCTTTTTGCAGAATTTTTCTTTTTGCAAGTGTTTTTCTTTTTGCAAGTGTTTTTCTTTTTGCAGCATTTTTCTTTTTGCAAGTGTTTTTCTTTTTGCAGCATTTTTCTTTTTGCAAGTGTTTTTCTTTTTGCAGCATTTTTCTTTTTGCAAGTGTTTTTCTTTTTGCAGCATTTTTCTTTTTGCAAGTGTTTTTCTTTTTGCAGCATTTTTCTTTTTGCAAGTGTTTTTCTTTTTGCAGCATTTTTCTTTTTGCAGCGCTTTTCTTTTTGCAAGTGTTTTTCTTTTTGCAGAATTTTTCTTTTTGCAAGTGTTTTTCTTTTTGCAAGTGTTTTTCTTTTTGCAGAATTTTTCTTTTTGCAAGTGTTTTTCTTTTTGCAGCATTTTTCTTTTTGCAAGTGTTTTTCTTTTTGCAGCATTTTTCTTTTTGCAAGTGTTTTTCTTTTTGCAGCATTTTTCTTTTTGCAGCATTTTTCTTTTTGCAAGTGTTTTTCTTTTTGCAGCATTTTTCTTTTTGCAAGTGTTTTTCTTTTTGCAGCATTTTTCTTTTTGCAAGTGTTTTTCTTTTTGCAGCATTTTTCTTTTTGCAAGTGTTTTTCTTTTTGCAGCATTTTTCTTTTTGCAGCATTTTTCTTTTTGCAAGTGTTTTTCTTTTTGCAGCATTTTTCTTTTTGCAAGTGTTTTTCTTTTTGCAGCATTTTTCTTTTTGCAAGTGTTTTTCTTTTTGCAGCATTTTTCTTTTTGCAAGTGTTTTTCTTTTTGCAGCATTTTTCTTTTTGCAGCATTTTTCTTTTTGCAAGTGTTTTTCTTTTTGCAGCATTTTTCTTTTTGCAGCATTTTTCTTTTTGCAAGTGTTTTCTGAAGTTGCAGTCCGTTTGGCCTCTCAGGGCCACCGTACTATATAAATAAAACTGTACTTTTACCTTTTACTTACTTTCTTTACTCACTTTGTATGTTATTGCAATAACACTTTTTTTTATTTTTTATTTTTTTTTATTTTTTTTACAAAAGTAACAGGGATTGAAACTTCATTGGTAATTTTCCAGGCAAAAACATTATCCTCATTCAGAACCTCATTGGCTTACGGAATGTTGATGTTATTTAAAAAGATTCAAACAAAAATATGACCTCATTCAAAAATGTCATGTGACTTATGGAATTCTGATGTCACAATCCTCTAAAGCTTTGATCCTTTGAAGCTTTGATCGTCATGAATCCTTAAATAGGGGTGAGGATGTACAACTTTTAGTCCGTTATTTGCAGCACTTATGTTAGCAGCATTCAAACGTTCGCCAGTAAAACATTTTGAAACATTTGGATCCTTTTTGTAGTCACGGTATACAGACTCCAACATGTCTCAGAAAGATCAAGAAAGACAAGAAGTTGACCCCAGCTCTATTCCGTGGTATGAGTCCCTAGACCCTTATATCAGCTCTCTTCCTTGGGACGAACAGGTAGAATTAGAGGAACAGCGATTGGAAGAAATGCAAAATGAAAATCTCATGAACAGAGAGAAGATTAAGATCCTGACGGAAGAAAATGAGAGAAAGAGCACTGAATTAGAAAAATTATCCTACCAGCTTCAAGAAAAAGAGGGTATTATTGAGGAGAAACAATGGGCTCTCCAAGATAAGAAGAATCAGGAGCTCCAAGAAAAGCTTGATGAAGCTTTGGAAAAAATTAAAGATCTGCTCCAAAAGGAGAAAAAAGAGAGCATTAAAGGGGATACAATGCTCAAGAAGAATCAAGAGCTCCAAGAAAAGCTTGACGAAGCTCTAGGAAAACTTAAGGAAATCCACCAAGACAAGAAACAACAGCCAACAGAGCAGAGAGACCTGCAGAGCAAACTCCAAGGCATGGAGGAAAAATACAAAGCGCTGCAGGTGAAGTATGATAAAACTCTGCACAAAAATCAACAGTTGTTTCAAGACAAGAAGCAACTGAGAGAGCAACGGGAAATGCTCGAGAAAGGAACGGACTCCAAGGTTGAAGTCTTGGAGGAAAAATTGAAAATGCTCCAAATAACTCTTGAGGAAACACTGCTCAAAAATAAAGAGTTGCTTGACGAGAAAGACCAACAGAAAATACAACAGGAAGAAATGGATTGCAAGCTGAGGAACATCGAGAAACACAATGAAGGCTTGCAAGTAATTCTTGATGAAGCTCTGGAGAGAAATAAAGAGATCCTCCAAGACAAGAAACAACAGCCCACAGAGCAGAGAGACATGCAGAGCAAACTCCAAGGCATGGAGGAAAAATACAAAGCGCTGCAGGTGAAGCATGACAAAACTCTGCACAAAAATCAACAGTTGCTTCAAGACAAGAAGCAACTGGAAACGAAACAGAAAGAAATGGACTCCAAGCTTGAAGAGATGGAGGAAAAACACAGAGGGCTCCAAATCAGGCTTGATAAAAAAGTGCATGGAAATAAAGAGTTCATTCAAGAGAGAGAGCAACAGAAAATGCAACAGGAAGAAGAAAAACTTATTCTCCAGAGGAAAATTCAAGAACTCCAAGAATTGTATAATGAAACGAGGTACAAAACAACTGTACTGGACGGAGAAAAGAAAGAAATGGAAAAACAATGCTCAGCGATGCAGAGTAGCATCAATGAAATGCTGAGAAAAAATACCGAACTTGAGGAACTTTCAAAGAACTTGAAGTGCAAAAACACTGAAATCCAGGTGCAAAAGCAAGAACAACAGAAAACACATAAAGACCTGCAGTGTAGACTTCAGGAAATCCAGAAGAGAAACCAGCAGTTGGAAGACATGCACAAGAAAGTAGAACAGAGAAATACAGATGTGCACAAGGCAAAGCGAATAGAGGAGGCAACAGTTAAAGAACTGAAAGACAAGCTTGAAGAAAAACAAGAACAATTAGAAGACATGGTGAAAAGATGCAACAAACTTGAGAAAGAAAACACAGAAACAATGGATGAGCTGAAAACCCTCATCATTGAGAAAAAGGTGCTCGTCGAAGAATATCTTAAAAAGAAGAAAAAACGCTTCTTCTGGTTCTGGAGGAGGGACACTGCTGCTTCTCACCTGATGTAACCTCGTCTTCCTCCACCTTTATTCCAACTTAATTTTCCCCCTTCCCATTCCCCTCCCTCCTTTTCTTTTTTCACCCTCACCCCCCGACCAGTCCCGGCAGTTGACTGCCCCCTCCTGAGCCTGGTTCTGCCATAGGTTTCTCCTTTAGATTTCTTTCACTTTAAAGGAGTTTTTCCTATCCACTGTCGCCTGGTGCTTGCTCAGAGGGGATTGTTGGGGTTTTCTATCCCCCCCCCCCCTTTTTTTTTTTTTACCTCTTTTCCCCCTTCTACATTTTCCTTTACCCAATAAATACAATTGGCCACATTTTACATGTGTTTGAAAAATGTCTTCATTCAACAATAATTCATCTTAGGTATAAAAACAAGAAATGTGTAATAGCTGCATGTGTGTTTGTGTGTGTGCATAATATACATACTTAACTTGTATCCCAGAAAGAATTAATACTAGATGGGTAGAGACAGGTTTTAAAGACTACAAATGAAAACATGTGAGTCCTATAATCTAAGCTCGTTTCACCAATAGGTGATGTTACATTTTAAATTAGGCACTTCATTACAGGACTGTCATTGTACCGAGGTACATTAAATAACATGAAAATGGATTTCTCGTGTCTCAGGTGACCTCGCTGTGAAGGTATTAACTTGTTGAATAATTTAGCTCTGCAATAGCAAAGTTATTTCTCACCACAGAGATGAGGGAATTTCACAAAGTCAAAATTAAAACTTGCAAACATTACACGGGGAAGGCAATAATTCAACATGCCAACAAGGCATCAAGGAAATAAAGACATCTCAGTATCAGCTCTCTTCATGTCGTCTACTGACAGCTAAATGAGCACAATTCTATGGTCTTCTTGGCTTTTGGCATCTATTCCTCAGCTGAAGGTTTATACATCATCGTAATCAGGACAGCCAGGCTGGGAGACAGATCCAAAATTCTCAGTCAGTGATGAAAATCAAGCTTTTTTAGTTCCATCATATTAAAGCAAATTACATTTTCATTTCCATTTGTCCTGACAGGAAATAGCAGAAAATGCCACATTTTGTTTAAACATGGGCTGAATGCTATGCAGGTTAATATCTGAGCTGATCTCGTGGTACAAAACAAACAAAAATCGTTCCTATTTTCACACGTGAAGTCAAAACTTTCTGGGAAGTTGAGTATATTGGATGTTTAATGGTAGAAACAGACTTTTTAGACTTCTAGAGACTGACTGATGTGAGTTTAAATCAAATCTGAATCCGATGTGCTTATCTTTCTAGTTGTGGTCTGCAAAGATGTCAGGTTTTTAAAACTAATTAAAGGGCAATAGTGTGATATTTTGTATTTATTTATTTCCTTTTTTTTTTGTCCTTCTTTAAGAAATTTGTATTGAAATAAAAACAAGTGCAAGGGCTTTTATTTTGTCCTGATGAAACCCACTTTACTATACTTGACATAATTCTTTTTGATTTACACAGATATGCAGATATACTACATGTGTAACATTCATGTCATTGTTTAAATGTTTAATAATAAAGTACATGAATAACTTGAGCTTATTATATATCATAGTAAAGTATATTTCCTATTAACTAGGCAGGTCATTCTCTTTCTCTTGACAACGCTGTCTTTAAATAAAAATATATAATTCTCTATATTCCTATCTATTCCAAACAACGGTAGTAAGTAACAAAGTTTCAAATTTGTCTTTCACTTTGACTCTTAATTTAATAATAATAAAATAATGAACAAGAGGTCAGAGGTCAAATGTGGCATGATACCTTAAATCTTTCTATGACACTTTCTGTATGTGGACCAGAGATGGGCAATAACGCATAATCCGATTACTTTTTTCAAGTAACGAGTAAAATAAGGGATTACTATTGCAAAAAAGGTAATTAGATTACTGTTACTTTCCCGTTAGCACGCTGTGTTACTGCGTTACTACGTTACTAAACCGTGATTTCGTTTGCGAGAGTGTCTCGTGACAATGATGTAAGCGTCGTTCGTGGCAACAGCTGTGTGCAGATCAAAAATGGATAATATAACGAGTGCGGGAGAGAGAACGACTGTGCAGCGTTTAAAGCGTGGAAGTACTGACCTTACTTCGAGTTTGATTCCATAAAAAGTGACAAAAACATTAGTGTCCGCTGTACACTGCATGGGAAGAAAACTTCTTTTTACAGCGAAAAACCCCCTAAACTACCGAGCAAGCACCGAGTACGCTGCCACGGGAATGTGAAATTCACAGAGAAACTCCAAGATTCTTCCACTGACATGTGGCACACCTGCACCAGGGAAAACCTCTGCCTGCCTAACTCCTGCTAAGCAGGGGAAAATAGAGCAACAGGACCACTGAGTCTTTGATTTGATTTGATTTTTTTTCTGCTGTGTTTTACTTGCATCTATTTGAAAGAGTGAGTGTAAACACAAAAAACTATTTAATTTTATGTGCTGGAATGTGCAGAAAACAGGTTTAAATGTTAAACAAATTTCTTCCAGTCAGACAATGTTGCATATGATTTAATTTTTGCTTGATGCATAAAGTTAAAAGATTAAAACTAATAAAAATAGTTTTAAAAAGAGACTTTTTCATTTGATTACATTTTATATGGTGGATTATGCAGAAAAAGTAGAATTGGGCTGAAAGATCTATTGCTTTATCACCTATTCAGGTTGTAAATCATGTTTTTTAAAAGTAACTAAAAAACTAATTACTTTTGAAAATAAGTAATCAGTAAAGTAACAGGATTACTTTTGGGGGGAAATAAGTAATCAGTAATTAGTTACTGATTCCTTTTTTCAAGTAACTGGACCAACACTGATTGTGATTACTTTGGTTGCAATCAGATTGCCATGGTCACCTGCAGTTTGCATGTAGGATGCCAACTACTCACCAAGTGGTGGACAAAGTTTGGTTTGGTTTAGTTTGGCTTTCATCTTTACTTTTGCGCCCTCCTGTGTCTCATGGTCTAATCAGCCACTTGTGCATTTATAATCCCTCCTTTCCCTCTGCTTTGCCTCACAAACAGCATGCACACCTGACTTGACTGCCAGATCAAATAAATAAGGTCAGTATAAAAAGAAAAGGAGCAGAGAGAAGAAAACATTTAAAGTCCCCCCATCAAGCAAAGATTTATCAGTAAAACCTGGCTTTTGGCAGCGTTTGGGAAAACAATTCATCCAAAATTAAATCAAAGTATTAAGCATGCAAGCAAGCAATTTATTTATATAGCACTTTCAGAAAAACACAGCTGAACACAAAGTGCTGTACACTTGGCATGCCAAAAATGATACATGAATAAGTAAAAAAAAAAAAAAAAAGATTTACCCAAAATAAATAAATAAGAATAAATAATAATAAAATGAGAACAAATAGCGCAAAATAAAAATGTATGAAATGATAATTAGAATTAAAAACAATAAAATCTGTGTCATACAGAGTCATATGCCAATGATTAGAAATTTTCTCACAATCTCATAAAGAATAGTGTCATTTATAGTACCTCTACTCTCTGCGTTTATGTGGTCATTTATATGGCGTGTCATACAAAACCTAAACTGTTTTAGGTTTTCTAGCATCACTTCTGATGCTTTCAATCATTGTTTCCACACAAATTTTGCTTAAATGAATGCATGTGCGCGTCACACTCCTGGTGTTAATGCACAAAACAAGCAGTTCCAGTACTTGCAGATGTTGACTTGTAATACACAACACCCCCAATGGGTTAAATAAAGAAGCATAAGCAGATATTTACTTGATAAACTGTCTCAGCCATGAACAGAGCTCAACAAATGTTGTGTTTGTGAACACTAGAAACATCGTGCACTCTATATATGAAGACGTAGATTCTCTTTTTCACATGTTAGCATGTTGTTTGGCCCACAGCTGTGGCTTACATTACCGCAGCTGTGATAAAATGATCAGGAGTAGTTCTATGTGCACATTAAGCATCTCCTGTAAGTTTCCTTGTACTTCCTTGCAGGTCTATGTGGGAGGAGGCAAATATGTTCACCTTTGTGTTTACGAGAAACTCCCGGCTTATGGAGGAACGCTCAAGCTGACCAGGCTGCAGCATCCCAACAGTCAACATGACAATATTGAGTCATATTGAGAATTTCAATCACAGAACCTGTAAAGTGGGGTTAGGCGAGATGTGCTTACGTGTTGGTGCCATACTCTACGCTGTTCTAGCAGCTCTAACATTGATTTATGCATTTGATAGCATTTAGGCCAAGTTAAACTGAAAAAGATTAAAAGAATGGCTGCACAGTGAAAGGACGGGCGGGCATGTCCCAGTAGCTGTCACATCACGTGAAAACTATGGATTGATCGATACTGAAAATGCAGGGTCTGTCAACAGAACACAAAGCAAACATGAAGTGCTCCCTATGTCACTACCTGATGACGTGCTTGCCTGTGTTAGTCACAGCTGTTTCCTGAACTGCACAACTTGAAATTTCCCAAATGTGCTTGACTGCAGTGATAAACTACTCGTTCTGTGAAGCACTTTGGCATACCTGTGGTTTTTTAAATGTGCTATATAAATAAAATTGTATTGTATTGTATTGTACAGATAACAGACCATCGAAGCAAAATTCAAATGTCTGGCACAGCAGACGGTAAACAATTTGTCTCTAGAAGCAGATCACGATCGAGTTTGTTCGGACACAGTAAACGTATTAAACCACCTGAAAACACACAACATCCTGCAATCTAATGAATGCATGAAGGGCAAGAGCAACAATGCAGTGACTGCTAATGTGAATCGTCTCTGAACTCAGATGTCCATAAAAGCTACTGTTACTTCAGTGCAAAGCAAAAGCCTCAAATATAATAACAACACTGTTATCTCAAATAGCATGGCACTCAAAATTAGAGATGTACATATAGGCCCTTGGGGGTGGGTACTTTGTTTCTCTCCCCCTTAAGTTCAGTAGGTATAACGAAATTGTATTAAATAAATAAAGTTTTTGGAAATTTGAATTTCAATCACAGCTCACACCCTGTATTTTCACTTCCCGGCAGACTCAAGAGTATTTTGTCATACGCTCTCTTTTGTTTTGTTTTTTCAAGTTACTCATTACTTTCAAAGTGACTAGTTACCAGGGAAAGTAACTTTGGTTTTACTCAGAATTCTTCTACTAATGTGTTGCTTCCCTAACTGGATACCAGCAAGGATGCCAGTCTTCTAGCTTGCTTACATGTTAGCACTATCCTGCCACAAGTGCACTGTGCCACCTAATGGCCTGAACCTAAAATGCCAGTGTAGTAGTGTGAGTGCAATTTAATGATGAAATGAATGAAACTAAATTTGAAATTAACAATGTTTTTTTAATGTGTCACTTTTTAATCTGTCTGTTTTAATCTATTTCTATTGTTTCAAACCTCTATAAATGCAAACACATCATTTTGGAGTTGATGCAGCAGTGTTATAAATCTAATCATTGTACGTAGTATCACTAGGAAGAAGCAGTGGATGACAAAACACGACATACAGTGTGTTGAAACTTTTCAAAAGTATATTTATTTTTGCCATTGAAATTGGTAGAAAGTTTACTTTTAGCAGTGCCAACATTAAACTGTGCCTCAGACCATTTAGGAGCTGTAGGTATCAAAATAGTGCAAAAATGGTTCAACATGAACACAGTGAGGTTTGTCCATTCTGTGTAAACTCTAAGCTGAACTGCACCAACTGCAGACCTCATGTTCAGTAATGATGGGCAAACTTTAAAGTATTTTGAGCCTCACAAAGAAACATAAAATAAATAATAAGTATTTTCAGCCTCATAAATAGTCTAGATTTAACCAAAATAATAATTCATCCAGTCAGGCCAAGTAGATAAATAAAATATGATGGTAGATTAAGTGCTTCAGTGGATTCTAGCCTACGTCACAGCGTCACGTGCGCTTTTTATGTCCAACATGGAAACTGCAGTCGTGGTGCTTTCGGTTGTACTCGGAACTCGGACATTCTGCCTTCTGAGTAGGAAGATGTAGGTAACTCCAGACTGCAGATGAGCTGCATATGTGTTTAGTAGTAATTTGTTTTTGTAGAGGGCTAGCAAAACAACCGTTTTCGAGGGCGTTGCCATATTGGAATCCCGACTTCTCTGACGAGGCTAACCAGAACGCCGTTTACTCGAGTGTGACATCATTCCCAGGTCCGTGTTCCGATTCCGAACGCAACACACAAAGTAACGAATAAGGACCCTATCTAAATCCCAGTAATGATAAACGCAGGGCTGGACTGGGACAAAAAATCGGCCCGGGCATTTTGACTGGTGACCGGCCCACCATGGTATTATAGGAAAAACCAGAAATCCTTTGAATGAAAACAAACGCTGTTGTCACAGTGATGGACACTGTCTTGCTGGTACATATGTATCAGTCTAATAAACTTAAACCTACACCATCCTCCCTATTCTGGTATTATGAACAGTACCCGAGAGTAGACTGCTTGGTCGAGTTAACCTCCTGAACTATCTACAACACATGGTGAAAACCTGAAATTAAGACAGAGAAGACTAGAGGTGAGACATGATCATTACTGATTACTGATGACAGATTTAGATATATTTTCATAAACCATTCATTTGCCACATCAATAAACAGCATGGCAGGGCAAAATATTTTTTCTAACATGGCAACCTTTAAAAAGTGAAAGGAGACAGAAAGACAGGTGAGAAAGAATAAAACTTAATTGACTTTTTGATGGCATTTTACACACAGTACTGGTACAGAATCTGGAAAATGTGGGGAAAATACTGGCATCATATACAGTACTTAGCTAGAACTGAAGAAATTATGATGGGACCCTAAAAAAATTACTATGTACAATAATGGATTTCTATACATTTTACATCAGATGAAAATGTTTGTTGTAAGATTCAGATAATTATTTGTTAAAAGTGAGAAATTTTAAATGAGAATATGCCCCCCTTTCCCTGTTAATGCCCTACCTGCCCCCCAGGCAAAACTTTGCTAGACCC
The DNA here is from genome assembly GCF_963576455.1 of Neolamprologus multifasciatus. Lineage (NCBI taxonomy): Eukaryota > Metazoa > Chordata > Actinopteri > Cichliformes > Cichlidae > Neolamprologus > Neolamprologus multifasciatus. The sequence continues at coordinate 34,788,712 of NC_140444.1, read as the reverse complement.
GCCCCTGCACAGTTACCAGCTGTCAGCTACCTAAAAAAGGATCCTGGTGTTATTTCTCAGAAACAGTTCATAACTTCCCTTCAACTCATTCATGTCACCTAAAAGGTAAACTTGTTTCTCCATCACCTGTTCAGCTCTGATGATTCAGTAAGGACATCTCCTGGTTTCATCTTCATGTTTCCCTCTCACCAGATAACCAAACCGACATCATGACCAGCAGCTTTTACAGATTTTTTCCATTATCCTTGTAGTCTTTATTGTCCTGCAAGGTAGTAGTTTCTTAAGCATGGTAGAGCCATCCCTCCTCTTTCTTATCCTTGCTGCAGAGCACTGAAATGATTCTAGGTTTCATAACCTGCCAGATGAATTAGGAAATCTATTTGTCCCACTCTCTAAACTCATTATCACTTACTTCTACCGACAGTGTTCAAAAATATATAAAAGACGAGGGAGGATATTCATCTTCATTTTAAAATGGTATAAGGTTCCGTCTTTGAGAGTTTAAGTTTAAATAATCAGCAATTATATCAGATATAATGTCAGGCACATACCACACTGTGCCCGTGCACATTGTGCAAAAATATCACTTTGCACAATTATAAGTGAGGGTGGAAGATGATCGTAACAGATGGCAGAGAGAGGGGAATCTTTCCCTGACATTTGCATGCTTTTTCCAAACAAACACGATCGACATAAACTTGTGCAGCTAGTCGCTGTGAATGGCAGGTGTGGCCATTCATTCCTTTGAGGCACTGCCTCGCTTTCTGTCATTTCCATATAAATTCTATGTTTACTATTAAAAGTCCCTGTTATTGATGTGAGTTAACGTGAGTCTTAAAGTGTCTGACCTGAACCACAATGTCAGAAAGTTGTGTCCAAAAGAGGAAAGTAAAAATTGTTTTAAAAATACTCAGTCAGTGAAAATAGCTGACAGTGATATGACCCGTACCACATACAGGAGAAGACCCACAACATTGTCAAACTCATTTCTTTAACAAAACAAGCCAGAGATGTTTCAGTGTGAGAATAAAACCTGAAGTCTTTCCAATTCTGTATTTATGTTTACAGCCTTACATGCAAATTCTTACATACAAAACAACATTTTTACATTTAATTTTAAATCCTCACCAAGGACATCATAAAAATGCAAAGGCGTAATTTACAGTGGTTCCCAGCATTAAGCACCACTTAATGATCAAAATAACAAAGAAGGTAGAAAAACAAATGTCTTTTTGGTTCATCAGGCTGAGAGTGAGAATGACTTTAAGGGATTTCACAGTAGTTATGTACAAGAATTACAGATCCTTCCATCATCATTTTTTTCTAAAATGTATCTTGAATAAAAACACTTTTGATAACAAAACAAATACATGTTAACTTGTTTTGACTAAATATGATGATGTGGGAACTTTCAGGCTAAATATCTTTAGCCTGAGTCTCAGGTGTGTCAAACATGTCGCTCACTCTACCCACTGTCTGCCACACTGCACCGAAGTAAGAAACCGATAAAGCATTAAATGATGAACTGTTGAAATAAATAACAGAAGATTGACATTATTTTTTGTATAAATGATACCATTAAACAAAAGCATCTCTGTGTCTTTCATAGTGGGCACAAAAACATTTCTGTAAATTAATAGAAATTGTTGATCATTTTGATTATGGAGCAAAGCACAGAAAAAGAACTCCCAGTACTGTCTCTGTATTTTATTTTTTATATTTATTTAGAGTATAAGCTCAGTAGATTTCTTTGTAATGACATTAGATTGGCTGAATGTGGAAAAACACCACAGGCTGCTCAGCACAGGTTTCATACATGAAGAAGAAGAAATTTAAAATTGTGGCAGTCTTTGTTTTATTAAGCAAACATTTTAGTTTTAATGATCTAACACACAAAAGGGCTGTTTGTGACTCTTGAACTGAACACCTGCTGTAACCTGACTGCACTTTACACCAGCTGTTCCTGCTCCTCCTTGTCATCTGTCTGTGCTGCAGTCAGAGCCTTTGAGGATTCATCAGGATTCAGTCAGGATGAGAGTATACCTAATGAAGAGAGATGAAACGCTCAGACTGAAACAGCTTCACTCATAAAACATGTGCATGTATTTCATAATAAGTCATTTGCTGAGTGTCACTTGCTCCAACTCCAATAATGCAAATAAACAAACCTCAGTCATCTCTACAGGTTCATTTGGTTCAGTTTTTAAGATGATGCGCTTCTTCCTCCTGGATATAATAAAAACAAAACAAAACAACTTTAGTATAAATGTTATGAACTTTCAACTTTCGAAGTAAGGGTCTAATGGGAAAATAAAAGAGGAGTAAAGTGTTTGTATTGTTTTACCTCGTCAACAGACTCAAGACAAGCAGAGGAATCAGGATCAGGACCACCAGAGTCAGCCTGATGATATTCATGATTATTATTTCGGATTTCCTTAAAACAGAGACAAATACATGGCAGAGATTTCTCAGCAGTAAGATTAGATTGTTTGCCAGGTGATGCTATTAGTTATTTATTGTCATAATCCACTCATACAAACGTTTTTCCTTTAAAATTAATGAATAAATAACTATTTTAAATATTGTATACAGTAAAACAATTATATTAATATACTAGAAGATGCATTTTCTGAAGAAACAGCAGTGTGAATGCTGATAACTGATATTTTGAGCGGAAATGAAATAATTGCTGAATGTTAAGTGAAAAATAAAGAATTTTTCACTTGAAAACAAAAGTGCAGAACGGTTGAAAACTGAAGTTCACACAGAAGTTGAAAAATAGCCGAACATGTTTAAAATGTGTATTAGAAAAACCTGAGTAATGACAAAAGAAAATTTAGAGTCAGAAAACATCTGAATAAATATTAAAAGTTCATATTCTGCATCTCTGAGCTTTGGAAGACACGCTGTCTGAAAGAAAACAACGATGGTTTTGTTTTGAGGTAAAAACAATGGCTGTAGATCAAACACTGTTGTTTTCTTTCTTCTATGCTTAATCAGCATCCAAACTAATTACTGTATAAATGTGTGTACTGTATTTACTTTACATTTGTTATTTTAAGGAGTGTAAAATTTACTTGTGACAACAGTCAGCTGTAAGGTGGAGTTATGAGTCCCTCTGTTGTTGTGGGCCACACAGTAATAACTCCCACTGTGCTCAGGTCTGATGTTGCTGATGGTGAAGTTGTGTCCTGATGCTTTAGGTGAGTCTTTATCCTCCTTGTACCAGGTGTAACTAGCTGCTGGGTTAGCATCACTGCTACAGGTCAGAGTGACTGAACTGCCCTCCACTATCTCAGCAGAGGGACTCACTGACACAGAGGGAAGCTTTGGAGCATCTGGAGGAGGAAACATACAACATATAATTACAATATATACAATATATAGTTAGAACCAAATTTTCAAATATTAATAGCTTATATTCTAAAAGGAAAACATTGTAAACTTCCCAAAACCAAACAAATCAGCTTTATTGAGGAGTAAAGGAGTAAGAGAAGTGAACTCACACACTGTTAGAATGGAAAAGCTCTTATCCTTTCACAGCACAGTTTGATTGTGAAAACTTGTTTGATTTCAATATTAGAGGAAACTCAATGAAACCGCTTTGCTTTGAAGAATTGCTTTGTGTATAATGAGAAGCTGCAGTTGATGTTCTCAGTTGGATAAAGTCGTCTGTTATTTAAAGAAATGTCACAAATATTTGTATGAACACACTTTTGAAAGTGGAAATGATCGGATCAAACTTTATATCACTATTTACTGAGATTTTGATGTAGACATTTGTAATGTTTCTTACATGTGTTCATATACAGTGGCTTGCAAAAGTATTCGGCCCCCTTGAACTTTTCCACATTTTGTCACATTACAGCCACAAACATGAATCAATTTCATTGGAATTCCACATGAAAGACCAACACAAAGTGGTGTAAACGTGAGAAGTGGAACGGAAATCATACATGATTCCAAACATTTACAAATAAATTTACAAATAAATAACTGCAAAGTGGGGTGTGTGTAATTATTCAGCCCCCTTTGGTCTGAGCAGTCAGTTGCCCATAGACATTTCCTGATGAGTGCTAATGACTGAATAGAGAGCACCTGTGTGTGATCTAATGTCAGTACAAATACAGCTGCTCTGTGACGGCCTCAGAGGTTGTCTAAGAGAATATTGGGAGCAACAACACCATGAAGGGATAAAGTTATGGAGAAATTTAAAGGAGGCTTAGGCTACAAAAAGATTTCCCAAGCCTTGAACATCCCACGGAGCACTGTTCAAGCGATCATTCAGAAATGGAAGGAGTGTGGCACAACTGTAAACCTACCAAGACAAGGCCGTCCACCTAAACTCACAGGCCGAACAAAGAGAGCGCTGATCAGAAATGCAGCCAAGAGGCCCATGGTGACTCTGGACGAGCTGCAGAGATCTACAGCTCAGGTGGGGAATCTGTCCATAGGGCAACTATTAGTCGTGCACTGCACAAAGTTGGCCTTTATGGAAGAGTGGCAAGAAGAAAGCCATTGTTAACAGAAAACCATAAGAAGTCCCGTTTGCAGTTTGCCACAAGCCATGTGGGGGACACAGCAAACATGTGGAAGAAGCTGCTCTGGTCAGATGAGACCAAAGTGGAACTTTTTGGACAAAATGCAAAACGCTATGTGTGGTGGAAAACTAACACTGCACATCAGTCTGAACACACCATCCCCACTGTCAAATATGGTGGTGGCAGCATCATGCTCTGGGGGTGCTTCTCTTCAGCAGGGACAGGGAAGCTGGTCAGAGTTGATGGGACAATGGATGGAGCCAAATACAGGGCAATCTTGGAAGAAAACCTCTTGGAGTCTGCAAAAGACTTGAGACTGGGGCGGAGGTTCACCTTCCAGCAGGACAACAGTAGTAATAAGGGGGCACTAGTCCAATATGGCGGCCAACCAAACCGGTTTGACAACCGGTTTGACCGGATTTGTGTGTGTGCGTGTGCGTGTGCGTGTGCGCATGCGCGTTCAGGTGTGCTCGGGGGGCATGTTAGTTCATGTGTGGAAACACACAGGACGTCAGCAGGTGTTGGCGGGAAACAGGAACTCCAGAGCAGGTGTCTTTTGTCTCTTCGAGGACTCTGGGAAGTAGCAAGGGAGTGTTAACCTTAAGGTGTGAAACAGCTGTGTACTGATGCTACTTCATGTATGGGAACACACAGGGCGTCAGGGAGGGGGGTTTATATGAGTTTGTGTTTTTAACAGGGTTTTAATTTAATCAAACCATAGGGTTTTTTAATTAAACTATTTTTATCACTTAGGTGTATCTCGACATTCAGTTATGCAGACATATGTGTTCTTAAAAGCAATTCTTTGTTTTGAAGCTGAGTGGAGTGGAAGCTGTTTTAGTTCGCAGTGCTCCGGTGTTAACAAAGAGGGGATGGTTTTTATATACATCTAGTCAAAAGTGTTGGTAATGGTGTTTTAGTCAGACTAATGTTCTAAATCTGACAATATCTCAGCTTGCTGCGATGCATGCAATTTATTTTAAAAACGGCACAAGTGGGAATTTCTTCTGAATGGGTAATGTCAGCATGTTCACAAGCGTTTTATTTAATCAATCCCCCCAGTTTTAATTTAACTAGTTTTTTTCACACATCTAGTGGGGTTTCTTTCCAGGGTTGATGCGATCATTTTATTTAAAAATCGGGATTTCGGAATGTTGAACTAAGAATGAGACAAAGCCACCTAGACAAACGGTAGGGGGGGTGTAGTAAGGGTGTTGGCGGGAAACAGGAACTCCAGAGGACCACACATTCATCTCTTGGAGGACTCTGGGAAGTAGCAAGGGAGTGTGAACCTTAAGGTGTGAAACAGCTGTGTACTGGCTTTGTTCCTGGAGAAGGTATTTAACTGAGAGCCATGCTAGGCTCAGGGTGAACTCTGCATTCGTCGCAACAACACCATTTTCTTTGAGATCATCAAAACTAACATCGTTCTTTATAACATGGACATCTTAAACGGTAAGTAAAACAAAACCTATTATTGTATTTTTAAAAGTGTTATGTTAACATATTATAGGATATTCAAACTATCTTTTTCCTAAAACAAAAGCTTAATTTTTAGGAGTTCGGGAGAACGGCACAGGACCCTTTTCTTTAGAAACGGGAGCTTTTACAGATGGAACAACTTCTCTAACAGGCACAAGGTGTGTACAGAATTACGCGATTTTTAATCGTATGTATGTTTTAAGCTTGCGATTGTTTTAAATTATATAATAACAGAGTTTTTCTTTGATTTGTTCCAGGGTTAACAAACTGAGCAGGAAAACATTCAGACACCGTGACCACAGAGCCCATCCTTACAAAAGGTATGTATACAACGGGATGTATAATTGTGTATTTTAAAAAAAACAGCAAATGGGTTTAAACAATTCCAAATGTTCTAAAACCGACCGTTTTACACATACAGAGCCACGCCAGAGAACCTTATGTGCGGAGAACCAGGGCCGTCCGGAATAACGCACACTACAAGGTAAGCATAGGTATATATAAATTAGATAAAAAGAGAGAGAGAGGGAGACACGCTTATTCTGTTTGAAATGGGTACATGTATAAATGTTTTAACACATATCTATCTTCACAGACTGCAGCACAGTACCCCTCCTCTTAATGATCAGGACACCGTACTATTCCAGACGTTTTTGGAATGTTTAAGCAGTATCGACCTCCCAGAACAACAAAAACCTGGAGCTTTGTGCAACAGTGGAGAGTCAGAAGCGATCTTCATCAGCGGTCCTGCAACACCCCCGAGTGAGTGCTTGCCTCGTGATTTCTCTGATGTTTTTGAGTACAGTATATCAGATTTCGATCTTGTTCATATACCCACCACACCAGAATGTGTCAGAAATAGCATTGATTCACACGTAGATTTTGAAGACGACGGTATAACAGACTCTCAAATATCAGCAGCGTATGATGCTTACATGAAGGTTTCAGACGCTCAGCCTGCTGAACAGAGTCATATAGCATCATTAGCTGATAAATTATGTTTGATTGAAGCTAGACTCAATCAATACCACCAAGAAGCACAGGTACAAAGGCAACAGTTTACCAAATTCATAAACAAAGTGTGTAGTACATTAGACATCATCTGCAGCAAAATTTCAAGTCCCTGACTTTTAAAATCCAGACCATGGACCCTCCAAATAAATTATTTAAGCATAATAACGGAACCTCCACTCCTGTTAGATGTTTTGACTTAGAGGCTTTTATGCAGTGGGCTCAAGAAACAAATAACAAATTAGACGATATTATAGCTAGACTTAATAGTGTGCCTGCATCAGCCTCATCTGATACACATCCTCGTCAGACTGTTCCTACGCCTGCTATTGCTGATGGGGCTAATGTTGTTGTTGTTAATAATAGTGATAGTACATCAGGTGTTGCTCGGACCACTGTTGTTACTGATGCTAACCGTATTGCTGCTGCTGCTGGTGTTATTGAGTCTGTTACCGCTTCTACTAGTACTACAGACACACATGCGTGTCCGGGCACCGCTGCAACACCACACACCCCCTCAGTCATTGTAAATTTCTCACAAAGTGATACTATCGTGATTGAGCCCGTTGTGCAATCTGGATCTGGCAGGCGCTCCCAGCCACACATTAGAGAGATACCTAATTTTAATGCTCGCGAATTGCGTGAGCGCCTTGATTTTAGGGGTATAAGTCTTGATCATCCAGAACAAGTACCTGCGCGAGTGCTTAGCCAATGTGGTAGACCGAGCTGTGGCTGGATCTCAACAGGGCAGTGTTCTAAACGTGGTCCTGCGTGGCCCCTCGCTGGCTTCAGATGTTCAGGCTGTTTTAAAACGCTGATGATCGGTATGATCCGGAGCTTTTTCTCGATCGAATTGCACAAGTTATGCAGAGTAATGATGAATCTATCGGTGATGATGAATTAGAGTTTATTGTCACGGTAGCTCAGAACAGTAGTGGTGGGGCTCGCTTAAGGACTGGCACAAATCCTTATGATGAGATTCTCTCAAAGAAAGGCAGACATTTATACACACCAAACAACACACACAACAATTTGTGCTTCTCCCTATGTATAGCACATTCATTAAACTCATCAGCCTCTGAGCTAGAAAAACTCGCTACAGCTAGACGGATGCATGCTGAAGTAGGTCTATACGACACACAGCAAGTATCATTCACTGATGTCAGTAAATTTGAGAAGCACTTCAACATTAAGATTGTAATCTATTACCACACAGAAGGGCGTAAACGCCTGGAATGTTTTTTCACACATGAAGAGCCAAACACAAACACGTTGATGATGTATCTCCATAATCAACATTACCACATGATTTTAAACCCGACCGCTTTTCTTGGTGCATCCTATGTGTGTAATTTCTGTTACAGTACATATAATACACCATTACACCATAGCTGTGAACATAGATGTAACACATGTTATACACTCTGTCAACACCACAGGGGTCCCACAGTGAAATGCAGCGACTGTAACCGCATCTGCAAATCACAACACTGTTACCAGCAACACAAATTACCAGAATTAAAACACAACATGATCCCCTGTGATAATATGAAACATTGCATGCACTGTGGCACCACATATAGAGAATCCAAGAAATCGCCACACAGATGTGCCCAGCCTAGATGCGAGCACTGCCGCGAGCCTAAATTACCCGGAGACTCCGACCATCAGTGTTTCATACAGCCTGTTGAAAAACAGAAGCCTAGCGATAAATACATTTTATATGATTTCGAGACTAGGTACCACAACGGTAAACACGAGGCTAACTTGTGGTGTGCGTCTGATCTGAAGGGCAATAAGTTCACATTTAACACATTAAAGTGTGTGGAGGCGTTTGTGCAACATTACAGACGCCCAAGGTTTCGTGGGTACACGTTCATAGCACATAATGCATCTGGCTTTGACAACTACATACTCCTCGAGTACTTTGTCAGACAGTGCATAACACCTAGTGTCATAATGAGCGGCAGCCGTGTGATTTTGATGTATGACAGGGACTATGACCAGCGATGGATTGATTCGTTCAGCTTTTTGCCCATGGGCCTTGCCAAAATACCCTCTGCTTTAGGTTTTCAAGACCTGCAGAAGGGCCATTTCCCACACAGGTTTAATACGAGGGATAATGAGCATTATGTGGGCCCGTACCCAGACCCCTCCTTCTACGGCTATGAGCACATGTCTGAAAGCGATAAGGTGCGATTCATGGAATGGTACCAGGTTGCCTCACAGAATCCCTTTGATTTTCAGGCTGAACTCAGGCGTTACTGTGTTAACGATGTTGATGTCCTGCGTAAAGCATGCAGCATTTATCGTGACACGTTACTGGGTTGTACACAAGTTGATCCATTCATGTATACCACCTTGGCTGCATTTAGTATGGGTGTGTATAAAACGCTGTTTCTGCCTAGAGACACGCTCGCTCTCACGTATGACGGGGCATATGTTGAGCAGAATAAGACGTTTTCTAACGTCTCTATCGAATGGCTTCAATACGTGTCCCACACCACCAACAAAGTGGTAAAACATGCTCTCAGAGGAGGCGAACAGAGGGTTGGACCGTATTTTGTGGACGGTTTTGACCCCACAAGTAATACAGCTTATGAATTTGCAGGATGTTTTCACCACGGCTGTGTTAAATGTTACCCCGAGAGTGAAGTTAATCCTGTCAGCAAAGCATCCTATGGACTGCTGCATCGCATGTTTTGTGACAAAGTTGATGCACTGAGATCACAACACAGTGTGAGCGTAATAGTGATGTGGGAATGTGAATGGGCTGCCTTGAAGCAGACAGACCCTACAGTTGTGGCTTTCATGCACACATACAGAAAGCCAGAACGCATGAATCCCCGAGATGCCCTTTTTGGAGGTCGCACAAATGCTCCCCTAAAATTCTAAAGCTGTACCAAAGACTGGTTGTGATGAAAAAATATTTTACTACGACTTCACCAGTCTCTATCCCACAGTGCAGTCTAAAAAAGACTATCCTGTAGGACACCTCAAGCATTTACACCAACTTTGACAAGCTAGAAAATTATTTGCTTTGTTAAATGCACAGTTGCTCCCCCTAAGGGTCTTTTTCACCCCGTCCTTCCCTACAGGTGCCACGGAAAACTGATGTTTCCACTCGCAGCATGTGTGCTGAAGACCAAAACCAGCATACTGCATGTGGGCACAGGGACAGTGAGCGGGTGTTGAAAGGCACGTGGGTCTCATTGAGCTTGAAAAAGCTGTTGAGAAGGGATACAAGGTTCTGCTATTGATGAGGTGTGGCATTCCCCAATAGACCGAACATTGTTAAAGACTATGTGAAAGCCTTCCTAAAACTCAACAGGAGGCCTCGGGGTATCCTGAACACGTGAAGACACCTGACGAACAGAAGAAGTACATAGACGAGTATTATGAGAAGGAGGGAATAATGCTAGACCCATCCAAGATTTGTGTAAATAAAGCTGTTCGTAACTGTAACAACGTTGCCTAAACTCGTTATGGGGTCGTTTCAGCATGAGGTCAAATATGGCATCATCTGAGCTCATTACAGACCCTTCAGAATAGCCAGCTAATGTTTAGCGACCAGTACGACGTGCGTCAGTTTTGTTTCATCCTCTGACGACAGTCGCAATGGTGCAGTGCGGCATGCTGATGGTAGAGCTTCCCGTGTGAAGGACGTTAATGTCTTTGTCGGGGCCATGGACCACTGCACACGCCAGACTCATGCTGTATGATTTGCTAGACAACTTGCAGCAGCGCGTGCGTATTGTGACACGGACCAGTGTCATTTTCACGGCACCCCTGGCGAGTGGATGCCTCTCTAGGGTTCTGGGGATCTCACAAGTGAATTAGACTGTGGAGAGGGTGGTGTGGAGGATTACATAGCGGAATTTGTTTCCGTGAGGGCCAAAATGCTACGCGTATCCACATCGCTGGGCAAGACCCAGGTCAAATGTAAAGGCGTAACACTGAATGCATTGAAACTCGAAAGTTGCACCCACGACTCCTTGAAAGGTTTAGTCCACAAGTTTGTAACCAATCAGACATCAGACGACACACCAGTTGCCGTGTCTGATAGCATCAGACGCGATAAAAAGAAGCTTCATTGAAGAATAAAACCATTGTGAAAAAAGTTAAAGTGTTTACAATAAGCGCCGTGCTCCCAGACTATACAACGTACCTTATGGATTTAAATTAGAACAGGCGTTTGACGCCCGGTTGCAGCACCCGTTCAGTATGGTGGTCAGCGGTCCCAGTAACTGCGGCAAGACTTTTTTTTGTTAAAAGCATAATTGAAAATTCTTCCAGGATTATATCATGCAGCATTGACAATATTGTAATATATACTCATGCTGGCAGCATTATATGACCAGCTTCTTAAGATAAGAGACATAAACTTTGTTAACGGTATACCCGAATCTTGCTGATGACACCCTTCTTCCTGCAGAAAGAACAATTTGTTAATTATAGACGATGTAATGAACGATGCAGTAACAATTTAGAAGTACAAAATGTTCACAAAGTATGTGCATCATAGGAATTTGAGTTGTATATATCTGGTTCAAAATTTGTTTATTCAAGGAAAATCCAGTAACCATTTCCTTGAACAGAACTACCTAATATGTTTAAAAAATCCGAGAGTAAATATCAGGTTATGCTTTTAGGTAGGCAAATGTTTCCGGGTAATACTAAATATTTTATAGAAGCGTTTAATGATGCCACATCCACAACATACGGGTATCTTTTAATAGACTATAAAGCTAAGACCCCGGACTATTTAAGACTCCAGAACAAATTTACTATCAGAGCGTCCGGTTGTTACATTCCAAACAAAAATCAGCAAAGAGGTGAAAGGATGTCATCACGCATGCGGAGGAATCTGTCTCTGGTGGAGATGATATACAGGGCTCCTCCTACTCTACGCAGAGTTATTATAGTAATTCAAACTTAGATTTTATCAATGCGCTGTGTGAGATAGCCTTTAATGTATTGCATGGTAACATTCCACTGACCAATCAGCAGTACAAACAGCTGAAAAAGAAAAAATCAATAATCAGACTGATTGCAGACAAAAAAAATAAAAACTTTGAAAAAGAAGAAAAGACAATCAACCAATCTGGGGCGTTTTTTTACGCCGCTATTAGGGGCTGCAATCCCTTTCATAACCAGTCTGATAGCAAACAGGTGAAAATGGAACATGGCAAAAGATGTTTTTGGTACCCAACACCGTTGGACTTAATAAAGCAACAGCAGCAGCAGCAGACAGCAAAACAGGCAGCATCAGACAACAGTCTCAGAACGAGTTGGACAAGGAGATGTTACAAGTGTTACAAGATTCTGACATAGATGTGTATGAGAAGGCTAAAAAATACAGCGATATTCTCCAAAGATACCTTACCCTTGTGAGACAAGGTGCCCGTGAAAAGAATGTATTGTCTTTATCATTACCTGAACAATTTAAACAGGGATGTGCAACCCCAGTCGGCGGGACACATCGCCTGTTCATGGTGATGCAGGGGTGAGGGATCTTGTTGCGGAGAATGTTTTAACACACATACCTAAAAGGAGTAGGAGGAATGCAGAACTTATTCTATCAGCGGTGAGCCGTTCGCCACACTTGATCTCTTACAACGACAAAGGCGAAATTGTTGTTGATAAACACACATCCTGGTTCACACATTTATGATCTAATTAAAGGCGTCACAACCACACACACACCCTCTGAGGGTTTGAGACCTATCGGCTGGACAGAGTTTTTAAAAGCTGTCTCAGATTTAAACGTACCGTTATCAGCCATATCTAACACAGGCATACGTAAGACCGTCGCCATGTATAAAACCGATCACACACTGTCTGAAGACCCTGGTTTTTTAAAACACACACCAAAAAAGATCACCCCTGGCGGACCGCTGCGACATAGTACACTAAAAAAAATAAAGAATAAAAAAAACAAATTAAAGCGGGGTCCTGTAGAGTGGTTGGATTTTTGAATTCAGGTTTTTCTTATTGCACCTGAAATTGTTTTTCTGCTAAAAATATTTGCTGTTTGGTGTTTTTTCTACTGTAATGTTTTTTTCACTTATTGCTGCTAAATTGTTTTGTTTTGTTTTATTTTATTACTGTTAAATATATTATGTCTTTATTACTGTTAAATATATGTTTTTCTTTTTTATTACTGGTTAATGTTTGATTTCTTTTATTCATGTTTAAACAATGTATGTTGTAAATCTATATATTTATATATATATTTATATACGAGATTTGATAATAAATACCATTGACTCGATTATCATGCTCTCATGTTGTTTTTATTATTCTCATTAGTACATGTCAGTATCCGCATTGCACACACACGTAATCACTGCATACAGCAACAGGTTGTATGCTGTTGACAAATCGACACACCATAGCATCATTACAAATTAAATCAGACCCATACATGTTAAGCACGCTCATAAGATACACCATTTTGCACATGATATAAAAAAAACACAATGTTGACCGCATGTGATGGAGAAGTCGTTCTGCACTTGTTTTCCTGAATATAAAACAGTGGAACAGTTTTTTAGAAGAAACATCTTTATTGCTGGGGGAAAACTGTCTAACGAGTGACCAAAACTATCAAAAAAATAACCGCGTCTGTCTCTCGAAATATAAACAGCAAGCCAATGTTCCCCGGGCATCGTAGAAGGGTGGGTGTTTACAATACCCATAGCAGGGAGTCTTTGAAGCCGTTCAGTGGTTAGCTGATCATAGGCTAACACGCCTAGGAAATGTGTTTTTATTGATAATGCTGCCGATCACGGCTGATAGTTCTAGTGTTCATGACCGTTTTTGTCTCAATAGTAGTCCAAGAGCACCTGTCTCATGTTAGATATTTCAATGACTGAATCAAATACCGAATAACACAAGAGGTTCACTGTACGGGGTAGTGGATTTCTGAAACGGGTTTCCAATCTCACGTTCCCAGTTTTAATTAACGACACATTCCCTGAATGTCCTTCGTCAGCTTCCAGATTGAAACAGAATAAAGTGTAGCCGTTACCAAAGTCGCACGTGTAATAGCTAAGGATCTGTCCTTTAAATGTCTTCCTGTGGTTTGTATCAGCTGGTAAAATTCTCTGGTATAGTGTTTTCTCTGGAAATTGGCTGGAATGGTTTAGCAGGATAAGCCTGACTATCAGCATATAAAGACATAAATTCTATATCACAGTTTTCAAAATGAAATGGATTACGCTGGTAGGAGCCAGTGTATGCTTCATTGTCTATAAATGCAATGATCACAAATTTAGGTATCCTACCCATAAATAAATTGTCATTTGTTGATATTCTAGCCCCTGCAGGTATGGAGAAGGTCTTTAAAGACACTCTGTCTACCGTGTATTTTGCGTTTGCATGGTGCAATGCCTTGTGTGCAAGTCTGACGGTCGGTGATACACTAACTTTCTTGACAAAGAGACTGGCTGAGACAATTTTAACTCTGTATGCATTGGCATCCGCTGTCATGAGAGCAAATTCGTCTTTAGAGCGCACAAATTTCAGTGACAGGTCGATTCCATTAAGTAACAGTTTTTCTTGAAAAAACAGGTCTGCATGTACTGGTGCAATCAATTCAACAATACTGCTATTTGCTGTGTAGCCACCTCTGGTCACCAGGCCCTGGTTCTCTCCTTCTATAGATGTGTCATTCATGTGTGATGATGTATCCTTACAGAATAACCCGGTGCTGAACTGTGTGTCTAAAGTGTCCTTATTATAATTGATAAGACATTCTATCACACCTCTGTATGG